>NC_140205.1:1879115-2049115 GCF_965226575.1 Pagrus pagrus
AATCGATCTACACTGAATGATCGATATCGAATCATATAATAAAATAATGATATCCTGAGATCTTAAAGTGTCTTTTCCTGTGGATGCAGATCACATAAGCTTTCATATTTCACATACAGCTGCTTCCATTACACCAGAACACCAGTATTCATCAGTAGTAGTGATACTAAGATGGCCTATTGATCTATTGAACAGCCAAAGAGTGACCACGTAGACAAGAGACCCACTCTCTCTTTTTTCTCCTCTCTCCTGAGCCAATTATGAGACGAGATGGAATTGGAAATTATGCAAGTTTATGTAGTTTTCTGCATTTTGTGCTCTTGGTATAAGATGATTTTCCAACTCAGAACTTGTTTTTTATTTTATATGCAGAAAGTTAGTGTAAATAAGGAAATAAAGAACTATAATGAGATTCATTACACACCAAAATGCTATTATTCATCCCTGTGGGTGATCCTGGGACGGCTGCTGTATGGTTGACATCTTATTTGATGAGATATGAGCGTCTATGACCGCCCCAGAGCCGACAACAGCCAACGAGTGATATTTTTTCGAGATATTTCCCTAGAAAAACACACGTTAAGAGTTCATTTTCAGTGAGTTTGTTAGAAAATTTGAGCTTGAACCATGTAAGACTTAATGATGTGGACTCCAGCTAGTATGGGCAGTTACAGCTCATCTGCAGGCTGATTTATGGATTAAAAAATTCAGGTGAGAAAAATAAATAAACAATATAACCTTTCTAAAGAGACCAGAACCATGTCTGCACCCCAAATGGTTCAACTGGACCAGATGGGGTTGACGTTCACGGCGAATTACAACTAGTAGATCAGAGAAAAGCCATTTCATTAATTTCGATGCTCCCCACGTTGACTTTATGTTTATTTGGTTCAGCCTGTGGCCAGTGGTGGTCGGGAAAACCCTGTAAATGCAATTTCAAGGAAACAGGGTCGCCAGTTCAGTGTGTGATGGAGACTTTCCCAGCATGCACTGCTCTGGATCATCTGTCAGTCAACCACAGCATGAATTGACAAATATCAGTCATGTCAAGTCTTCAAAGACAGACAGACAGAGAGACAGACAGGCAGGCAGGCAGACAGGCAGGTGTTGCGGCTGCTTGACCTGTTTCATGTTCTGACTTCCAGGAACTCCTGCCAACACACACACACACACACCTGAGCAGGTCTTCTTCTATGGTGCCAGCCTGCTGACGGTGTTCAATCTGCGTTGAGCGGCGACTCGGCGTCTTTCTGAAACCTGCAGAGATGGAAAACAAATGTGCAGCGTCATCGTTTCCTCGGCCGTCGATCAAAGCCGCGACCTACTTTTATCTGATGGCACATCTAAACACCAAAACACACAAACGAAGCCGTCGAAACCGACAGGAAGTGACACCGTCACCGCCGCCGGGGCCAGGAGAGCGAGGAGGACAGAGGAGGTGAAGAAGAGGAAGAGGAGAGAAAAAGGAAAAAGGGTGAGGAGGAAGAGGAAGAGCTTTGAGGAAGAAAGGAGGAAGATGAAAGAGGAGATAAAGGAAAGGACGGGAGGAAGGAAGCAAGGAGAGAGGAAAAAAGACAAAGAAGAAAGGAAGGAGGAAAACTGACAAGAGGACAGAAAGAAGAGAAGGCAAAAAGAAAACTGGAGAGGAAGAAAGAGATGAGAAGGAGGAAAAAGAGAAAGGAAGACAGAGGAAAGAAAGAAAGAAAGAAAGAAAGAAAGGACGAGAGACGATAAAGAAAAGAGACGAGAGAAGATGAGAAGGAGGAAATAAAGAGCAAAAAAGGAGGAGAGGAGGGAAATAAAAGAGGAGACTGGACAAAAGACAACAAAAGGAGAAAACAAAGAAAATGAGGAGAAAGTGAAAGAGAGGAGAAGAAAGAGAGGAGGAGGAGGTGAAGATAGAGGCAGAGGAGGACAAAACAAAGGAGGGAAAACAAGAAGAGGAGGAGGTAAAGAAAAGGAAAAGATGAAAGAAGGGAGGAGAGGAAACAGATAAATGATGAGACGGAGGAGAAAATAAGTGAAGGAGGCAAATGCTGAAAAAAAGGAGGAAATGGAGGAAAAAATAAAAGTGGGGAGACAAATAAAGGAAATAAAGACAAGAGGCCGAGGATGAGAAGAGGAGAGAATGAAGGAAATACAGGAAGAAGAGGAAGTAAACTGAGGAAGCAAGGGAGGAAAGACAGGAAAGGTGTTAGGAAGAGGAGGAAACATGAGGAGAGAGGAGGAGGAGAGGAAAAAGACAAGACAAGAGGAGAAGGAAAAGGAGAGGAGAGGTGAGGAGGTGAGGAGGTGAGGAGAGGAGAGGAGGTGAGGAGGTGAGGAGGTGAGGAGAGGAGAGGAGGTGAGGAGAGGAGGTGAGGAGAGGAGAGGAGGTGAGGAGAGGAGGAGAGGAGGTGACATCAGCTCTGAGATTCCTTGGAAATTTCAGTGAGTCAGTGAAAACTCTGAAACAGGAGAGGAGAAGAAGAACAGAGGGGGAGTAGAGCAGAGGGGGGAGAGGGGGAGGAGAAGAAGAGCAGAAGAAGAGAAGGAGGAGGAGGGGGGGGGGGGGGAGGAGGAGGAGGAGATATAAAGGCAGCAGAGACGAGTGAAGCTGCCACACTTGAAGATGTTTCTCCTCCTCGTCAGGACGGCGGCTCTCTCTCTGCTCCTCAGCTTCACCGTGGCGGCCGAGCGAGACGTCACCTGCAGACAGGAAGTCCCCGCAGAGCTGATCAGAGACCTGTGGAACCGCACCCAGCAGCTGATCAAGAGACTGCCGGTAAGATCAATAACTGCTGATCAATAACTGCTGATCAATAACTCTGATAGATTTTAGTCAGAAAGATCAATAATCAGTAACATTGTCTCACTGATCAGCTGCTGATCAGAATACAGACTGTACATCATTCTTATTGATTAGTCAGTTTACTTCTTTAAAAGGGCAATAATAACAATTATTGATTAGTCCTCCAAGCAATGTATCAGTTTTCTCTCTTAGTCTCTCATCAATTAAAGATCAATAATCACTTTTACTCATTTGTCTGTTTATCTATACTCTACATTCAGTTGATAATGCCCATTGATTTGTCAAGTGATAACTTCCATTGATTACCCTGATCAATAAATAGCTCAGTAACGATCAATAGCTTATTGATTATTGATTAAAATGTCAGTTTTCTACTTTTAAAGGTCAGTAATAACAATTATTGATTAGTTTGCAGTAAATATGTTGGATTACTTTTAATGAGTACCTCCTTTTTATTTGTCAAATCAAACATAATTATTGATTGTCATTGTTTATTATTGATCTGTATTAGTTCAGTAGGAATGCTGAGCAAAAGGATCAATAAATAATCCTCATTAAGTTCTATGATCATCAGGTCTGAGGTGTAAAACTGAATCAATCAATGAATCAACATGTGCTTGACCAGCTAATCAATAACTACTAATGATTACATAATTAGTTAATGTATCGATCAATGGTTTACATGCTTATCACTTAAACACTGGGGTGGTCAAAATAATGCGAACACATCACGGAAAAATAGTTTTTTTTCAGAATAATGGTCTGAACACCAATCAATCAGCATAATCAAAATAAGAGAATCAGTTCTTTCAAAATAAAAGTCCCCGATCAAGTGTTTATTGGACCTGATCAGATGTGATTGGTTACAGATTTAGTTCAGATTGATGAGTAAAGCTCTGATTTATCTGTCAGCTGATGTTCGGTGTCAGACAGGAAGTGAAAGTGTGAACAGCTGCAGGTTTTCAGATCAAAGACTTTTTAATTCACAGCTGCTCAGTGTGGAGGACTACACCCGCCAAAATAAAATAAATGCATAAATAAATTAGTAAATGTGCCTTTAAATGCACCAGAAATAATCCTTAAAGTAAATGTAGGCACTAATTATTTTATAAATGTGGTGTAGGGAAGAGGACACAGAAATAAATACAGGAATTAATATGTAATTGGCAATTTATTAACTTATTTTAGATTTTGGCAGATTCAGCAGAGCGTATTATTTAATTTTTTTATTGAGGATTGTATTATTTGTCTATTTTATGGATACAACGGTAAATTGATTTTAACATTATGAATATTGCAGCCTCCCTGTTTGGCCTCCATGTTACATGGAACTTATTTTGAAAGTTTTGTGATATAAATGAAAATCATTTTAAAGTTTTAATGAGATCGTTGGTGTAACGTTATCATAATGTTTCTGAAACGTGTTGCTCGCTCCTCCACGCGCAGAATTTTTAGAAGATGAATATCAAGAAGTTTCAAGTTGGTCGAGTTTTTCTGTCGTGCAGCTTCATTTTGCTAAAATGTGACAAAATAAAAGCCGTTAATGTAAAACTGAGTCTGATGTTTTAATCTGCAGAGAGAAGAGAAAATATCCAGAAGGCTGCTGCCCAGGTTCTGCACCAAATGTCCTGAGGTCAGTTCACCTGGCTGTTTGTTCACCTGTCTGTCTGTCAACATGTTTGTCAACATGTCTTTCTGTCTGTCAGGCCCAGTATTGTCTTTAGATGTATAATTAAAATTCATCACTTTTTGAATGGAGTCTGGTGCTGGAGAGCATCAGTGGAAGTTAATGATGCACTGAGGTTTTAGCCTTCAGCTATAATGATGTGCATTTGGTTTACCTCAACCACAACCACACGCCAGACTTCACCATCTCCATTTTAATCCTGTCAGAACACCAAACCGTGTCTAACCTGCCACTGAAACACGGCGTAACCGCCTCCATTCACCATCAAACCAGCGAACACGTTACAGCTCACACACCCGTCTCAGTTAGCAGCAGATGTTGAGCTAGCTTCTTAAACTCAGAGGCTTTGTGTGCAAAGTCCAAACACAGATTGCAGCATAGATGTTCCTCAGACTCTCCGGTTCAGGACATTGTGTTCATCATCACAGTTGGATGTCACCTGAGGTAGGACTCAGATCTACCTGCTGACCCTCTGTGACAACCTGCTCTCTTCTCCGCAGCGTATGATTGGCTGGCTGGAGATGCAGGAAGTGATGGATGTGTATCAGAGGAGTGTGTTCAGTTTGGAGGTCGTCAGGAAGCTCCTCCCCCTCCACTACGAAGACCTTCTGTACCGCCTGCAGCAGACACTGCAGCACTGTGTGAGTACACAACTGTAAACTTTTCATTGTGTCATTTCACGCAGCACGCCACCGGAACCAGATAACCCAACCGACTATAATCATATGGATGCTGTAATAATGTGTTGTGATTGAGATCCAGCGCGGGACAGGAGTGTGTCGGTCTGACAGCTAAACAGATCCTTCACCCATCAAATTAAAGTGAAATGTCCCGCACTTCAACTGCATGATCACCACCTTTACTGACGATCACCACCTTTACCGACGATCACCATCTTTACTGATGATGATCATGCGATGTAATTGTTTCCACGGTGCATGGTGGGTCAGGATCTCAATCACAACACTTTATAACAGGATCCATACGATTATAAACAGTCAGAGGAGACACGTTTAGATTTACAGGTGGAAACATGTCTAAAAACCCACACAGATCTTATCATCGCGATGTGTACCGTCAGGCCTCTTTTGGCTCCATAACAGTGTAACGACGAGCCTTTGTTGTGGTGACATTGCAGAACCTCTGTGTGTAAAGGTCTACAGCAACAACTGTAAACATGACTGTCTGCACTTTGTGTTCAGGTTTCCTCGTCTGAACCTTCACGGTGGTTTCAACTCATCAAGGAAGTTGAGAAGAAAATCAAAAGGGTATATATTTGTGTGATTGCTGCTGCTCCTACAGATACTGCTGTCACCACGAGGCCTGCTAGTGCTAACTGCTACCACTGCTGTTACTGATACTATTACATTTACTGCTAATACTACTGCCCCTAATACTGCTGCTAATGCTACAACTATTATTACTACTGCTTTTAATGCTTCTGCTACTGTTGCTGTTAATCCTACTACCACTGTTACTGTTATAACTCCATTTACTGAGTCTACTTCTTCTTCTGCTCCTTCTGCTCTTTTTCATCAATAATAACATTTACTTTCACATTATATTTATAAATATACTAATAATACAAAGTGTACCTGCTCGTCTGCAGAGGAGAGACAAACAAGCTCTGAAGGCCGTCAGAGAGTTCAACTACGTCCTCAGCTGGATTAGTGAGCTGGCACAGAACCACAACCAGTAGAGCATCATCATCATCATCATCATCATCATCATCATCATCATCATCATCAGCAGCAGCATCATCATCATCATCATCATCATCATCATCAGCATCAGCATCATCAGTGTTTTTGATTTTACAAAATGAGTTTAAATTGGATTTGTACAACTTTTATCATTTTTTGTTGAGGATTTCTCGTCACTTTTCTGACTGAGCTTTCGCTTTGAGCTTCTGAAACTGTTTTTAATTTTAAATCTTAAAAGTATTGATTAGAGTTTTGAATATTAACTTATGTAGCTTTATTTAAAAGATAAGTTATTTGTCAGAAAATATTTATTTTATTTGAGTATTCAGATTACAGAGTGTTTAAGATACTTGAAACTTTAATATATTGAACTTAAAGCAGTATATGAAGGAAGATATTTTTATATGAATTATTGTAGCTATATTTATGTGAATTAAAGTGAAATAAAGTCTATTTTTCATGTCACTGCTGAGTGATGTTGGTTTCTAATCAGTAAACTGTGAGTTTAGAGCGTTGTCCCCCTCTGTTGGTCAGGATTTGGTACTACAACATGAATATGTACAATAGGTGAGTGCTTTATCTCTACATGTCTTAACAGAGATAAGAAAGAAAGAAAGAGAGAAAGAAAGAAAGAAAAAGATGACGAGGGAAGGAAAGAGAAAACTTTTGGTGGAGGAGAAGAAAAGGCAGGAAGGAAAAGGAAAGGAAACAATGAGGTAAGGGAAACGGAGAGGAAGTGTCGAGGAAAAGAAACAAGAAGAAAAGGAAACAGCTGGAAGAGGATTTGGACTTTGAGGTTTACGATCAGAACTCAGTTTGAGTTCATGGAAGCATTAAAGGAACCATTTACCTAAAACCAGAACTGAGTCACGCTGGTCCGTTCCCTTACCTGAGTGGAAACTCTCGCTATGTCTAGATCTCTGCCCCCGTGACTCCGCCCACACGCGCTGACACAACACAGAACTGAACGCATCATCATGGACATCACCGCGCTGAGTCAGCTCCACTGCAGCAGAGTCATATTATCCCTGTTAAAGACGAAAAACGGTTTCCAAAAGTAACGAAAATTATCGACTTTGGCTCCCGAGCTTCATTTTGTGGCACATTTCCTGTGTTAGAGACTCGCTGATGAGCAAAGTGGAGCATTTAGCAGCTAAAGAGACAGACAGTAGCTGGTGGAGACCAAAAACAGAGCTAAAAGAGAGAGAATATTGGACTTAAATTCAACAAACAAATCCAACGGGTGACCATGTTGTCTGTACCTGCTGGACGTGTTAAATATGTTCAATTTGAAATCTTATAACTTAGATCTAAGCACAAAGACTGGAAGTGGAGAGAAACTGCTAGCTTTCTTGTTAGGCAGTCTGCAACTTTCAACATGCATGTTGGTAGATTTCTACATCCAAGACTCTGCTAGCTTAGTTTCCAGCAGAGTTAAGACAGAGGTCAAACCTGGAAAATCTACTATACGGACAGACCTTTAGAGAGATGGCCATCAACTAGCTCCAACGCTAACTGCTGCAAAAAATAATAATTTCTCCATTTCTCCACACATTCGTCCAGAATTCATCCAGGAAACATTATCCAATCAGTCTGCTGTGTTCGAAGGTGAAGGCGGGAAATTCAACCCTCCACCACACAGGAGAGGATGTGGCGTGTGTGTTAGTGTGTGTGTTTTGACGGTTGGCGCACAGGGAAAAAAAACACTGAATAAGACTTCTAGGAAACACACACACACACACAAACACACACACACACACACACACACACACACACACACACACACACACACACACACACACACACACGCACACTATATTAATATGCAGAAGTTGACTGGTTAATTCCACTTAATTAACATTTACCTAGAATGCCAACAGCCGTGTGTGTGTGTGTGTGTGTGTATGTGTGTGTGTGTGTGTGAGTGAGTGTCAGATGTGCAGAAATGTTTCTTCTGGTGTCCTAAAAGAAAAAAATGCTCTTGCAGCTTTTTCGTTTTTCATCATAAAACCATTTGATGCATCATTACATGATTTTCTTTTTCTATAGTGAATATAATGTGTTTTAAGGCTTCAGTTAGTTATTTTGTTGCGTATCAGGTTTAAAATGTCAGATTTCCAATGGAAGTTCTGTATTTGGTTCTGAGCACAGCTTCTCCTTTGACGACTGACAATCACCAGCCCTCTGTATTTGTTGGTTATTGAAAAGTTAAACATTGTCAAGTAGGTGTGAGGTTTTGTGTCCATGATACCCTCAAGCACAAGTTCTGCTGACTAACGAACTTTAGACCACATCATTGTGCAAACGCACTCGTGCCAGCAATCTGTCACACCTCTCAAAGATAAAGCGGCTATAATCAGATCAATCACAGTGATAAAGCTACAGAGATGAGTCAGCGGCATCTGCAGCTCGCCTGAGCTTTACAGAAAATTTCGCCATTTAACTTATCTAAAAGCTTTAAAACCACCAAAACCTTTGACAAAAGGTTGTCAGCTGACGGTAATGATGTGAAAAAACTTCATCTTATTCCTCATTTTTCACCTCCGCCTCTTTTTAGTATTGATCAGAAGTGGCTATATTAGTTTGTATATCTGCAGTCCTGAGTCTTCAGGTTTCCTTACTGAATGATGAATACAGACTACCGCCACCTGGTGTTAAGGAGAATTATTTACTCGCAAATAACTGGTATTGACAATAATCTTGATACTTAAATAAAAATAATAATAAAATATTGATATAATGTTAATAACACACGTGATAATATTGTGTAAAAAAGTGCTCTTTAACGATCTCATAATTTCAGTTTCTTTCCATTCTCTTGTTGTCAAAGTAGAGTAGCTTAGAGTAGAAGAAGCCGCCGTAATTGTTAGCAAGCCAGCTACTGCTGTAGTGTGTGGCTACTTCCATGAACGTCCATCTCTCTACACTCGTATTTGCAGATTAATTCATTTGACAAAAAAAGACAGAAAACATAATGAGGTTAAAAAATGAATTTTACGGAAAGAATCTTTTTTCAGAATTTCTAGATATTGCTTCAATATCGTTATTCTGGATAATCCTTCAGAAAAAAATCTGATATTGTGACAGATCTAGAAAACTAGTGAGGAGAGGCAACAGTAGGCCTTCATCACTGCTAGTTTATTGATTCTGAAACTAAATCACAATCAGTTGCAAAAAATGTTTGTCCATCTATACTTATTTCACTGCTTAATATCTAACATTATGCAGATGACACACGTTTCTATATACCTGTTCACCCAGACAACCACAGATAGTAGAATTATCTTATTACCTCTTTCCTTGATATTAATTCATTTAAATTAGCAACATTTTTAGCAAACCAAATTAAAAAGTTGAGACCTTGCACTCAATGTTATTGTTGCTCATGTTCTTTTGTAATAATCAGTTAGTGGATACATGGATGGACAATTTGGACTGATGCTGCA
Organism: Pagrus pagrus; assembly: GCF_965226575.1. Lineage (NCBI taxonomy): Eukaryota > Metazoa > Chordata > Actinopteri > Spariformes > Sparidae > Pagrus > Pagrus pagrus. The sequence goes on from NC_140205.1 coordinate 1,888,743, forward strand.
GTTTAAGGCCTTTCTCTTTAAACTGATTTCTGGGTACATTGGCAAAGATGTGTCAGACATGTTGTTCCTCTTGTTGCCATGGTCACTCAAAAGCAGTGGTGAAATTTAGCAGCAAATTTGAATTTAAAAATAGTAAACTGATAGTAACTTGAGCTGTGCATGTGCAGCTGTATTACATACAAGCTATAAATTATAAATACTCATTAATCTGATTTGGACTGAAGGGCAAATTAAGTTTATTGGGAAATTCCTAGAAATAATTTTTCTGCTCATAGCACTGGCATTTGTACCCACAGTGATGATTCAGGTTTCGTTGCATGCCTTGTGGTGGCGTTTCCACCAGCAGTGATGATGCAGGTACAACTCTTCTTCCTGCTGCTATGACATTTTCACCAGTGACACTTTTACCTTATGTAGAGAGGCATCAGTATCCACAGAGATGAACACATTTCTTCCTGCTGCAGTGATGATTCTGCCACATTTACACAGCAAGATGGCCAAAAGTATGTGGACACACTAAAATTATACCCGTTTGATATTTAGAACAGATCATTCTGACACCATGAGCATTGATAGCATCATTTTTTCTCTCCAAATTTCTAGATATTGCGATAATATCGTCATCATTAATTTGCCAGGATAATCTTCCAGTAAAAATCTGATATCGTGACAGCCCTAGACACAAGTGACAAGAGGCAACAGTTGGCCCTTTTCTTTGTTTTGAAACTAAATCAAAAAAAGTTTTGTAGTCCACAAAACATTCCTGGAGTTTCACAGCAAAACAGCATTGTGGCATTCTCCTAAACAACTGAAGTAGTAGGAGACCTGTTTTAAAACGGGGAAAACAACCAAAAAAACCATCAAATGGCTCCAGTGTAATCAAAGTCTCCAGAAGCCCTGAGATGAAAAGACATTATTTACACCCTCGAAGTGCAGTCAAGCTCATGCACCATCTTCAGACAGGGTGCACGCTAACATTTTTAGCTTAACAGCTACTTTGAAGATTTTGGTTTAAAAAAGGCTGTAAAAAATGTCTTTTCAATTTGGGATCTCTTGACTTTAACCTATTTGGTTAGGGTTAGAAAAACATCATGGTTTGGCCCGAAAATAGAAAAAAAGACAGTTTTGTCACCACAAACACGGCTGGGATTGTCTCCATGTCTCCTTACAAATGGTGTGACTTGAACTGCGGTCGGTCATTTGGTAGCATTGTTGGCTGTAATAACGGCACCACCAACCCGTCAACCTCCTGCTGCAACAGGTGGCTGATAACCATATATTATAAAGTTTCAATGATGGTCCTAGAAAAACATTAATTAGCGATGATCGATGCTGTAGCATTAGCATTTTCTTTCACTGTAACTTAGAGGCCAAGTTAAGTTCCTCAACAACAAACTGTGAAAATCGTTTCTTTAAGTATGGAGGCATTGCCATGTTGCCAATTTACGTGGATTTACACAAATTCTACCTGGAGGTTGAATTTATTCATCTATAAAATCATGGAAATATAAGTGCTACCATCCAAATCGACCAGTACAGACTACAGAATGTAAGATAAAGAATACCCATGTATTAAACCAGTTACCCATCAATAAAGCATACAAAAACTTTAAGTCAGATTTCCAAGATGAGTCCAAGCCAGGCCAGTGTTTAGCTTAGCTTAGCACAAAGACTGAAAGCAGGAGGAAACTGCTAGCATTGCTCCATGAAAACAAAAAAGAGAAAAAGGCCCATTCACAACTCCAAACCAACCTGATTTACTTGAGAAACAGAGTGGTGAGTAGGGGCTTTCTAATGACACTGATGCAGCATGTAAAGACCACAGCTTTCTGGGGTCCATACACTTTCAGAGTAAAAGTTAAAAACAGCCTCTCTGACGTTTTTTACAACATCCTGAGGCTGGTCTGTGTCTTTCCCCTCCGACTACGTGTGTTGTATAGAGATGACTGTTGGAATAATTTATCAACAGGACATGTTTGACGTTACAACAGACTGTTGCGTATGTTGGAGCGTGTGCGGTGAATTGAACGGATTGGTGTGAAGAGATGATGCCAGATTAATTGACGGAAAATTAACCTGAATAAAATTATCTCCAGCGCGATCAGCTGCAACAGCTGAATGCTGCATTAAAGAACCGATAACGTGATACATGATGATCAAAGTCATACAGAAGCTTTCAGAAAGATCTGATTACTTTTTTCCAGGACGTCATTATTCTAGTTTGCATGACTGCGTATGAATGTCCAATTTCTGTAGACTTTCCAGTTAAAGGGCCGTTCCAACAGCATTTCCTCAACAGGAATAAATCCAAAGTCGTTGGGTGCAGGTGACCTTATGTGGGGTCGCAACCAACATCACCAGACTGATTTCAGACGTAAAAGACGCAAACAGACAGAGAGGGAGGCTGGAACGGGGAGAAAAGGCGTGTTAGTGTCTTGTATCACTTTGTTGCTGCTCGGGACGCTTTACCAACCCAAAATGTGGCTATTTGACGTCCTGGGAATGAGACTCAACAATCAACTATCTTTGTGGGACAAATCCTACTGACTCTACCTTTAACTTTAATAGTCTTTGAATTATATTAATATGACGTGAGCTTCAGTTAGCTTTGACCACAAATGTCCTTCAGAGGGAGACTTTTTACTCTGATACTCTGAGTACATGTCAGAGCCTGTACTGGAATAAAGAAGTTGAATCAGTACTTCTACTTTTACCAGGGTATCTGTACTTTACTAATATTTTGAACAATAGAAAATTAAGTCGAAACATTAAATAAAATATAAAATAAAATGAGGAGATCATAAATACGTAATAATGTTTTGGGCCATTTTTGTAGAAACGCGTGCAGTGTTGCAGCGTGCATGCAAACATTTACATGCACAAAAGCTTGCATACAAAATGCAAACAGGTCTGATAAGTTTCAAAGCTTAGATGAGGTTTTATTGAACCACTCACAAACACACACACACACACACACACACACACACACACACACACACACACACACACACACATCAGTGATGTTACTGGCACGACTGGTTAAGCTCAGGTTTGCTTGGTGTGCACTGCGACACACACAGGTTTCTAGGTAAATTTAGCTTTTAAGCTGAACTGGTCTCCCTCCAGTTAAACCACTCTGACCACGGGGAGTCTCCTTGCTGTGTGTGTGTGTGTGTGTTCAGAGGATGGAAGTGAATGGAAACCTGACCAGGGAGTCTCCTGTGTGTGTGTGTTTAGCAGCAGCAGAGTAAGTTTTAGAGGAAAACTGTTGTCAATGCTGCCGTTTATGGTGCTGCTGCTGAAAGCCCACAGACCACAGAGACACATACATACACACACACACACACACACACACACACACACACACACACACACACACACACACAGTGAGACAGGCAGGGATGCTGTATATATAGACCCACAGGTCAACAGATAGCATCAGTAATTAGTCAACCAGCTTCTCAGCTCTTCTCTGAGGTTGATCTTTTCACTGCTACAATCGAACGCAGTTTATACTGAAGTGGTCCATTATGTCTTCGTGCTGTGGTTCAGTGTGTCTACTGGTCTTACTGGGAGTTGTGTTTGCAGCTGGGAGTCCTGCCCGGTTTGTCTCTGACAACATGAGACGAACCCATGAGCACATCGCAGCGGTGCTGGTGAGTTTGGCCGTGGCGTACCACAGGGCTCGATTGTAGATCCTTTACAGTTCTTCATGCAGCTTGTGTTTAAAGGGTTTAACTGCTAAATTCAGACTTGATTGTCTTCTTAAGATTACACAGTTGTTGATTTGAGTTCATAGTAAGTGTGTTAAAGATGTTAAAATTATGTTTGTGTTGTGTACAGCAAGGCCTCTACGGCTCTCAAAAGACAGATTCACACTGGATTACAGGCTTTCACTTTCAGATATTTGCTTTTTAATTATACATGACTATCTTTTTTTTGCCAGGTGATGAAATGCATTTTTATAATTATTGTTAATAATATTAATAATAATAATAATAACTCAATATGATGAAATGTAACTTAGTACATACGTCAAATAACGACACTTTAGGTTAGAATTTTGGGCTGAATTGGACCTACAGCGTGGCTATCTGAGAAAGAGACTCAACAACCAACTATCTGTCTCCAGAATCGCCTTCTGTGCTTTTAACTGAGTTACTTTAAAGTAACTGAATATCGGATCTGACAATCAGCCATGTCAATAATCGGTTGACCCGTAAAATACACATACATGTAAATATGTGTATAATTTACGTGTTCTTGTACTTTTCAAACTTAAGTACATCTATTGTAAGAAAACTACTTTTGATACGTTGAATATCAGAAACTTTAAAGGTCCAATTAGTCAGACAGTTGATTTTTGAGTCTCATTCCTGGCTCTGCTTTTGGGATAGCAACCGACCGGACCTTCAATCCCAACAGTCAGTATTTGACATGTTGGGAAAAATATTGTATTTTAACTACATTTATTGGATAATTTACTTGTTTCTTTGAAGTTGAGCCCATTATTATCGCCAATCTGATAAAAAAAGATTCCTTTTTCCAACAAGTATCTAATGATCATGAGAAAACAACAAGGCGTAACATACACAAACCAACCACAGCCACAGCCTCTATAATCATATATTTAATCCTATAAACATCTATTTTCTACACATATTTCATCAGCCAGTGTGATGATATTGGTTTTATGTGAATCAGCAAGTATTGTTTTTGTTAGTTTTTGCTGTTTTTAACTAAATAATCACAAAAACACCTCGAGTACTTCCATACAAACCTACAGTTTTGCTACAGACGCTCTTCAGTCAGTACGCATACACCACAACAAAGCAGTTTGTATCGCTGAGTGTTTATGTTGTACTGGTTGACTTGAACAGTAATAGAAGTAATCAAATGTGTTTTATTGTTTGTGTTTCAGAGTTTGACGCAGCCGGAAATCATCACGAATCCTCTCTTCAGTTCTGTTATCAGCAGCCTCAACACCTCCTGCCAGGTACGCAAAGAAACGCTCACACAAAAGTTGAGTCTTTGGCTCAGGAAACGGTGGGTGGTTGATGGTTAATTAAGAACTACTGATGAAGAAAGTGGTCAGGATGTTGATTCACACATATTTATGAAGTAATGAATCACAGTTATTCAGGAATTACTCATTAACAATTGGGTGCTCACTGTGTTTGAATAAAAATAACCAGGCAGTAATGTCTAATCTAGAGAAATAAATCCCTACAGAGTCAAGGTCGTTTCATCCTGCCGATGCAAAAATTACACAAGAATCACACATTTTGTTAGAGCTACTACAAGGAGCTTTCATTTTTGATTAATCTGGCACCTTTGGACAAAGTTGACATTGTTTTACCAGACGGCAAAGCTGCTTCTTTCCTCACTTCATCCTCATAGTTTTCATTTTATGACTTTGACAACTGAAATCAGTCAGACTCTTTCTTGAATAACTGTAACTATGTAGAAATAGCTGCTGCATGTCGGTCATCAGTATTAAACTGAGACTGTTTCAGAACCACTCCAAAGTTTCTTGTACTACGATTTATAAAATGTACCAGAATCAAGACTAAAGACCGGTTGCTCTCTGTTACATTTTCTGTTGATTATTGTCTAATTCAAACCCTGCATGCTGCCTCTGCCTCTCCTCCACAGGGAAGAGAAGAACTGATGAAAGTCACTCTGGACGTCTACATGCGGATCTTCTCCAGCATCCTGCAGCACGAGCACAAGACCGGCACCCCGGCTCTGCTGGATCAGGTGTCCGAGTCTGAGAGGTCCGAGGTGGAGAAGAATCTGGAGGCACTCCAGAAGAAGATGGAGACACTGAAGAGACACCTGAGCCAGCCAAGCCACAACAGAGATGACGTCATCAACAAGCTGAACAAAATAAAGGTGAGTGACACCAGTCTGTCCGTCTGTCCGTCTCATTCAATCACTATAATAACCTGCTGAGGACAGACCTTGTATCAGGCTCTGATCTCGTTCAGTCACAAAGTCTGTGACCTTCTGACTGATCAGTTGTGTTTCTGTTGTTTTTTCTGAAGAAATGGAAACTCACACAGTTGTTTTCTCACGAGTAGGTGTAGAGATTGCGGCTCTGTAGTGCGGCGTTCAAGTCGTGTTTCCCATGCATCTGTTTAACTTGCAACAATTTCAGATTTGACAGCTACATAAAGTCACGTAATACTCAGTGGCGTTCCACAAGGCAGTCGCTTCGAGCCACTTTAATTGATGTTTGCTGATGACTCACATACATACGTGGAGCTGAGAGAGAATGTGGGCGTTTTTGATAGTTTTTGTTTTTGTTTCTGTTGTGGCTTGTTGTAGTTTGTAGCTTCTTGAATGGTCTTTTTTTGGTTTTGTTGATACTACGCTATTCTACTTTGTAAGTTTTGTAGTTGAACTGTGTTTAAGGACCCACGGAAGAGTAGCATCCACTCAGAAAGGTGAAAGCTGGTGGGGATCTTATCAAGAATATTTAAAAAAGAATAAATATGAAGTGGTTTGATGTGCATTAACATGCCAGGTATAATCATCAGATCTCACTCTCCTGCTCTATATCCAAATGAACACGCACAACACTGCTACCGACGTCAACACGATGTTTATTACACAAAGAAAGAGAGAACATTTGCCAGATTTACAAGAAGGCCCAAATAATGAAGAATTTGTCAGAGTCAGCGTTTCACAAAGTTTCTTTTTAAGTTTCTCCTCATGAAACAACTCTTAAGATCATGTGATTTGTGAAGGGAGTCTGGTGGAGTCTGGTGATCCTGTCGTTATAAAAACCATCACGTCCTGCATTGATGATGCTGATAGCTCAACTTTGTTTATTTTTTTGAGTTGCAAAGAAAAAAATACATTCTGGTTTATTTCAGTGTACAGATAATATTCTGCTAACAAGACGTCCTTCCTTGTCTGTTTCCTGGAAAAGAAAATGATCTGATATGAACTCTTTCCTTCTCTCTCTGCAGGTGGACGACCCGGTGGTTCAGAAAAAGGCTCTGGCCCAGTTCAAAGAGATCTACCAGGCAGCTTCTGTGGTTGTTGACCGCCGACCTGGCCCCGCCCACTCCTCTGCTGAATGACGGCGATGACGACACGTGACGATTATCAGAAGCTCTGACTAAATCACCTGCCTGAAATTGGATTCCCTCTCTCCTTAGTTTAATCTCATTTAGTTACATTTTGTGTTTATCTTGATTTTTGAAACAGTTTTTTTTTTTATCTCATATTTTCTGTTTTAATTTACGACTGAGTTATTTGAGGTTTGCACGACATGTTCAGACACACTGTTACAGCTCCACATATTTATTTTGTTATCTAATGGGGGTTACCTTTGGTCATTTCTAAATACAGTCACTTAACTGAGTTATATTTATTTTTGTGATAATTTAATGTATTTTATTTATGCTTAATTTAACTTAATTTATTTTTCTTGTTGTCATTTTCATTCATTCATTTGAATAAAAGCAGAAATCAGCATCGACTTAAAGCTTCATTTTCCATTTTTTAACCGCACTGCTCAGTTTTCCTACAGTAGAGTATATTTCAGCCTCCAGCTTTCACTGGTGAACCACTTTTCCAAAAAGCTGCTTGTGTCACAGTTTCTCACGTTCTCACACCAAACAGGTTTCACACAGGCTGATATTTACAGGTTTCGGTTGTAATTTGGTAACAGTTGTGAAAATGATAACGATGCCGGTGAGGTGAGAAGTCGAACTCCTGACAGAAAGAGATTGTTTAGATCAGAATTATCAACATTATGGCCCAAAGTATCGAAGAGCCCAAAAGTCAGAGACCACTAGTTTTCAATGTAGTCCTATTGTTTTTAATCAAAGTCTGTAATATTAACAGTTTGAGTGAATGTCAGAATATCTCGTCTCTCTTTTACTTATATGACAGCGTGCACTCGAGCTGGCATGGACTCCACAAGTCGCCAGGATAAAGGAAACGTTTCTGCAGAACATCAGATACGTTCACACGTGTCATAGCCTTTATACTGACATCTGTACAAAGCGTGTCACATGACGTTAACATGTAAACTACCTGACCTTCATACGGAGACACGCAGGGCTGGAGGTGGAGTTACAGGCGACAAGGCCGACACACCGGTGAACACAGCTCAAGTCTGCGTTTCGGCATTTGCAAGTGTCAAACCAGCCGGATAGTTTTGATGATGGACCACAGACACTTGTAGGTGTGACACCAGCTGGATGTTTTGAACGAGACCTCAGGACACTTCCAGCTGTGTTTGTGGCAACAGAAATGGATATTTTTGACTGGAAATTGGGCAACTGCAGCCGTGTTTATGGTGACAAATGGATATTTTTAGCGAGTCCTCAGGGACTTCCTCCTTTATTTGTGGCAACAAAACCGGGTGTTTTTAACAAACCTCAGGACACTTCCAGCTGTGTTTGTCTCGACATAAAGGGATATTTTTGACAGGAAGTCGAGCCCTCTTCAGCTGCGTTTATAGCAACAAAACCAGGTGTTTTTAATGAATGCTCCAGACAACAACAAAAACCGTGTCCTCAGGACCTTTCCAGCCGTGTTTGTGGCAACAATGACTGGATATTTTTAGCGAGTCCTCGGGACACTTCTTCTTTGTTTGTGGTGACCACACTCAGCGTTTCTTAACGAGACCTGGGGACACTTCCAGCTGTGTTCATGGGGACAAAGTAAATCATTTTGACTTATGAAGGCCGTCAGCAGCCGTGAATGTGGCAACAAAACTTGGTCCTCCAGCTACTTACTGTGTTTGTGGCAAGAAAAATCGGGTGTTGAGTCCTCGGGACACTTCTAGCAGTTACCGAGACGTCTCCAGCTGGGTTTGTGCCGACTGAACACTAATATTTTTTATGTTAAGACGGGCATCTTCAGCAGCTTTAATGTCAACAAAACTTCCTCTGGAAACTTCCAGCTGTGTTTGCGGCGACCAAAACAGGTATTTTAAGCCAAAGCATGATGTTTTCTAACCTTCACCAAGTGGTTTTTGTGCTTAACGTAAAAACAGGTTTTGCAGAAACAAACCGGACAAACATTTATTCTGCTGGTTGAAATGAGCGACCACACCATCAGAAGATCAACAGATAGAAAAGCAACTTCATCACAGATACAGGATTCACTCAATAAACAGCACAAGTTCAGTAACATGCTGTCAGAAGAAGTCTGTGTGTCTGAGGATGAAAGGCAACCGCTTCATTTCAGTGAAACACGGCGGTGGGAATATTTAAATCTGGGGTCTCTCCTGTGTGGAATTACTATTGAGTCATTCCTGTGACATCGCTCTGACATCACTGTGTTCCCCAGCCCCTGCACCAATCATACGGAGGGATTTCCCCCTCGCCTCATGATGCAATGAGGGCGTAACAGGATGGATCAGTGGTTACAGCTCTGGTTTAGAAACATGAGTCAGTGACACGACCCCGCTCCGTCCACACCGACCTGCTCGCTAACCAACCTCGTTATTTCATTAATTCAGATGAGTCAGGAGTTTTTAATGTCTCACTCCGGCTACATTATATAGTTATTACTCCTGTGTTTCTGTTTTTATTTAATTTCATATGAGAATGAAGTTTGTTGGATGTTGAATTATGACTCATTTGTTTTATAAAATATTGTCTTGTCATTGAATTTTTTTTTAAATTCTCAATTTGTCATTTATCTCCATATGAAAGATATTTAAACATTACAAGTCTTAAGCAAGATTATTTTTCCTTATTTTTAATATTTAAATCCAGGTTTCCACCTTTTTATCCCTCATGTATCTTAACAGTCTAAAGAAATGTGCTCCAGCTCTTAAAGGGTTATTCTGTAGTTTTGGAGAAGAAACTTAAACTCAGAATTTGAATGTTTACAATGTGATACAAACTCAGTGTTGAATAAACAAGCTGTGAAACAGTATAAACTGTGTTGTCAGTTTGATCATTTAGTTTAAAATGACAGTGCACCTTTAATTGAAGCTGTCTGATGTGTCGCTTTGTGACTTGTACTCGTATAAACTGTTGGCTATCTTCATTTAGAATAAAACAAAAATTGAATTTGTAAAGTTAGTAGTAACCAAGGCCCTGTTTCCATGACAACAGTGTTGCTAAAAGCAGAAAAAGGTGTGTCCTTCACATTTTAACTTAAGTTCTGTGTTCATACGACGAACTTGTGAAAACGATCCTCGTGCACACGGATCAGCAGAACACGATCCAAAACGCTGGAGTATGCTCGTCAGGCTGAAGGGTGGAGGAGCAACGACAGCGAAAAGCTCGTAAAACAGATAATTGTGATTGGACGGACAATGACGTTGTGTTGTTACTGCGAGTGACTCTGGACTATAAAGCATCAAAATCTCAAGAAAATATTGACTGGGAAGCGAAATACACAGATATCTCGAAGGCCTTTCACCTGAAACTTGGGTCCATGTCATCACAGTTTACATGAAGACGGTATGGGCGGCGTTTTCCCTGAAGCCCCGCTGTCGTGTGATGAACAGCCAAACAAACAAATACTGTCTTGTGAACAGCCTGTAAAGCTGTGGTGAAGAAAAAAGTACAATATTTCCTCTTGACATGTGCTGAAGTGGAGGGATGAAGTAGCATGAATAAAATACTCAACTTCAACATTTGTAAAAGTTCTTTCTACTAATTTTCACTTGAATCTTAAACCTTAAAAACATCCAGTTCGGATGAAGGCGTTTACTGACCTCAACAGGTCTGAGCTACATTTTAAACCACAGCTCGTAAGTCAGGTGACATGTGTGATGTGTGGAGGGGTTTCCCCTCACAGCGAATCAGAGAACGGGACTTTACTCTCTCAGAGAAAAGGTGACGTCACCTGAAGAAAAAGGTCCAGATTGCTCCAATGTTTGGAAAATCTGAATCATCTGACAGACGAATATGGACGGAGTGAGGTCTGGAAAAAACAGTTCTTCCTTTGAGTCAGTAAAGACCTGACACAGTGACACACATCCCAAACTGTTTACACTCAAATAAACTGACCTGAAGATACAATGTGAAAGATATAATGTGAAAGATTTCTATATTAATCTAAAAACAACTCGACCTTTGTTCTACATGTTGTTGAGTTGTGTTCTTATATTTTCTTAACAATGTTCAAACAGAAAAATCACAAGTTTCCTCCAGGTAACAGTGTGATCCAGTTGGAGGGAAGTCAGAGAACGAGACTTTACATAACGAGGATGAACTTAAAATCCTGACTGAGTCACACCAGACAGAGTTTCGTCAGCAATGACTGTTAATTAATTGTGTTTTCAGCACCAGCGATACAAATTTCGATCTCTCATCACATTGGCTTGTTTGACAGCAGATTTATTTGTGTTTATTCGCCACAAACAGTCAGATTACTTCACTGTACATTAGTAGAGGCTGTGTTTGTTTGTTTGTTTGAATTCAGGTCAACTCTGACTGAAGTCAGCACTCAGCAGAGACTCTGGTTCTGGTTCTGGTTCTCTGTCTCCTCTCTGTAACGTTACGTTCATGAAGTAAAGTCCATTTCCCCTCCAGCTCCAGTCAGCAGTCAACATTACAGAACAGAAACACCCGACAGTGGAGGTCACCTCCGGATCACTGCTGCAGTCAGGCTGATAAACAGGAGTGAAGATAAATCCACTTTTTAACCCCACAAGTTCAAAAGTAACTCTGAGCTCTCCTCCCGTCGGTTAACGGCTCTGGGTCAGACTCCTGGTGTTTATTCCCTTTATACCCTCCGCTCCGTCCGGCCCTCTACACTGAGCCGACACTGTAGTGAGCATCTATACTACACACACACCAAGCTTGAATGACTTCAATTGGCAACCTGGCGTTTGCCACCGGGCGGCTCGTCGAGGGGAAGCCTGCCCTTCGGATAGTATGATCCAAGCAGAGCAGCAGCCGGCCGGTCAGAAGGGACTGCAACTGTCAAAGAGGGCGGTGTGTTTACTGGGGAAACAACACAATCCCTGATGTTTTGATTATATGTGGCACAAATACTGCAGATGTGAACTGTAGCGGTTACTAAAAAGTTGAAAAGTCATCTCTGAGCTCTCCTCCTGTCGGTAAACGGCTCTGAATCAGAGCAGAATCTGAGGTGTTTATTCCTCCAGGATGTCTGGATCTACCCGACTCTCTCCTCCAGAGCCGGCCCCACAAACATCTTTTGTGTTGTTTTGATTGAGAGATCTCAGAGTGGCATGAATTACATACTGTGCGCTTAACACACCAACTCAGAAACTGTTGTCTGTCAGAAATTAAACTCTTATTTTCAGCTTCAACCACCTCAGATCTGCAACCATGATCACAGTTCATTATCAAAAAGGGAATTTTTTAAGTAAAGTAGTACCACCCTGAGGACTTTCACATATTTTGTAAGACTTCAGCAGAAATTCAGAAGAAGATCGTTCAGATTGATATTTGTAGAGAAACGTCTGTGAATTCCTCCAAACAGAGACAAACATCACCTGTGAAACCTCTTCCTGTGTTCGTGAGTGAGTAGGGGATACCCATGTGCTTTACTCTTTAACACCTGAACGTCAACACCAAAATCTACCTGTCTGCTTCCTGTTTTTCTTCCTGTTTCCTGAATGTCTCTGTCTACTTCCTGCTGTGCTCAACACTAACTTTCGCTTTTCAAGCTGCAGCCAAGATGAGGAGGTCAAAGGTCAGAGGACGATGGTTTGTCTATCTATCTATCTATCTGTCTGAAGATGAATCTAGGGGGATGATTAAAGAAAGAAAACTCATGTTACACAAACTAAAGTTAGATTTTTGAGTTTTTTTAGTGCAAAATGTTCGAACCTTTAAACCTGAGCCTTTAATCGCAGCCTTCATCTCATCCACCCGGAGTTTGTCATCATTTATACGTCGCCTGACTTCCTTCTTTGCAGCCGTAATAATCAGCACAGCCACTAATATGGGTCAGTATAAGCTGCTTTCACAGTGGACCTATATGGTTGTTTTGTGATGAGGTCGGGCCGGCCTTCCACATGACCCCCGTCACACCAGAAAATGACATTGAAGTAGCCTAGCTGGCAAGCTAGCGGCTTATATGCTAGCTTGCTGGGAACATGCTGGTGCCAGTCAGTCACAATAGGTCTCTTTCTCCCTCTTCATGATGCCTTTTAATCTCCCTTTCTTGCATTTTGTTTCTCAGGATTGTGCATAATTTAATTCAGTAATCAGTCATTAAGAAGCTAAAACAAAGCTCTTAATGCTAACTTGCTTGCTTGCTAATTCAAATGCAGCTCTAATGTGTGATCAGACACCACCACACATCGGCCGGACTGACGACGCCATATTGAGTTTAAAAATGTTGGCAGTGAGCGCTAAACGTGTCTACAGGCCAGAAGGTGCCCTCGGTTAACTGGTCACGTCACTACAGCCTCCTGTCATTTACCATAAAACACTTTCGTTGAAGGGCAGACCCTGTTTCACTTTCTTTTTTTTTCTTGTTTCCTTGCACGCAGCTTGCAGCAGGTTTTCCCCCACAGGTAGGCATGCTGCGCTGATGTGTACAGTGTTTCTACGGACAATTATCACACTCTCTGCGTTTTTATATATAGATGTGAGTAGCTGACAAGAAAAGCTTCACTTTCCTCTAAGCCAGACGAGGGACTGCGCAAGGTGTATTATTCACTAGAAAAACACTGCATGACATTATTTCCTGTTCTCGTTGGGCCTGTCAGCCTCTGCTGCTACTCATCACATCATGTGATCCAACATCATTTGCAATATTATAGGTTAAGATATGCAACATACTGCATGTTAACACTATATTTACTACAAGTTGACACTGTTACAATATTTTTTCATATTACCAACAACCTTTGATCCATTCGACCAGCCCGCTGTGGTTCGTCACCCCTCCCTCACTGTCACATAACACTGAATACCACATTCAAATGTGTCGACCAAAGTTTTGTCAGCTGTTAGCTGTCTTACCACAGTAACCAGCATTATTATGAACACCTCATTAGCGCACTGGCTAACCAAAGTCGTGCTCCACTTCTGGGCTAACTTGCGCCTCACTCGTATTAACCTCCTACGATTTACGTCACAGTTTGTAACAGCTGCCAGAGCGGTGGGCAGCTAGCGGTCCAGCTAGCATGAACAGCAGATGTAATAAAAAAGTCCGTGACCTACGATGAATATGCAGCCAACAGGGAGGCTAATGCATGTATCCCACATACGCCATCCTGCTGCCCTAAGCACTCACTAGAGATCAAAATGTGTGTTAATCTACCGCTGAAAGTAGTCCCCTCTGTTTGAAGACTTACAGTGACAACCTGCTTTAAGAAATAACTGACATTTAAAATATGAAATTGAATGTTTTTGAAGTGTTTTTAAAGATTGTACATGCTGAGTAGGAACCAATGGGCTCGAGAAGTAGAACAGTATTGAGAGATGGACCAACACACTGGTGGTTTGTTGTGGGATGTGTTGGCCTCCATCTTTAATAGTGACTGCAGATTTAACTTTCAACATCCAAACTGATCCGAACCAGTCTCAGCAGGTTATTTTCAATGAGGGGTTGATTAAGTATTTTGATCATTTACTGAAACAGGTCTGTCATTCCACACAAGAAAAAGTGACATTTTTCAAATAAAAGTATATAAATATAAAAGTAATAATGCAGATTAAACCCCGTCAGTGTTCTTTGGATCATTATTATCGATGTGTTAGTGTAAAACTATGAATGCATCAATGCTGACACGTCCTGTCGGATCAACCTGAACCTTTTCTAATTTCTCTCCTGAGCGTCTGTGTCTTTAGCTGCTGAACGCTCAGCTGCTTGTTGTCGTTGAGCTGCTGCTGTTCAGTCAGGTGAGGTGATGAGAGCGTGTTTGGAAACAGTAAATGTGCTTTAAAATCAAAACTAGGAGCTAAAAGAGGCATAAAAGCTCAATAGATCGCACAAGTAACCTTTTCACATTTATTTGATGTTATTCCTTCACAGCTTTCATGATGGCTGGATGATATTTCAGTCCAGGCTAACCTCCCCACTCTTACAGCAGACGAGCTGCATGGACACATTTAATGTTTTAAATCATCTCCAGCTGCTTCAGGTGTTCAGCAGAACGCTGCAACTCTGTTTTACTGTGAAGCTCCAGAAATGTTTTGTGGACGACGAGACTTCGCCTGACTTTCCATCAGCGTGGAGGCCGGAGGGGCAGTCAGGAGGACAAACCAGGCAGAAATTTGAGAAAAGGGCCCCCGATGCCTCCAACTATAAACCCCTTCAAACCTCCCATAAAGACACTGCACTGTGCTGCCTCAGAATCAATGAGTCATGTGTTGATGATCAATGTGAGTTATTCACAATGTGACATTAAAGGAGCAGTCCGTAGTTCTGGTGAAGAAATGTTCATGAGAATGAAAAATTTTGTCCAAACAAACCAAATAATCAAACTGACCTTAAAGGACGACACAATTAATACTGTTATACTTTGATTATTCACTTATGGAGAAAGAGTTTGTATTAATACCTCATTAATATTGTAAATATCACAATTCTGAGTTTGAATTTCTTCTCCAAAACTACACAGTTGGGAACATTGGATTTTGCGATGGTCATTATGGTGATGAGTGCTCCGGAGGCCTCTTCAGGAATTTTTGCCTCAACAGACTAAAATCCCCAGTGACGGGGTGGAGGAGGTAATGACTGGATTTGTATTGATTTCATTCGTTGTCACGTTGAGCGTTCATGTTATCACACTCAACCACCATCAGAAACCTCCTGAGTTCCAAATAAAACCACAGGAACGACGGACACGTAATGGTTTCCGTTCGGTTTCTTCTGGATCTGATGATTTCCAGTGCAGGCTGCAGAGCTCTTTCCAATGACTTCTACTGAATGCACTCTACTGAGCTGCATGCAACACAGGCCTCCATCCACCGGACCGTCCCCAGCATGACCAGTAAAACCAGTGATAGCATTAAAACCAGTGGGTGACGTTGAGTTTTTGCTGCGAGCTGATGGTTTGTGTCTGAGATGCATGAGTGGGAGACCCCTCACCCACTTCTATGAAGTTTGGTGATTTAAAGGAAACTGCACAACCACATTTTCACACCTAGATCATCGCTGCATTGCACTCTCTCTCCCCTGTGTGTGTCTATGTCTCTCTGCCCCTTTGCCTCACTCTCTCACCGAGTTATAAATGTAAGCTTCATTGACGAGTCAAACAGTTCAGGGCCAACTTCAGGGCAGAAGACACACAAGACTCTCACAGCATTGGACGCTTGTCTCCGACCTCTCCGACAGGAATCGAAGCCGACTGACAGGACAGGCCCAGACAGACTCGGGAATCGAACCAGCGACTCGAACATTATTAGAGTTATTTTTACGTGGTGATACGATGGTTGCTACAGTGAAGGCAGTGGTCTGCCTGACTCTCTGCATGGCTCTGTGTCAGGTCAGAGGTGCATACATCCCAGACAAGATGAACCAAACCATCCAGAGCCTCCTGCGGCACTACGTGAGTACTACTGCTCGTACTACTACTGATAGTTACTGCGTGTACCGACACTGCTGCTGCCGTAGTATCAGTGTTTGTACTTCAAACACAAGTACAGACCTTGTGTTTCCTCCTGCTCCTTTCACATACTGATGCTCTCACCGCAAACACAACCACACATGCGCACACACTCACAAACACACACACAACTTATTTCCATTTACATTCACATGATGTTCCTTTAAAGGACTATTCTGGTGTTTTGCTTTATGTTTTAGTCCATTAACTACATTTATTATCCGTCACAAACATTAATATTACACAACAAGTTGATCAACAGTCATGTGGTGCATCACTAATTACAGTTTTCAAAGCGGTCTCAGAGAGTTAACATGATTTATATTTTTTGGGCTTATAGATAATAAAAACACTGATCTGCTTCCTTGAAGATAGAAAGACACATCATCTGCGTCAAACTTAACCTAAAAAAATGTTTCTTTGTGTTTTTTTTGCAGAAAATTAGCAATGAGAAACGATTTGACGGGAACAATGTCTTCCCTAAAGAACCACCAGCTGGCAAGATGGAGGTAAATATTAACTTCTGTATCTAAATTATGAATATAAAGTTTCTGTGAAGTCTCTGCTGGGTTGGGGTTTATTTACATGATTCATCTTTTATCATTTCTTTAAACATCCAAAGACTCTGAAGAAGAATCTATAAAACATTACCGGTGTAAAGTTCATAGAAAGTTTTAGCTTCCTGTGAAAATGTGGGTTGTTTGCCCTGAACTGAGCCTGTCAGGCACGCAGTTGTCTCAGGCATCCAAACTCCAGCTGTTCAACATGTTGGACACATGTCTGCTTCTTTCTTCCTGAGAGTGAGACAAGATTGACACCACTCTTGTGTGTGTGTGTGTGTGTCAAGGCTGGAGTAAGAAGTTAGCCTAGCTTAGCATAAAAGACTGGCTGCAGGTGGAAACAGCTAGCACACACATTCACTGCTGTCTATTTCTGATCTTTGGAGAGAGCCAGGCTAGCTGTTTCCCTCTGCCTCCAGTCTTTACGCTAAGCTAGGCTAATTACCGCTTGACTCCAATGACTTAATGCAAAGTCACGAAGTTGGTATCCTTGGAGGCTCAGATCAGGGAAAAACATCATATTTCACAACGGCTGGCACATGAAGTTTCACAGTGAGGGACAGTTTGTGTAGGTCCAAGTCCTCTGATCCCTGAGTCAGCAGCTGGCTGGTGTTTTCCTCAGGTTTCTCTTTCAAAGTGCAGTCTGACACTGTCAACAGTTTCTGTGTTGAGGTTTTTGTGGTTCCTTTCCTGCTGGCTCTGCATCGTGCAACCTTGTGTGCAACTATAATCAAGTCCAAGTCAAACTTTCACTCTTCACCAGCAATAATGCAGAGCCACTCATGGCTGGTTTCGAGCACTGAGCGCCAAAACAGAGTTGACTCACATCAGCCTCAGAATCTTTAAATGTCACAGTCTGCAGCGCTGCAGTTGGTTGTTGATTAACGAGATAATATCTTAGATCAGATCTATGGACTGCACTGCATGCTAGCTGTAATGCTGTGGTATCTAGCATTGGTTCAGGCTACGATGATACGATGGACATCAGTTCAGTTTTAGGGCTGAAGACTTTAAACTTGGATGCTAACGTGAGCATGTTTTCATTTAATCTACCTGTTCCATCACAGCCGAACAGAAAACTACATAACAATTTAAAGAACACAAATAATTAAATTTCTTAAAGTAATGTTTACAATCGCTCTACTTCATGTGCAGGATAATATTTTCAGTTATGATGTAAAAGCCTGTCAGGAACCCAGCTTGTTGGTTGGACCGATTTTGTGTCGACGTAACTGGCTGTGGCTCTGGCACCGGAGAACCAAACATGATCCGGCTCTGGCCCAGCAAGATTTTGACTTCTTAGGCAATTTTCAGCACTATGATCAGCTTTGGCTCATTATTTGAACTGGTATCAGGGATGTGATGTTGTCTTGGCCCAAATGTGGCCTGAATCCAGCACATGTGGCACGAGGTCTTTGTTTGTTTGTCTCAGTACTGAGACACATTTTGAAATCAGGTCAGACAAGGGTGTAGCCAGCAATAAATCCTCATCATGTTCATGTATTCAAGGTGGCACACTGGAAGCAGGCTGTCAAACAGAAAGTTGAATTTTGCATAAACTTAAAGGCCACAAACCGAACACTCCCCTCTGGGTTTTCCCATTTTATAATTCACTCACCACAACAACACAGGTGTTACATCTCAGCATCTTTCAGTTTTTTTCCAGTGTGATGTCGTCCTGTGACTCATCTGAGATGAAACGCTATTTTAGGCAATAATTAAAGTGTTAAGTGAATATCTCATATGTGCCTATCACCTCCATATAGATTACAGAAGCTTTACCACAGGACTCTGACAAGGTTTACACCTTAAACCAGCACAGCAACTGTGTCTTCACTGGTTCATAAACTGTCAGACTTTGTTGAACTCTTTGAGTCTCTACATCCAAATCAGTTACCAATGTTGGATTACGACATTCATTTTCAATGAGTGGCTTTCCCCCTGTAAGGCCTACTCAAAGCTTAATTTAACTTCTGTGTGGGAGACCAGACTTCTTCCACTGTGTAAAAGGTGTCAGCACCTCCAGGGTGGTACAAACTTGTCAAGCGAGAAAAGGGACTACAACTGTGTAGTCTTATCAAAGATAGATTGAGTTCCTTTGTTGAGCAGGCTTTGGTTTCAGCTGATTTTTCCAATAAACAACTTCCTGTGACTTGAAATTTGCTGCAAAAGCTAAATTTCTGCTATGATAAAAGCAATTTAAATATCACTGACCAGAAACCAGAAATATGTATTTGATCTCATCTGTTTTTGTCTTCCAGACAAAGATGTTGTTCATGGGCAGCATTTTGGACACATACGAAAAGCTGATTGGCCACATGTTGAAGCAGCAGCCCACAGCGGGTCCCCAGACAGCCGGAAGCAACGAGCACCTGCCCTCCGCCGCCCGCACCAACAGTGATGCTGGGACTGGAGCAAGTGGAGATCTCAGGGAGGACCTGAACTACATCCTGGGGAAGGTCCATGAGCTGAAGAGGAAGCGTTTCCAGGAGCAGGAGAAGATTCTGCATGGACTGCAGGCTCTCAAACATGTCCAGGTATACTAGACTCACACTAAAGCACAACAGAGGGCCCAAAATACATTTTCATGCACTAGACCTAAGGATCTTATGTTGGTTTAAAGTAAGGATTAAAAAGGTTTATGTAGGCTTTAAAGTAGGACTTTCAGAGGGTTTATGTAAATTATTAAAGCAAAAACAACTGACTGTTTGGGTGCCAGCTTGGGACACGGACACAAAGTGTCAGTATTTGATGATCTGGGGATGACACATTACAATTACCTGTCTTTCTCCAGGAAGTTACATTAGGTTGCTTTAAGTCAGGCTTAAAGGAGGGTTTAAGGATGCCTATGTGCTTGAACTAAGGCATTTAAAAGGTTTATGTAGGAGGACTTACAGTGGGACTATTTGACAGACTTTGGAGGGCGTAAGTAGAGCTTGTGTAGGACTTGAGTTAAGCTGCTGGAGGACTTATTTGCGGCTTATGTGAGGCTTAAAGTAAGACTTATGGAAAGTTCATGTAGAGCTTTTTTGGTGACTATGTAGGATTTAAACAAAGTATTAAAGTGAGGCTTTTAAAATCTTTCTATAGGGTCTCAGAAGGACTTAAAGTAAGGGCATACAGAGGGCTTATATAGGGCTTGGAGTAAAGCTGCTGGATGGTTTATATAGGAGGGTATGGAAGGCTTAAAGTAGGACTTATGGAAGGTTTATGTAGGGCTTTCGTGGTGCCTATGTAGACCTTAAACTAAGTCTTAAAGTGAGGTGATTAAAAGATTTTGCAGGGCTTTCGGGGGGCTCACGTAGGGTTTGAAGTAAAGCTGCTGAAGATTTTATTTAGGGGTGTATGGAAGGCCCTAATAAGCCCTTCGTAGTCTACATAAACCCTCCACAAGCCTGAATTGGGATTTTCACTAAAGGTTTAATGTGTAACGCTGTGACAAAGTGATGTTAAATTTCTTTCCCTGCCTCTCTCCCTCCTCTAGATGGATAACTTTGTCATCCAGAGCAAAGCCTTGTGGGAGCTGCCGTGGCTGTATGAAGAGGCGAGCTCATTGTCTGACAGCAGCGAGATACAGAGGAGGAGGCGGCGGCGCCGGCAAGCGAGGAAGACTCAACTGAGAGGCTGAGGCACAAAAAGGCACAGCAAAGATGTCGACAATGACAAAACTAACATGGAAAACGCAAAAACAGTAACCAAATAAGACCAAAAAATATTTTCATTTTAACCAATTGAACTGTTGAGATTTGTATCTGTTTTCTTAGAGATTATTTTTATTTAAATATTTATTACAATCATAGTGAACCAGCAGCCTAAGTCTAATTAATATAGTGATTTTGTAAAATTCATATGTTTGATCTAAGTTGTGTGCTTGATACTTGACAGCGGCATGTTGGTTTGATCCTGTGAAATGTTCGTCACCGCAGGAGCCAGAGATTAATTTATTTAGTGTTAGTCACTTGATCAATCACAGTATCAATCAAAATTGCCTGGAAATACTTGATTCCTTACTTTTTACTTATTTAAAAACTTCAGATGATTTAATGTTTAGAAAAGATAAAGTAATATTTTAAGCTCTCTGATTGGATGTTTTTATTTTGTGTTAATGGTAAAATAGAACTGTCTGATGATGTTTACAGTACAAAGTACACCTCAGTTTAATGCTGACATACTTAAACGTACTACAAGTCCTCTGAACATTCAGGTACTTTACTGCAGCACAGCTACTCTGCCTCTAAAAGTACTAAACTTTTCAGGGATTTTTGTATTATTCTTACATGTTATAATAGTCATATTTATTTTATATTTAAAGTAATTTATTGTTAATCATATTCCTGTGACTGATTGTTGATAATTTATTATGTATTTATTGATTGGCACAAGCAGGCAAATAGCAACTGAATAAAAAAGATGAACTTCATTTTCTGATTCTTGACTTTTTTGGATGAAAAGACTTTGTGATTTGACGTGATGATGATGGCATCACGATCTCTTTTGCTTTTTGGTTTTCTTAGACAGAAAGTCTGGATTGGTTGACTAGTCTTCTTTCTCACAGCAAAGAAGGAAGTTCAGGCACAACCAATCATTTATTTAACAAATCAAATATCACCTCAAGAAACCTCAAGATGATATCACACGATCTTCATCGACAGTTTGACCAGTCGTGAAATTGTTGTGTTCAAATTAAACATTTTTTCTAAGGAACTCTAATGCTTAAAGTCAAAAGAGATAAAGGGTCATAAAGCTTCTCAAATTGCACAGAAAAAGTGGAAGTTCGAAAATCTACCGGCTGATACAAAATCAGAGGACAGTAGTCACTTGGCCACACTGTGAGGTATATTTGGGTGTCATCTGCGTAACATGCAATCTTAATGTCTGAGGTGGCAAAAGCCCACACCTTCTGTCCTTTATTTATTTATTTATTTATTTCGGCATGTTATTAGACAGTCATCATCACACATCATCTTAGTTAAAGTCAGGTAGTACACATGGCCGAAAGGGAAAGCGGGAGAAGCAGATGCTTATCTAGTCCCGCCCCCGTTGCCCACAGAATACATTATTTCCACAAGTTATATTTCTTTTGTATTTTGACGTACATGTTACAGCAGCATGCATTGAACAGAGCTGCAGTCCAGCTCTAGACAGTCAACAGACTACGTGTGTGTCTGCACAGTGTCTATATTGGTCCATCATGAGTGAACAACAGTCTCTACTTGTTGCCTGGAGTGTAACACAGTCATAAGGTGATCCAATCGATATAGGTTAGTTTCAGTTATTTGGTTGTTAACTGGGATGGTGTGAGAGCCAGTATTGCCGTCTTTATTCATCCATCTCTTCTGTAGCTTTCGCCGCGCTTAGCTTCACCAAGACCTCTTGGTTAGAAGCCACGTCTGCTCGCATCTTTCCCATGTACTCGCACATTGTGGAGATGCCAGATCGCATCTCCACCACAGCACTCCAGTAGAAGTTCAGATACTTGTGTAAAAACAGACTCGTAGAAGTACTGATTCAACTTCTTTACTCCAGTAAAAGTAATAGATTACAGGCTCCGACATGTACTCAGAGTATCAGAGTAAAAAGTCTCCCTCTGAAGGACATTTGTGGTCAAAGCTAACTGAAGCTCACGTCATATTAATATAATTCAAAGACTATTAAAGTTAAAGGTAGAATCAGTAGGATTTGTCCCAGCTGTTCCTGAACGCACCACAAAGATAGTTGATTGTTGAGTCTCATTCCCAGGACGTCAAACAGCCACATGTTGGGTTGGTAAAGCGTCCCGAGCAGCAACAAAGAGAGAAAATAAGAAACTCTCTGCAGATACGAGACACTAACACGCCTTTTCTCCCCGTTCCAGCCTCCCTCTCTGTCTGTTCACGTCTTTTACGTCTTTTACCGTTCTTATGTAAAATATTAATTAGATATTAGGCTGAATATAGCCGTCAACAAGTACCTCAAATTTACACTTGATTATACGTGCTGGGTTACTTTCCACCATTTTGAAAGTGCCACAAAATGACATATAAATGAGTTATGATGAAGACAGACAGACACATGTATACATGATAACTCTGCATGTAACTGATATTCAAACTTTAAAAACATCAATCAAACAAACTGTTGTGACTCTGTGTTGTTGTGAAGCTCAGCGACCACGATCGTCTGCAGGCTGAGCAGCGGGTCGGGGTATTGCAGACCCCCGCCCTCCCTCCAACCCACAGCCGCGATGTCACTTCCTGTGACATCACTTCTGCTAAATGGGGGCTGGCCTTCTTTTACTGTAACTGCAGCCCTTACCCACAATGCACCCTGACTGCTCTGTGTATTTGTGAGGTTGTGATTTCTAAGAACCTGAGCTGTGCTTCCCCAGCAGCTGAGAGCAGAGCGGTTGGTTTGTGTTTGTGTGTGGTCAATAAACAAAAGTCTTAAAATGACTTCACAACCGTCACGGACCAACAAACAAACTGAGGAAGATATTTTCTCAATCAAGTCTTTAAAAGAGAAGTTGGCTTTCTTGTGACTATTTGTGTCAGGGTGGAGTGAGTTCCTCCTGTTGAGACGTGTTTCAGACTGAAGATGAGATGCAATGATCACAAAACAAAAATATTTACACTTTGTTTTCTCTTTTTAACTTTATTTAACTTGTTCTGCTGTGTTGCACTCGTGCTTTGACTCAACTTAAAGGATCAGTCTGGTGCTACTTTATATTTGTATTGTTAACAAATCCCAGTCGTACTTTAGTATTTATGATTTATATAAAGTATATTATGAGTCGACTGATTATTGGATCCAATATTCAACATCATTGAATTGAACATTGCTGCATCAGAACCAAAGTAGCAGATTTTTTAATTAATTAATTTTATCTGCAATCAGATTAAAAAAAACATTTTTCCAATAATTCAAAAAATGCTGAACATTGGATCTGATATTCATCCGACCCACAGCACAGTATATATACTTACATGTAAATATGTGTAGTTACTTGTACTTTTGATGCTGAAGTACATTTAATATCAGATACTTTAAGACTTCTACTCGAGTACTTTTCATATGTGTGACTTTCACCCGTACCAAAGTACTAATTTAACGCCGCATGTTTACTTTTACTCAAGTTAACACACCAGACAAGTGATCTACAGCGAAGCAGCTTTGAGTTAACTGAAGAAAGACGGCGGCTGGCGGTGACGATGAGGTGTCTGGCAGTTATAAACTCAGATGAGTCGATACTGTCCGTGAAGGGGCGGACTGCCGCAGTGGTAAAGGGCACTTCAGCAGGACAGCGATGGAAACATGACAAGACTTTCACCCCCACCTCTGTTTCTGTGGCCTGTGTGTGTGTGTGTGTGTGTTTGTGTGTGTTTCAGTGTGAGTCAGCGTTCTGCAGGAGAGAGGAAATGAGTTTATGCACATCTATAAATGACAGACAGTCTCCTGCACGGCTGCTGCAAACCGGCTGCAGAGCGTCAGCACACATTCATGTTTCTTTAGTTGTGTGTTGCTGGTAACTCTGATGAGACGGTCTGCAGTCTGCAGTCACGCTAACAGCCCATATCACACTGTTGCTTTGAGCTAAATGCTAACATCAGCATGCTAACAAGCTCCCAAGGCCAAGTATATATAGTGTTCACATTTTAGCCATTCAGTCGCTTCAGTGTTGGATTTTGTTGCCAGTTGTTGAACAGCGACAGACAGAAGCTCCACGATTAAAATGACTTCAATATTTTGTGTTATTTTATTTAAAATTCAATAACTTTGTTTCTTTTATCTGTTCTTTAACTCCTAATGTAGCCGACTGATGTTACATCAAACACAGATCATGCCGGTGGTTAAACAGTCTGATAAAGGGAAAAATGTTCAACATATTTCATGATTAATCAATCAATCGATTGTTAGAAGAAATGACTTAAAATTTTATCATGTTATCACCAGAAATTAAGTGTTGATTGATTTTTTTTTTTAAATGAAAAAGTCGCTTAAAAATGCCTCAGACAATAAATAACAAAAAACAAGTTAATTTTTATCAAGGCAAAGTTTGTGCACATCAGAACATCTTAAAGATCAATCTATCAGTTATTAATCAACACAGATGATATAATACCATATATATATATATATATATATATATATATAATGTGTTTCCACCATCTTATATGGTAAAAGCAGCACACAACATGTTACATAGAACTTTTTGTCCATATGAATTTTCCTGGATTTGAAAACAAATGGTCGACAACAGGGAGTATTTTTTGTTTTGTGTCAAAGAGCAGAGGGCCATTAATAAAACACCAACAACGTGTGAATCAATCAGCATAAAACCAAACAGACTCACACGAGTCAGTTTCTGGTTTCTGGTTCATATTATCAGCAGGAGACGGCTGTGACACACAGACAGAGATCCTTATCTAACCACTGAGAGAAGATATCATGATGAGCAGGAGATAAGAAAAACTTGAGAAATTACACTGAAATTGCACAGAAAGTTAATTTAGAAGAAGATATTCAGAAATATACAGAGTTATAGAAGGAGCTAGAGATCTGGGTAAGATCAGCTGGCCTCAGCTGACATCTATTGTACGACCACTGTTCAAGACAGTTTCAACCTTTGTAACAGTGACACCGCTGGATATTCATTCAGGACACATCAGGAAGTTTCCGGCCGTGTTTGTGGCGACTAAGTCAGGTATTTTAAGGTGAAACATTGACGTGGTTTTGTGCCTAAACCTAATCAGACAAAGCCAGTAGTTTATTTTGTGACTGTTTCATGAAGTGCGAGTTTTCTCAGATGTCGCATAAAATGTTTCTGCGATGTTTTAACTAAGAGGTTATGACGTGTGTGTGGGTTGGGACAGTTCCCAGCTGTATTTGTGATGACAGGGCTGTGAAGCAGGAGACCACTGTTCAAGACCGTGTTGTAAGTGGATATTTGGCTGGACTGCGACAGCCGGGCCGGGCCGGGCCGGGCCGGGCTGGGCCGGTCCTACAAATGTGTTTGTCCGTGATGACGTGAGTGACTGAGTGAGCAATAAAGTTACAGGATTGGTCAACGCAGTCGAGTAGTGTTGATGCAAACGTTTATTACGTCACCGGGGGGCGTTTCCCACTCAGCTGCTGCACGGTTACAGCATTGATGATGAAGATGAAGATGAAGATGAAGATGCTTGTTAATATTAATACACTCTGATTTAAAGGCAGACTGTGCAGGACACGTCAGTCAGCGTCTATTAAGACACAGAAGTGGTTAAGCGAGCCACAGAGTGAATGAGGAAGGAATAAAATTCTGCAGGGTTAAAACCACCACGGCTGATGGGAGAGTATGAAAATGATGTAAGTGATAACTGAACCGGCCCTTTAAGGGAACCAGAAGTTGTAAAAAGATGATTCATGGGTTTTTTTAAATGTATGTTTGTCCCCGAGTGTTTCAAGGTGCCAGTGAATGTGCTGACTGAGAAAAAAAAAGCATCATAGTTCAGTGTCATTAACACACACACACACACACACACACACACACACACACACACACACACACACACAGCTCATTAACATATCAGATCGAAACGCACTGTGGCATTTCCATGAAGTTATGTGTTGTTTCCTGTTGCAAAGGAAGCTGTGAGCAGGTTCACAGCAACCACACGCACACACACACACACACACACACACACACACACACACACACACACACACACACACACACACAGTTAAGTTTCATATCAAAGTGATACTAAGCAAGAATAAAAAGCAAAAATAAACTCGGGGTCAGCCTGAAAGCTTTCTCTGAACCTCAGGTTGTCCTGATGGCAGCACTGAATTTAAAGTCTTAATATTTATATAAAATATTATCGTATAAAATTATTCATAATCTAAAATAATACGTTATAATAATATTGTTTTATTATTATTAATTTGATGTTTTCTGCACAAGTCTTCCTTTTCTCTCAGATCATTAACAGACACGAATCAACAGTTATGATTTCTTATTTCCATTTTGTTCAGTTTTGTTGCGTAATTAAATTAAATTTTAACGACTCATTTACAGTGATGAGACTAAAATCCCATCACTGCGGATCAGCTTCAAACTTTAAGTACACCACTCTGCTTTTATTTTGAAAAGCCACTTGTTTTCCCAGCTCTGTAATCAGATGCTGTCAGTCAGAGTGCTAAGGAAGCTAATGATGGCTATCACTACCTGCTGCTCCCGTGTCTTAGCTTAGCGCAGAGCTAACGGGTGACAAACACACGTCTGATTGGACGGCAGAGAAACACTGGAGTTAAAAAGACGTTTTCTAACTTTAAGCGCTCAGGATGTTTCTCCAATAAAAGACAAAGCGTCCAATCGGCAGGCGTGTTCGTTCTTACGCCGCAGTTCCTCTAACTGCCACTAGATGCTGCTCCAAGAAAACTCTGACTACATTGAAGTGAATGGGAAGCAGCTAACATGTTAAACTCTCTGTAGCTAATTACACTTCTTCTGTTGTTTTCCTGTGTGGATATTTTCACAGTAAAATGTGAACAGAAGAGCAGGTGATGAGGAAGAGATCACAAACAGATGTTTCACTCCACATCAGGTGTGGAGGGACGTTTCCATGCTAACACTCTTCTTCTGTTGGGACATGAACACATCAGTGGTGACAGTAACGGATCAACAGTGAGTGAGCAGGTCTCTGCTGACATCTGGAGGACAAAGTGTGAAACTACAGCCAGAACACAGAATCTCCAGATATAAGAGAAGATAGATTTAATCCACAAACCTCGTCTCTTTGAATACTTTGTTTGCCTCACCACAAGCACCAGACTCCATTTACAGAAACAGTGATTTAATTATCATAACACACAAAATCTGTACCTTTAAAGACCGTCTTTACCATCACCCTGGTTCCCTCTGTGGGATTATTGAATTGGTTTTTGGATTATTGCAGAAAATAATCTCAAGTTTATGATCTTTCCAGGTTTTGTTCATCCAGATAATCTTCAGCCGAGCTTTCAGCTGTTGAGCGGTTTAATTTATGACAAAGCATCGTGATGTAAAAACACTTCATGTGTTTGTGTAACTGGCTGTCAGATAAATGTAGTGAAGTAAAAAGTACAATATTTCCCTCCGAGGAAAAGAAAATACTGAAGTACAAATATACTTTTCTACCAAAGATACTCGGATGATGGAATATTTCCATTTTCTGCTACTAGTAACTAAAGTATTTTAAATAAATGTGAGTAAAAAGTACAATATTTGCCTCCAAAATGTAGTGTAGTGGATAAAGTATATTATATAGTATATATATTTTATATAGTATAAAGTAGCAGAGATGTACAAGTGCCTCAGAATTGTACGCAAGTACAGTACTTGAGTAAATGTACTCAGTTACATTCCATCACTGGCTGTCTGCAGCACAATGAAACATACTTTTCAACAACAGATACTAGTATCTAAGGATACCAATGATGGAATGTAACTACATTTACTCGAGTACTGTACTTGAGTACAATTTGGAGGAACCTGTACTTTACTTGAGTATTTCCATTTTCTGCCACTTTACACTTCCTCTCCACAACGTTTGGAGGCAAATATTGTATTTTTTACTCGACTACATTAACTTTAGTAATCAGTATTGTAAAAAGTGCCCAAAAGTCATACATGAGTAAAAGGATTAGTATGAGTAAAAGATATTATTTACCTCCAAAATGTAGTGGAGTAGAAGTATAAAGTAGTATTTTATATCGCAGCTCTGTCACAGTGGGTGTAGTGACAGCTCTTTAATGTGAGGGGGCAGCAGAGCATCAATCTGTACTTTTACACCTCAACTCACCTGCAGTGTTAAAGTCATACTCGAGTAAAAGTAAAGATATCATGTTAAATATTACTTTGGTTAAAGTGAAAGTCACCCACATGAAGAGTACTCGAGTAAAAGTCTTAAAGTATCTGATATTAAATGTACTTAAGTATCAAAAGTATAAGTAAAAGTAAGGAGTAGCAGAAAATGGAAATACTCAATTAAAGTACAAGTACCTCAAAATTGTACTTACAGGATCAGTACTTGAGTAAATGTACTTAGTTACAATTCATCACTGATATCCTGAGATACACGTATCTGTTGTAGAAAAGTATTATTGTACTGCAGACCGACAGTGATGGAATGTAACTAAGTACATTTACTCTAGTACTGTACTCAAGCACAATTTTGAGGTACTTCATACTTCCACTCCACTGCATTTATTTGATAACTTTAGTTACTAGTTACTTTGCAGATTACATGCTAGAAGTACAAAGTAGCAGAAAATGGAAATACTAAAATTGTACTTAAGGACAGTACTTGAGTAAATGTACTCAGTTACATACAATCACTGGTAACCTGAGAAACGGGTTTCTAGACAGCCAGTGATGTAATGTAATTACATTTACTCAAGTACTGTACCTACAGTGTCGTACAGTACAGTTTGTTTTACACAGTATTTGCCTCTACATTTGGCATTTTAGTAAGTATTGTGCTTTTTACTCCACTACATGATTTGATAGCTTTAGTTACTAGTTACTGATTACTGACTAATTGCCAGAAAACTACTCTTGAAACTT
The DNA here is from genome assembly GCF_965226575.1 of Pagrus pagrus. Lineage (NCBI taxonomy): Eukaryota > Metazoa > Chordata > Actinopteri > Spariformes > Sparidae > Pagrus > Pagrus pagrus. The sequence continues at coordinate 1,918,390 of NC_140205.1, forward strand.
AAGTACATTTAATATCAGAAACTTTTACTCAAGTACTTTACATATATGTGACTTTCACTTGTACCAAAGTAATATGTTGACATCGTATCTTTACTTTTACTCAAGTATGACATCTGGGTACTTCTCACATCACTGTACTCGCTGCTTGTCAGTAATTTATTACTTTAGTCGTTCAGTAATTTTCACGTCGAGCAGCGAATGACGGACGGATCAGACTGACTGAGTGTGTGTGTGAGACGGTTGTATGATGAAGAGAGACGCTGGAAATAAACTGACCTCTGGCCCGACACATCTGACACCATCTGAACACACACACACACACACACACACACACACACACACACACACACACACACACACACACACACACACACACACACACAGTTTTCCATTTGTCCTGAACTCAGAGACCCTCGGCTGGAGTCTATATTCAATTATACAGAGAGAGGGAGGCAGGTAGAGAGACAGTTTCCATGACTGGTTTTATATTTAGTGTTTCAAACTGTCTGCAGGAGCTGAAACATTTGACTCAACAGACAAAGAACAAACTCTGATCTGACTGACTGAATCAACCAGTCGGTCAACAGTGTGTTTGGACTGATTCAGACTCAATGAAGTCAGTTTGAACAGTTGAGATTGAAAGTTATCCAAACAGAAGAAGATCTTTGATTTAAAGATCATTCAGAAATGAAACTCCAGTCATCATCTCCTCCCTCCACGCTGATGGAAAGTCAGGTGAAGTTTCATAGTCCACAAAACATTTATGGAGCTTCACAATAAAACAGAAGCATTCTCCTAAACAACTGAAGTAGCTGGAGACTCCATGGCTCCAAACAGCTCATCTCCTGTCTCCACCACAACATCTCAGAACATCTTTACAGAGACCTGTCTCCACCACAACATCCAGAACATCTTTACAGAGACCTGTCTCCACCATAACATCTTCACAGAGACCTGTCTCCACCTCAACATCCAGAACATCTTCACAGAGACCTGTCTCCACCACAACATCCATGACATCTTCACAGAGACCTGTCTCCACCACAACATCCAGAACATCTTTACAGAGACCTGTCTCCACCACAACATCCAGAACATCTCCACAGAGACCTGTCTCCACCACAACATCCATGACATCTTCACAGAGACCTGTCTCCACCACAACATCCAGAACATCTTTACAGAGACCTGTCTCCACCACAACATCCAGAACATCTTCAGAGAGACCTGTCTCCACCACAACATCCATGACATCGTCACAGAGACCTGTCTCCACCAAAACATCCAGAACATCTTTACAGAGATCTGTCTCCACCACAGCATCCAGAACATCTATACAGAGACCTGTCTCCACCACAACATCCATGACATCTTCACAGAGACCTGTCTCCACCAAAACATCCAGAACATCTTTACAGAGATCTGTCTCCACCACAGCATCCAGAACATCTATACAGAGACCTGTCTCCGCCACAACATCCAGGGACATGTGTTGTGTAATGACTAATAAATGACATAATACCTTATAAAAATACATAAAAGCCACATGGACACAGGTTGGTCAAAACATCACCGTGGCAACGTAAACAAGACCAGCCACCGGTTGCCTCGGCAACAGCCTCACAGCAGGGCAGTGGAGACAACATGGCCGCTAGTGACGGGTGTGACACCTGCTGCTGATTCATCAATCGACTCGCTCTACCACTCTCTCTCCTTTCTCTTCATTATCTGGGTCTGTGGGTCAGAGCCCCCCCTCCCCTCCACCTGCACCTGCTCAGGTGACAGCCCAGTGCATGCTGGGAGAGCTGGCGGGGGGTGAGGAGTCAGCTTGCTGTCATCGAGAAAAGATCTGTCATCCGCTCAACTGTCGGCCTGCTGACCTTCTTCACAGCAGGAGCTCCGTCCTCGACCCGTCTGGACCTTCAAGGTTTTCAGTAAACGAGATACAACGAGGAAATACGGCAGCTTCGAGGCCACTAGAAGATGTACTTCTATTCTTTTTATAGTGCTAGGCTAGCATTTTCCCACCACTTCCAGTCTTTGTGCTAAGCTAGGCTAAACACCCCCCAGACACAACATTATTTGATTTGTTGGTTTTAGGCATATAAAAAATGGTCATGCTCATGTGCACATTTAAACAGGTCATGTGACAGACAGGTTTTTATTTTGCTTTATATTAGAAGAAATGTAGTTACCTCAGTTAAAGGTTACTTTTATCTATAACTCATTTTACCAAGAAAGAAAAGGAAACTGTTTTGTTTTCTTGTGATGTGGGAATCATTTATCTCGTAATCTCAGGATAACAACATTTGTTTTTCCGTGATAGTGACACAGAACAGAGGAAATACTATGTTGGAGCTGTGACCCTTGAGGGCTTCTGTAGATAATGACAGTGCGGCCTCGACTAGTTGTATTAACTTATGATACACAATAAATGCATCGTGGAGCAGCTTGAACATCAATTTATTATAAAGGATACATTACGTACATACAGCCTGTGTGAGTGAAGGTGGTTTGACATTTCTACAGTAAGTGGATATTAATTTGGACCCATAATCCCTTGCAGCAAGTCACACTCTATCAAGTTACCAGCGTATATGTGTGTGTGTGTGTGTCTGCGGCCGTCATGATCTCCTGCTGAGCTCTGAGCTGCATCCACTTTTAAATAGACACACACACACACACACACACACACCCCAGACGTTGTTTGACATCAGAGACGCAGCAGAAGGCGTCGACACTGGAAACAGCCCAAACAGAAGAGGATCCAGATTAACCTCCGTCACCACGTCACTGCTCACCAGCTCAGACACGTTCACTGACTCAGCAGCGACATTCATGCCGAGTGACGGTGCGTTCAGGTCCGTCCAGACTCCAGACTGAGAAACGACAACGACAGATAACAAGTTTGTAGCAGTCCAGTTGTTTGAGACTTGTTTTTTTTCTTTGGGCTGATTTTTGGACTAATTGCAGTAGATTCAGATCACCTGTGTGCAGGTGTGGAGACTGACTCCTGATTGAGGAGTGGAAGCAGCTTGGGACATTTCCCTCTCAGCCAATCACGGTGTGATGACACCCTGTTTGTGAAGGCTTAAAAGAGGTGGGGAATGACGTCCAGGTGGCTCTGACCCATTGAGAACCTCAGTCCCCCTTATATTACAGCCAGAACCGCTGGTCTGTTCAGGCCCAGTTGGGTTTTCTTGGCTGCTCCACATCTTTCTAGTGAGGAAACTGGGTTTATTCAGGAATCCCTTAAAACACTACAGCCCCTATACACCTTCAGTTTGACATTTTATTTCCCTGGAGCTTGTAGGAGGCATTTGTTTGTTGGTTTATTGTCCAAGTTACGGACATTGGGCGTTCCCCTAGTTTAACATGTCTTTTGTTTATATCTTTATGTAGGTTGGGCCGACCTGTAAGCATTTTACAGCCACAAGTTCAACAACTTCATATCTACGTTTCAAACGTCTACGTTTCAAACATGCAGGTGGAAAAGAGACAGGCTGTAGATGAAGTGTTGTAAATTACTACACACAAGAAATCCTGTTTCCTTGGTTGCATTTGAAATATGTGAGAAGATGCCAAAGCATGATTTTAAACTTTATTCTGCAGGTTTCTGATATTTAGACTGAGGCAGATTTTCATTTCCAGCCTGCAACTGTCGATGTTGTCAACTTGAAATGGCACATTTATCACATTCAACAGCTAAAGCTAGCTATCCAGCTGCAGCAAGCTAACATTAGCCCGGTTTGATTAAAAATGCCATTTCTAGCTGACTTTTTAATTGATCAAGATGACTAATTTTTAAAACAACAACCTCTAAAAATCAAAGTGTGAATCTGATAGCTAGGCTAAATTAGCCTATATAATGCTAATAAGCTGAGGCTAAAGCTAACAGATCTCTGGCAAAAAACTAGCAGCATTCACCTCAACGCGGTGATATATTGTCTTCTGTTTTAATCTATAACCATGACGTGGCCACCAAGTGAAGCTGCTGACTCACCTGTACCTCTCTGTCGGCTCCGACGGCTCCCCCACACCCTGATTGGCTGACCCAGAGGAGTGGGTGGAGCTAGGTGAACGGTGTCAAGTTTATTTTGGAGCTTAATCCGATCACCTTCTTTGTCCAACTGAGGACTCGACCAGAGAAACATGCGTCACTGGTGATGTTTGGTGTTGGCCGTCTCACACTCTTTGCATCGGACAGAATTTGTCTTCAGTTTAGAGACGGAAAAAACAAAATGTCCTCCAGGCGGTCAGTGTGTTGGGGCGGGTACAGGGTGTCAGACAGGTTACAGGGTGTCGGGGGTTACAGGGTGTTTGGGATGGGTACAGGGTGTCGGTATCGGGGCAATTACAGGATGGGTACAGGGTGTTGGGGAGGTTACAGGGTGTCGATGTCGGGGCAATTACAGGGCAGGTACAGGATCGGTACAGGGTGTCGGGGAGGTTACAGGGTGTGAATTACAGGGCGGGTACAGGATGGGTACAGGGTGTCAGGGGCGGGTACAGGGTGTTGGGGAGGTTTCGGGGGCGGGGCGGGTACAGGGTGTCTGTCGGGGCAATTACAGGGCGGGTACGGGATGGGTACGGGGTGTCGGGGAGGTTACAGGGTGTTGGGGATGGGACGGGGCGGGTACAGAGTGTCGGGGGTGGGGCAGGTACAGGGTGTCAATGTCGGGGCAATCACAGGGCGGATGCGGGATGGGTACAGGGTGTCGGTGAGGTTACAGGGTGTTGGGGATGGGACGGGGCGGATACAGGATATCGGGGGTGGGGCAGGTACAGGGTGTCAATGTCGGGGCAATCACAGGGCGGGTACGGGATGGGTACAGGGTGTCGGGGAGGTTACAGGGTGTTGGAGTGGGTACAGGGTGTCGGTGTCGGGGGCGGGGCAGGTATAGGGTTTGGGGATGGGTACAGGCTGTAGGGGGAGGTAACAGGGTGTTTGGGGTGGGTACAGGGTGTCAGGGAGGTTACAGGGTGTCGGGGGCGGGTACAGGGTGTTGGGGAGGTTACAGGGAGTCGGGGGCGGGGCGGGGCGGGTGTTGGGGTGGGTAAAGGGTGTCTGTTGGGGCAATTACAGGGTGGGTACGGGATGGGTACAGGGTGTCGGGGGAGGTTACAGGGTGTTGGGTACAGGGTGTCGGGGGCGGGTACAGGGTGTCGGGGGCGGTTACAGGGTGTTGGGTACAGGGTGTCGGGGGCGGGGCAGGTACAGGGTGTGGGGACGGGTACAGGGATCCTCAACAACGTCCTTTAACCACATAGAGCATGTAAGTTTGACAGGAAGGAGGACAGGTGACCTGGTTCGTCCTGGCATCAGGCTTGCTCAACTGTTATTGGAGCACAGAGAGGAAATGGGCAAGATAACCCTGATGACATCACTATGACATCATCACGATTATTACAGTACATCACTACTATGACATTATTTAAAGAAGAGGACATATACTCTGGTTTAACAGGCCCATTAATATTAATCATAACGACTGAACTCTGAACGACTGAACATTAAATGAATAACTAACTAATAACTAACATTTAAATAATTCTGGACTTCTGCATTATGGGTAGAATCCTTCCCAATCGACCACCTGCCCTTGAGCCAGGCAGCAGCTGCTCCTGCACAGCTCCTCCGAGCAGTTAGCCGGTTAGCTTCATGCTAGCTTCTATAATTAGCAGCCGTGTCCTTCCAGCTAATCTCCCCGCTGCCTAATATGGAGCACAGCTGCTCCAATCACATGGCTGCACCTCGTTACCATGGCGAATTAATTATCTCGTCAATGACAGGAGAGGAAGACAGAGTGTGAGGTGTGTGTGTGTGTGTGTGTGTGTGTGTGTGTGTGAGCAGGTGTGCAGAGTGACAAACCGTGTCCAGTTTGAATCACAATATCAGATCAGCTAACAAACATGTTAGCAAAGAAGCTAATGTAAAGATCAACAGTCTGATGAACCAAGCTAACATAGTGTAATTATTTTATTACAATCTTAATGTAAAAGATAATAATAAATAAAAAAAAGAAAAAACACACTAATTCTTAAAGGGTGTTTTTCTCTCTGCCTTCCCAGGTAGAAATCCATCCAACTACATCACACTCTCTCACTCTCTCTCACACACACACACACACACACACACACACACACACACACACACACACACACACAGGATTAGACCGAGGTTACCATGGCAACACAGGCTCACAGGTGCTAATTGAATGCAGTGTTGTCAAAGAGAAGGAAGTGACATCACAGCCCTGTGACGAGGATCCAGGAAACAGCGAGGCGCGTTGTCGTGACAACAACCAGTAACAGCAGGGCTATTTAAAGCAGCGATGAAGAGGAGCAACAGACCGACTGTGATCTGGGGTAACGATGCTGTGGGCTCAATCAATTAACTATATTAATTATATTAACTATCAAAAAAGCTTCATATTAATTTTCTGTTGATCAACGAAGCAATTAATTATTAATTAACTGTTTCAGCTCAAAGTTAAACAACTTTAACGAAACGTTCACCAAACTGTTGATCTGCAAATAAACACATTTCAACAGAACTAATATTGTTATCAGTTGATCTGATTGTTAGCATTATGTTAGCTTGGTAGCTAATAACATCACCACATTGTTAGCTTGGTAGCTTATTTATTATTGAGCAAGCTCGTGTGTGATTAAATGTTTTCTACTGACTTAGTGAAAGAACGATACACAAACATGAACAATAAAACTTTTTTATTAATAATAATAATAATATTTTTCCACCACAATAAAATTTAACAAAGGCTCACTAGAAAAAGTGTCGACTTCTGTGTTCTGTACAGTAGATACAGTACGTTGTAAAACTGGCCGCGTGGCACAGCAGCATTCAACCCCCCAAAATGTGATACTCAAAAACATTTTCCACATTATTTACAGATAAAATCCACAAAAAAAAACCCAGCTGGCAAACGTCACAGAAATACAGCGCAGCTTCACGCTAACAGCGGCTAACCTCTGGCTGCACAGACACCCCATAGAAGCTATACGGTTTACGAGCTAGTAGGCTAACTGGCTAGCATGGTAACGAGGCTAGTTAGGCTACAGCTGCTTTCACACATGATCAGAAAAACATGCCTTGTTTTTTCTGAATGCTACCAAGAGGTCAGTGAAACCAGACGTCATGAGACACCATCACGTCTTCGTCGTCTGACAGGCAGCTGCTGCTTTCCGTCTGGTTTCACCTCTTTTCACTTACTGTTTGCTTTCTGTCCTACTTTCTATCCACCTACCTCTCTGTCTGTTTGAGCGGCTAGCTCTCTGCTAGCTTTGTAAAGGAATGCACTTTGGTAGATTCAACCAAATGCCCTGGGTGTTAGTCACAACAATGACAACAGTAATAATCATAATAATGATAACTGAGCAGTCTGAGGTACCAACATGAAAAAACAACGTGTTAAAAACCACATTATGCTAACGCTATCAGTTCGCATGAGCACCATCGTGAGGCGCTCAGTGCCACTGTAGCAAGCAGGTACAAACGTGCTAGGTGCTACTAGCAGTCAGTTAGCAGTAGGCTAGTGTTAGCTTCACTGTAGAGAAAACATCAGTGCAGCAGCTAGCGGCTGGACGCTAGCGGTCGATCGGCTAGTGTTAGCTTAGCCCTGTCGTCAGCAGTCTGTCCTGAGGCGACAAGTGGCGACAGTTGGCTGATATGTGTCTGTACATTGTGCAGCCATGTTGTAAAACCCCCCCACGCCCCAACACACACACAAACACGTGTAGATGTGAGTGGACATCAGTTTAAAGCTACAATCTGTGGTTGGTGCGTTGGTCTGCGCCGCTGGCTCTGTAAACACTACGGAAGAAGACTTCTGCCAGGAAACTAAACGGATGATTAAAACAATAAATTCCATTGCAACATTGAAATTGTTGCACAAATCAGCCATAATAATGTCACTATAGCTAGCTAGCTAGCTAGCTACCGAGACATTAGCAAACTAGTAACGACTGTTTGATGCTGAAGTTTGACTTTAAGTCAATAAATCTGAAGTTTTGATTAGAAATGATGACAGTCGACTTTTTAAGTCAAAATTCAGTCAGGATGAAATCAGTCAAATATTCTGACGTCTTATTTTGACTTAATAAGTCAATTTTCTTTTCACAGCATTAATGAATTTCAATAAAACAAACAAAATATAACGGTGAGATATCGATCAATAGTTCAGTTAAAATCGATTGTGATATTCTACTTTGACGTACTAATGAGTTTATTTTCCCGGCAGGACTCGGCTTCCATTAAACACTCGTATTCAGCAGCTGATATTTAAGTTGCATTCAAGACAACTGGGATAATCAAGTATCCTCCTGCTAAAAGGTGCCACAGGGAGCCAAAATGGCCTCTAGTTCACAGACTGGATCGGATCTGAAGTTCTGTCTCTTCAGATTCCATCAACAGAAACAAAGTGTTGGCCCAGTCCGGACCAACCTCCAGACAAACACCACTTTTATCTTTTTCTATTGCCTGAAATGTTTTTTGTTTTTTGGCTCATTCAAATTCATGTTTTTTTAACAGAACTAGTTCAATTATTAACACGTGATTATTTAGGATGCTAACGTGGCGCTACGTCTGAGCCTCGACCTTCACTCTTCACTTCTTGGCAATGACGACGACAAAGCTTTCAGTTTTCTGCCCAGCGACAGCACTGTCAGGGTCACACTGCTCTCAGGGGTCAGAGGTCAAAGGGTTCACATGGGGTCTTTGGGCTTTGCTGAAACAAACCAGGAGCCAATCAGATCGCAGACTTTGGCCGCTTAAACTCACCCGAGTCTCTGTGACATCATCGTGAGTCGCACCAAAAACTGATAGCGACAGATTTTCTGAAGAGTTCGATAAATATATCAGAGATTGTTGCCATGACATCACAACTGCGTGTGTGTGTGTTGGGTGGGCGTGGCATGGCGTTGAGATACTGAAGGCACAAAGTTACGACTCTCAGCACTCGTCTCACTAAAAAAATTTAAAAAATTAAAAAACACAATCAACCAACCAATCAAATCTTTAAAAAACAAACACAAAAACATCAGAGAGGAGCCCCCACCCTCCCTCCTCCTCCTCCTCATCCTCCTTCAGTTACTTCCTGTTTCCTGTCTGGGTCCAGGAGGAGGGGGCGGAGCTTCCCCTGAGATGGGCGGAGCAGGTAGTGTCTGTGTGTTACATCATCAGTTCCTTCTGTGCATCACGTCACTGTCGTCCACCTCCATGTGCTACGTTACATCGCGGTTGCCAGGCCGATGGTGCACACGGCGACGACCTCCTCCTCCTCCACTTCATCATCATCCTCCTCTTCATCCTCCTCACAAAATGCTGAGCGTGTTCGGATACAGTTTGTGTGTTTATAGATATATATGTGTATGTGTTTGTGGGTGTGTGTGTGTGTTTGTGTGAGGGAACAAGCTTTAAGAAAACCTCTCATAACGTCGACACTGCACACACACACTGCTACATACAACACACACACACACACATTGCTACATACAACACACACACTCACACACAGACATACACACACACACACATTCAAGTATACGGCATGAACTGCACATCATAGTAAATATGTAGATTTGATTAATAAATAGTAATTAAAATTGTAGTAAATAAATAAGAAGCCTCTCCCCCCCGCCCCCCCCCCCTCACATTGATAGTTAGTTTGTTCTGTTGTGTTTCATGTTTTCATGTTTTCGTCACTTTCAGCTGAGTTGTGTTCAGTTTCTTGTTCCTGTGATGCCGCTTCAGAATAAAAGCTTTAAAGGATAAGTACCGTTTTTTACAACCTGGACCTTATTTCTGGCAAAATATATGGTCATTTACTCACCCAGATAACTTTGGTGTCATTCGGCGTCGTTCGGACGAAATTAGATCCAGTGTAGCGGCGATATATCCATATAATGGGAGAGACGGGGCAGCGACACACAGCCTCTATATAACGCATTATCTGCCACGAAACTAGTTAATTTCACTAATATTTTGTTACGATATGCTAGCGCTATTAGCCTCTGAGTCCGGGCTCGTCCGTTATCAACATCCGGGGTCAAACTAGCAGTAGCAGCTACAGGTAAACAAGGCGCGCTGTCGCGGGTGCGCGCGCAGCTCAGAGACGACATCTTCCAGGTCAGAGGTAGTAGATCAGCCTACAGACCCCGGATGTTGACAATAGACGAGCCCGGACTCAGAGGCTAATAGCGCTAGCATTTCATAACAAAATATTGATGAAATGAACTAGTTTCGTGGCAGATAATGCGTTATATAGAGGCTGTGTGTCGGTGCCCCGTTACTCGCATTATATGGATATATCGCCGCTACACTGGATCTAATTTCGTCCGAACAACGCCGAATGACACCAAAGTTATCTGGGTGAGTAAATGACCATATATTTTGCCAGAAATAAGGTCCAGGTTGTAAAAAACGGTACTTATCCTTTAACATTTAAAATTAACGGGGTGCTTTTATTGCGAAGACGTTACAGGAAATGAAACGTGTCTGTAACTGAATCAGCGGAGCCGCTTCGTTAGAGGTGATGATATTGAGACGAGAGCTCCACTAGCTGCTGTTGGAAAGTATGTTATGATAGCTCGCTTGCTAACGCTGTTGATACTCGATGTTTGGCTGTTAAGTCTTTTTTTAAATTTTTATTTATTTAGCCCAAAATGACAAATCACAGCTAACGACAGCCTCTGTCCTCAGGTGATCATCTCTCTCTATAAAGCTGTTGACTCGCTCGTTAATCAGACGAGTTGAGCGTCGAGTCCAGCGGCTCGAGTTGTGCTGACGTCTGTGAAATGTGAAAACTTCAGCGTGAGCTTGCTTCTTCACACTCTGATGTTACTGAGTCTTCTCTGATATTATGATGTTCAGTTCTAGTGGATATGAATCTGTGACGCTGAAAGAAACCCTGAATTAAAACAAAACACTGAGTCACGTGCTAACATCACGTTAGCTTCAGAGCTTCTGAACCTCTTGTTTCTTCCTCATCTTGAATCTTTCTCCACGTCTTCATGATATGTTCAGTTCATATAGAAATGTAAATCTCTCTCTGTTCCACCAACCAGCAGGATAAATCTCTAAAACCAGCCGACCTCTTCAGACACTTTGAACCTAAAACATGACTGACAGCTCACACTTCTCTGGTCTGAATGTGACGAAGCTTCAGGTTTTCACTGCAGCTGAGCTCAAGTTACATAAAACGTCTTCATGGTTCAGACTCAGCGGCTGCAGACAGACAGACATCCATCTAAACAAACACGTGTCTTCTGTCGCATTACACGAGATATTCTGGCCTCGTGTGATTTCTGTGCGTCTGAAAGTCTTTTTCCTGAAGCTGCTACAAATCAAATTATTCATTTTTTCTTTTCTTCTTGATCAACATGAATCCATCAAAGTATTTAAAATGACTCTCTTAAAAAATTTTCTTTAAAATGCTTCTGAATGATCAGAGGTTTTAGCTTCGGGTGAAGTTAAAACAGCGTTTTACATTTAAGATGAAATATAACATCTGAATTAAGCTAACTGGATCCTAGCGTGTCGTTTCATGTCGCACTGCAGCCACGTTTTCTTTTTTCTACTTTCAAACAGGAAAGACTTTGGTTTCTAACACGAACAGCCCTTTGACTTCAACATGATCTATAGTTCATCCATAAAACTGCCTTTACTCCACCTTCTTCTCCATCTTCTCAGCTCCTTCAGCCATTTTGTGTCGTCAATAATCACATTTGGTTAATTAAATAGGAAACAAAATGTCAAGTCAACACAGACGTACTTCTTTTCTGGTCTCTGAGAACTTAAAACACATTAAAAATCTAAATCTGTGCTTCGTAAGGCTGGGCAGTGGAGAGCTAACAGGCTATGGCTAAAAGAAGGCTAAGGCTAGCCACCAGACTGCCAAAAAAGGCAAACAGCGAGCCAGCTATAGCTAGCTGACTGATTTAAAGTTTGCTAGGCTAACTGCTAGCCAGTGAAAAGGTAAATAAGTGACAGCTAAACACAAACAAATAGCTGTCTAACAACTAACCAGTGGTGATCAGCCAGTTAACAGTTAGCCAGCTGACAGGCACAAAGCTAGCACGCCAACACAGGCTAGCTACATACTGCTAACTATGAAGTTAGCCAGCTAACAGGTAGATGCTTCAGTCCAGGTTGAGTTTGTTTTAATTGTGACGACGAATCAGCGCCGATGTTCCCCTAACTGAGTGATTCAGATGATGAGACAAAGATTAGCGAGCTAATCTGCTAATCTGTGCTGTTTTTTGCAGCTGTTACCTTCATAGTATAAAGATATCTGACTTATGAATCTATTGCATGAGCCTACAGACGACTGCAGACGTCACCTTGTAAGACTAAAGGTCATAAAAAGTTGTTTTTGGTGTCTAATCGATGACGATCAGCCCAGCGAAACAGATTCTGTGCTAACAACATAAAAAAGCCTTGTTCCCTCCGTCAGCACCATGTTTCTGTGTGTGTGTGTCCGGAGCTACAGAGTGGTGTGTGTTCTGATTGTCTGAGCAGCCCCACAATCATCTCAAACAAACAGTACGTGGTCACTTCCTGTCTCGCTGCTCACAACATAAAACAACTATTTCAGACGGGACTGAGTCTGAACGCACCGACGTTCACCAGTAAAGTCTCCTTCAGCTTGGCTCTCGGCCCGGCCCGGTCCATTCTGCACATTTTCACACCCCAAACGCTGAGTATTTGTCCTGAACGCACTCCAACGACGCTGTGAAAACCAGCGTGAAAAAAACCAAACGCTCTTACAAACCGGACAGACCAGTTTTATTCAGTTCCTGCCGGCTGCTCACGGCTGCTCGTGAGCGCACATCACGACTCCCACCACAGCGAGCGGGGTGCGTTCACTCTCAGCTGACCAGCTTGGGCAGAACCGTCCGTGGCTGGATGTTTCCGTTGGCATCGGTGATCGCTGCCAAGTTAGTCCTGGTTTTGGAGGAGGAGGACGTGGTGGTTGAGGAGGTGGTGGCGAGCTTGGAGATGGAGGTGATGGCGCCATCGGTGGTGGTGGTGCCACGTTTGGAGGAGGAGGTCTTTTCTCCGGTGGTGGTTCCTGCTGGCGGCTTGGGGAGCCGCCTCCTCAGCCACGGGTGGCGCAGCGCCTGGCTGGGCGTCATCCTGAGAGCCGGGTCCCACTCCAAACACTGTTTGAGGAAGTCCAGGAACAGCGGGTCGTCGCACCCTTTCAGCGCCGTGCTCCAGTCCTTGCTGCCCGGCGGGCCGCGGGCCTTCCCTCGCCGTGAGCGGCCACCGTTCAGCACGGTGGTGCCGTCGGGCAGCGTGGTGACGGTGCAGTACCGCGGGTAACCTTTGGACGACACAAAGTTCTTGGCTCTCTTGGAGGCGTCGAGGAGCTTCTGGCTGGGCATGCCCAGGAGTTCGATGATGCAGGAGAGCTGGTCGGCTTCGTCTTCGCCCGGTAACAGCGGGTAACCGGTCAGCAGCTCAGCCAGGATGCAGCCCAGAGACCACATGTCGATAGGCATCCCGTACCTGGAGCCTGGAGGAGAGACGAACACTGTTAAAGACTGAATCCAACCATCAACATGATCTGCTAATAAATACTTCACATTCCAGCTGTTCATTATCCAGAACACGCCGTCAGTTAGCAGACTGAAGATCGACTGTCTGCCCTCCAGGCAGCGACTGGTTTCAATACGTTTCTGTGAAATGTAGCCTGCAGAGATCATCTGCTACACACATTGAGGTGGTGTTCACACCGGACTCGTTTGCAGATGATGTTTTGACACCGGCAGCGTTTCACCGCAAAGATCAGTTCATTTGAGAACAAATCGCTCTGAGCTGCAAAACATTCAGGCAGAGATCAGCAGGAGAGCGAGTACTCGAACGCTGGAGGAGTTTGTTTGTGGTCAAAGTAAATGACCCATCAACAGGATTTTATAACAGCAGATCATTTTAGCATGATTTAATGATGCACGTCTTCCTCTGATTATTGGCCAAAAGCTGTGAAAACTGCTCGTACACTAATAATCCCTGAATCATTTATCTGTTAATCACTATTGATAACTTGCAGTCTAATCATATGAACAAGGCTCATGATCAGTTATTACTTTGTGACACCAAAGGACATAAATAAAACACATCAGAGACATTTAACTGCTGCATGTGAGCCTCAGGAAATGTCCCTGTGTGAAAAGGAACCGGACCAGAACTAAAACACATAAATGGACCAAAAGAACCGGTCTTTAGGTGAGATAAGTGCCCTTCGTCACCTTTAGTTGTCCGTCAGAGTCACTGTGACTGTATTTGTGATTTGAGAGTTGGCTGCTCTCAGTTTTCTCTCTCACGTCGGTTATCTTACCTAGGATGACCTCTGGTGCTCGGTAGAACCTGGACTGGATGTAGGTGTAAACTCTCTGATGTTCATAACAGCTGGAACCAAAGTCTATGACCTGGAGACAGATGTTCAGATGGATTAAAGAGCCTTCAGTGGTGCAGATTGAGATGTAAACAGAAAAACAAAGGTTGTGTTTCCGCCTCACCTTGATGCCGCTGCGGCCCTGCTGCTTCAGTAAGATGTTCTCGGGCTTGAGGTCGCAGTGGATGATGCGGTTCTTGTGCAGCGAGTCCAGACACTGCAGGATGGAGTGGGCGAACTTCCTGACCAGCGGGAGGCTGAAGCCCTGGAACTTGTTCTTCTTGATGAGCTCGTACAGGTTCATGCTGAGCAGCTCGAAGGTCATGCAGATGTGGTTTCTGAAGGTGAAGTTCTCCAGCATGTGGATGACGTTCATGCTCGAGTCCTTGTCCTGCTTCCTCAGGTGCTCCAGGATGCGGATCTCCTCCGCCGCCTGCCGGTGGAAGCGCTTCTCGTTGCGGACCATCTTCAGAGCCACGTGGGTCTGAGACTTGTGGTCGAAGGCCTTCACCACCTTCAGGGGGAGAAACAGGACGCTCTGATGGATCTTACATACATGTTAAGATAACCATCAACCTTCACACCACAGTATACTACAACCCTACCAGATGGTTCTTACTGTGATCAGCTGATTGAAATAAAAAACAAATACTATAAAAAAGTGGGTGACAAGAAACAGAAAAGATGAGCAGCAGACGAGTCGTGGTCGTACCTGTCCGAAGCTTCCCTTGCCGATGACCTTGAGGACTTCGTAGCGGTACGAGATGTGGTCGTGAGGAACGTGGATGTAGGATCCCTGATCGTCGTCGTAGCCGCCGTTGTTGGCTCCGCCCATGACTCCTGACCTCTTCTTGGCATTTGGACCGACGAAATACACTGAGGAGAAACGAGTACGTGAACATTTATCATTCTCAGCTACAGATTACTGGTTCGTCATCATCAGCATCAATGAAAACGTGTGAGCAGTTCAAAGCGCCTCACCCTCGGGGTAGTTGAACACCTCGTGGTGCTCAAACGACGACATTTTGGCCATGAACTGCTTCATGGCCTGCTCCGGGGTCAACGAGCTGGGCTTTGGCTTGCCGTCCGTCGACTTGTTGGAGGCGGCGCTGCCCTGCCGGCAGTGGTGGGCGGGCTCTGTGGCCGAGGTCTGGCGGTCCGGCAGCGGCAGCCCCGGCCGGGTGGAGCTGAGCGGGGCCAGGCCATTGGGCTGGGAGGTGAGGACCGGGCGCTTGTTGGTGTTCTCCTCGTACAGCTGGGTGACGTGGACCTGCGACTGCGACGATAGCTGGACGGCGTCCGACATGGCGGCTTTAGAGCCTCCCTGAGGGTAACAGAGAGACGGCGGATCAGACACAGCCTGTACGAGACACTTCTGTTGATTAGTCTTTTAATTACACATCAACCTGATGAGGTGAATAATGTTTGCACTCTTTAAACACTTCCTGGTATGTTGCAGTCCATATTTGCAAGAATCTGCCCAAACCTGTTGTAGGCGGGATTAACCCAGATTTACTTTGTTGTTATGTGTAAATATGACGGTTCGAAAATTAAAGACTTTGTTATTTCGGGGAAAACAAATGACATGTTTTTATTACTCTAACTACTGTAAACAATCTGAAACGACTATATAAATGAATACATGTCGTAAATGATCTTTAGTGTCTCTTGTTCAGGACTAATTTCCACATACATACAAAGAATCAACATGATTCAGATTTAGATAACTAAGATGTATTGGACAGGATTTTGCAAGGTCGCTATTCAAGTTGTGAATCCCCAACAAATGAGCTATAATTATCTCTATTGATGGGTTTTTCCTTTTATAGCTGCAGATTGTTTCCTTGTCTTCGTCTAAACGTTTTGTCAGCGAGGTTATTTCTGTGTGGTGTTATATTAAAACTCTGTTGTTGAAAAAACCACGAGAGTAATAATGTGTGATGTCTGAAAATCAAACCACAATAACACAAAGAAATCATTTTAAGTTATGAACACAACGTGGAGGTTTCTGCTCTCCACTGTTCAGAGCCCGGCAGACGTCGAGGTCACAGTTGGATAATTAACGCCTGAAATTACTAATTTGTTCCCTCAGATGAAGAACTGACACAGTCTCATTGTGACTGATGGACGAACAGAGACACAGCTGTCTCTCTCTCTGTTGCTTTGTCTCTCGCTCAGTGAGTCACCTCCTGTCGCCGTGGAGACCAGCACACCTGGGTCCTTTCAGATACAGTAACACACACACACACACACACGCATGAACACACACAGCAGCTCAGTTCAAAGACCTGCTCTTTACCACAAAATAACTGTGTGTGTGTGTGTGTGTGTGTGTGTGTGTGTGTGAACTGTTGCATAAAAACAAGGAAGTGAGTCGGGAGAGGAAAAATCGAAACAATAACACACGTGTGTTTTTGTGTTGTCGGGAGTGACGGTGACAAATGAGAGCCAAGTGTTTTCATCTGATGACTCCTCCCTCACCTGGCAACACCTTAAAAACACACACACACACACACACACACACACACACACACACACACACACACACACACACACACACACACACACACACACACACACACACACACACACACACACACACACACACACACACACACACAAAGGCGCTGTGTACATAAAATGACTCGGGCTGCGACTAACGCCGATCATCGATCTAACAAATACTTTCTCAGTGGAACAATTTGTCTATAAAAGGCCTCGTTTGTTCTGAGAAGAGTTAAGATCTTGGGCTGGACGATACGTCCTTAAAAGAAAATCACAATATGTTTAGGCTTTATCAGAAGACACATGATATATTTCAATATTCTTAAATCTCTTCAAAGCACTTCATAAATGTACAATGAGACATCGGATCGATAATCATCAGCAATGTGGATATAATGACTAAGTGGGTAAAGACAAGTCGAACAGTCTGGTAAGTTGAGAGAGTGACATCATCTGACTGTAACGCAGCCTTTAAAAACAGATGTTGGACATCATGACACGAGTGTTGTCTTTCCCTCAGACCGTGTAGAGTCTCATATTACGATATAACATCCATATATCGCTCAGTTCAATCCTCCGAAACCAGAATCCTGAACACAACCACTTCAGCTGTGGCTCCTGCTGTTAGAACGATTGATATTCCTCTAAATATATTGATTATCAGAGGTTATAAAATCTGCTCGGGCCAATAAAATCAGAGCCACACTCATTAAATATGTGGCCTGGCTGAGTGATACAGAGCCCTGAAGTTAATGCCATACTTCATAAGAGCCTCCATTATCATATCTTACAGGAAGCACTGCTAATGCTAATAGTCAAGGACATCACTCTGAAGGTAATGGAGTAAATAAATGCTGCATCAGCTCCTTCATACCATTAGTCCTGTGTGTGTGTGTGTGTGTGTGTGTGTGTGTGTCCATGTGTGTCCTTCACACCAGCCTATAAACCAATCAGCTGTTTAAAGCATCCTGGAGCCGAGGGCTATTATTAGCCGGGTGGCTACAGCTGACTGTTCCAGAGGACTGCTGCTCAGGCTCATTGCTTCATAGAGCTAACGGGGAGCTAACAAGCTAACTGCAGCTCGCTATGTTAAAGTACAGCCTTTTACAGCCATCGTGACTCTTATACAGCACACAGTCATGTTTTATAATGTCAGCGGTTTGCAACTGGGGGAAAAAAGACCGGAAATACATACGGAAGAAGTTATGCCTTTAAACACGTGTTTAACGTTGTCAAAGTTTAGTTTTTTTAACCCAAACCATGCTTTCCTAAACCTAACTAGGTATTAATATTCCTCAAACCTCAACAGAAAACTGGAAACAAACGGAAAGTAATGAGTGAAGTTGAAAGTATAATAAGATGGTTCAGGCAGATTTTGTCGTCATTTCGTGGGCAGAAATGTTTTGTTGTTCCTCGAGCAAATTTAACTACGATGTTCAAGCCACAACACCAACACGAGTCACAAAGCAATGACATCACAACAGCGTGATTGGTCATTAGCACTGAAGGTCCGGGTCCTTCTATGAACAACACCAACACGGCGACATCAGACTGTGCTACAGCAGCAGGTTGGTATCAGGCCCAAGCGGCTTCACGTTTCGTACAACACATCACCAGTTCCTGAACGATCCGTCTTTTCAATACCAATGTTCTGAAATCTGTGGATTACATCACACACGTGTGAGCCCTGTCTCTGGGTGTAACCACACTTTTATTTCCTTCACCTGCATGACTCGAGACAGCCAATCACCAGCACTGTTAGATCTTGGCACAACAATGAATGAGACATTTTTCTATACTTGACAGTATCGAGGTAATTCAGTCAGTGCCAGGAAAGTAACAAAGTCTGACACGCAGCCTTATTGGAGACTGCAGCGCCATAGTTATTTAGAAAGATGGTGTTTTGTTACGTTGTACCGAACAAAGTGAACAAACTGTAAACATTTCATTTGATAATTTGGGGTGAATGTGAGGGATGTGTGCAGTTTATCATTTTGTCTTTGTACTGCCAACAACTTTTCTACATCAACATTATTGTATGAGAAGAAAAAAAGGAGATTTTTGTTTTTATAAAAAGGGCTTTCTCTTCCTACATTTAACCAGATTAAACTGAGCAGATTTTATGCACAAAGATAATTCTTCATTCTCATTTTTTAGGATGAACTGATCACCAAAAAATCAAATCCTTAGTTCAGACGTGCAGATGAATCACGCTGTAAAATGATTTTAATTGGCAGCAAGTTTCCTTTGCAGAGTTGAGTTGCCAGAGGTTTGTTGCTTCTTGTCCTCTTGGAAAATATGACTGTTCCACTTTCCGCTCAGTGCTGCAGACATCAAACCTCAAACATCATTAAGCTTCAACTTTTGTGCCAAAGTTTCACGTGAGCTTCAACTTAAACTTGTCAAGTTTCAGGATTACAAACTAAAATATGTTCAACCTTCTTCCCCTCAGTCGTGTCAAACTGAAGTCAGAAGAGTTTCTTGATTTTGTCTGATCACATGATCAGTAAACAGACGGACTCGGTCTGCACTTACAGGAAGTTCACTTGTAGTGATTAAAGTTTACCACTGTACCACTACCCACAGCTGTAAAATTGGATGAATTGGGGTTATAAACACAGCAACAACATGCAGTTGATGAGGACAGAGTACAGAGAAAGACGCGAGTGTGTTCGTACCGTCAGCGGGTTGTGGTTGTTGTTGCGAAGCCGCGGCAGGGCGACAGGTGACGTCGTCTGCGAGCCACTGTGACCGGGGGAGTAGACCGGCTCGCCCACTTTGCCTGAAAACAAACGGAGAGATACAAAGGTTAACTTTCTATTTTCTTTTGATTCAGATTAGAAGATTGATATCGGTTTCATTTCTAAGTGTGCAGTACAGTCAGAGATAAATCTAGTGTTTAGCCTAGCTTAGCACAAAGACTGTAAGCAGAGGAAAACTGCTAGCCTAGCGCCATCCATCGAAAGTGAACAAAGTCTCATCTACATGTTGCATCCTGCAGGTGTCTACAGGAGACACCGCGGTGCTAGCAGCAGTTAGCTACGCAGCTGTTTGTTGACTGCATCTCTACAGTCTTGTCCTCACCGTGGGGTTGCCAGGTTTGAGCTCTCTGATTAACCGCTGATGTTACACTAGAAGCTGACTACATGACAAAGTATCAACCTTTCAGAGTACAAGATGTGTCGATGCCTCCCTTCAACATACCGAATATCATATGACATGACCAGCACAGAAAGAGCTTGTTACATAACACACACATCAGGACCAGGCTCGTCAATCGCCTCAAATATTCAGGAGAGAATTCCTCCGACCCCGGTGGGTCATCTGGTCCAATCAGGGTTAGATCAGATATGTTTAGACTGAACACAGATGTATACATAAACAGACCAACACACATAGAGACCGACTGACAGAGACGTGGACTTCATTGCCCTCTTCTATATAAAGCAGCGTTGTTAAAGAGCACCAGTCACAGCTCATCATTAACTCCACTTCTCTCATCTTTCTGCTGTAATGCAGGCGACTTCATTTACTCTACATGCCACGTGCACTAAAGCACAGATACCTGACCCGATGGTCCTGGCCGGGCTCGGATAAAAGTTTAGAAACAATGTGCTGTATGATCTCAGTGAATATTCTTCTCATACATGGATGTTTTTCTCTGGTAAATTTACCAGTTTGATCTCAGAGAATATTTTTTCTTGGAAATCTATGACTTCAATTTCAGAAGTGATACCCTTTGTTCCTCAGAATATTACCCACAAGCCCCGGCTCCTTTCTTTCTTAATCATTTATTTATTTATTGCCGACAACGGCGCTCAAGGTGCAACGTTTTTTTCTATTTTCAGCACACATTTATGACGGCGACTATCACAGGTTTTTTCTTGTAAATCTCAAACTTCAATCTGTTGAGTTTTTTCAGCTCCGTCATTCATTTTATTCATTTATCTTTGTCAACAATGGTCCTTATTCAGCGTCACAGTAAAAAAACAAACATCAGAAACACCTCTCAATAAAATGCCGTCCACTTTAACATCACTGCAAACTACAACCTCAACAACTCTGTTGATCCAAACAGAATATAAGTATCGATTGGTTGAGCCTGTGTGAGAGCTGCTGTATCAGACCGCATTAGGCTTCACAGGTGTACCTAATGAAGTGGCCACTGACTGAACAGATTAATTGAAATGCAGCCTGGAGGGCAGGAAGTCCATTTAAAAAGCGGGTGTGACGTGCGTTGGAGGATGGAGCGGACTGACCCGGGCCACAGTGATCCAGTCTGGTCTGGAGGCTCCTGCAGGTTGACTCAGTCTAAGGAGGATGAAGGGTTTAATATAGCCTGATAATCCCTGATACATGCCTACATCTCCCTCTCCCTCTCCCTCTCTCTCTCTCCTCGTCTGTCTCTGCAGCTTCACCCACTCTAACACGAGTACAGCTACAACACAGCGGGGTCAGAGGTCAGAGGTCACAGCAGACCTCTATCTTAATATTGAAGAGTATGGAGAGCGATGATAAGGTCTGAACTTTGACCGACTTCCCTTCAGTCAGATGTTTCGTCCATTTTACAACCAAACAAAGTGACGCAGACATCTGGTTCATCCAGCTGTTACATTCTGCTCAACGCTGTCTAATTGGACCACTTCTTCTGTCCACACAGACGTCAAGAAGACACACGGAGACACTCTGAGCAGGATGGACTTGTTCCAACTACAGCTGCAGCTAATGATTGTTCATCCCAGCTGATAGTCTGTCAATTATTTTCTCGACTAGTCGATTAGTTGTCAGAGAATCATGAATAGTGTCGATCAGGATGACGTCTTCAGTTGTCTTGTTTTGTCCACAACCCAGAGACATTCAGTTTACTGTCACAGACGAGGACAGAAACCAGAAAATTTCTGCTTTAAAATAACACTTCAAGCACAAATTAGTACAAATGTTTGTTGACGTACACTCAAGTGTCATTTATAGATATTAAATCAATCTTGTCAACAGTCCAAAACCCAAAGATATTTAATTTACGGTGACATAAAACAGAAAATTTGAACATTTTCATATTTGAGAGGCTGAAACAGCAAATGTTTGTGTACTATTTTGATATTTGACTTTTCAAGTGAAACCATCAAACATCGTCTGGTTCCAGCTTCTCAAATGTGATTTTCTGCTTTTCTTTGTCAGTTCTGACAGCAAATGAAGAGTCTTTGGGTTTTGGACGGTTGGTCGGACAAAAGAAGCAATTTGAAAACATCAATCTGTGAAATTGTGGAAAACATTTTTCAATGGATTGGAAATGCCTTTAAATAAACAGATGATTCCAGTTCCCGGAGGGTAGATTTTTCACAGTTATTTGACATTTTACAGACTAAAAGATCTTGAACAATACTTTGTGGAACAGCTGGAAACATCTGGAACAGAGTTTAAAACTGCTTTATTATAAAAGGAATACACAGCAATCTGGGTTTAAGATAATATTGCTATATTTTTTGGCTACATCATAAAACATGATATACATCTCTATTTAAAATCTCCTTAAAAACTCGACTGGACGACAAATCAAACATCACAACGTGCAGCCTGTAAATCCAGGAAAAGACAACACTTATGATTTATCACCATATAACGACCTCCAAAATCTACGATGTTATACAGTCTCATATCACTATAATGATATAAGTTGTTCTGCTGCAGACCCTCACAGGCCACCGTCCGTCCAGCTCCCAGCAGCTTCCTGTGTCGGTGCAGCAGCGTGCCGGGTGGAGCAGACAGATGGTCTCTGCCTCTAATCTGAACGCTCTCTGTAATCCTGCTAATGAGGACGACTCGGATCACATCGGACCACGGCACAGATCCGCGCCGCACACCGCGCCGACATGCTCCGAGACCGCTACATGACAAAGATCACTGCAACACGGCTAACGACAGACTCCACACTGCATCCAGACCTGCACAGAAAGTGCAGACGCAGCACAAACATGCTGCAGTAAAACAAAGAGCCTCTAATGCATCGAGATCCTGCTAATGACCGAGGCCACGCCAATCAATCAATATGTTCTGATCTGTTATCAATACACAAGCACTTTAATCTCTTCTGTTGTGAGCCGCAATCAGACCAGTTTTCTTTCTCTCCTGCCGACTATTACAGAAAAGATTCACTGATTTACTGATCAGACGATAAGCTGATTGAAAGAAAACAACATTTTTGATAATTGACTTTTAATTTCAGCAATTATTCGATCAAATACCGAATGTTTTCTGGTTCCAGCCTCTCAGAGGTCAGTATTTACAGTTTTCCTCTGAATATCTTTCAGTTTTGGGCTAATAAAAATGTCACCTTGGGGTTTGGCACACACAGCAGACATTTTATAGGCTAAATTATTGATCACTACCAGGAAATATGTCTGCAGCTTTACTCCAGCTGCTTACAAGCTGCACATGTGCAACAATAAAGCAACTAAGACTGAACAAGAAGACTTTAATCCTTTACAGCTGAAATCAACATCTATGAGCTCATTATAATCAATAATAATGATTATTTTCCCAGATTTTTACAGAAAACACAAATGTGAATATTTGCTGTTAACGGTCATTATAAATGTAATATCTTTGTACATTTCAATATGTCTGCAGTTTTACTCCGGCTGCTTTAAAGCTGCATATACGCAACATTAAAGCGACTGAGTGTGAGCATCATGAGTTACATCTTTTACAGCTGATATGATCCACAGAAGCTTGATTTTCAATGATTTAGATAATAAATGTATATTATGTTATTTCTTTAAGCAAAATTGCCCAAATATTTTCTGGTTCCAGCTTCTCAAATGTTAAGATTTGCTGTTTTACGTCTCTGTAAATAAATATGTTTGCAGCAGTCAGACTGAAAGCTGCAATGACTCAATCGATTTATTGTTTGAGTCAGTAAAATTAGTTTTTGGGTTTTGTGTCAGTTGGACAAATCTGAAGACATTGTGATGAGCATTTCTTTGGCATTTGATAGACTAAATCATTAATGGACTAGTCATTGAAATAATCGGCAGACTAATTAATAATGAATATGATTATAGGTATTCATTTATTATATATCATGTCAGATATTTCCTCTTTCAACTTATCCCCTTGGCCTGTCTTGCACTTGAATCTGAGCTAAGGAAAGCCCTTTGAGGCAAAAATATGATATCTAAATATAAAATTGACTTGTGGACAGTGTAAATAAAATTCTCTGTATATGTAACATCTCTATCTTTATCATAACACATTTTCTGGAACACAGCGGAGAAAAGGTAGGTAGTAGATGAAATATTTTACAATGTACATGTCTGCTGACTGCTGAAGAAATCACCAATAGTGTGATATTGAAAAGGACATTAAGAGGTCTGGTCTGTTCAAACACCTGCACACAAGAAACTTCACCTTCTGACACCATCAGTAGTGAAATACAACCAAATACATTAACCAGAGATGACATAATCTCTGAAGGCTTTTTTTTCTCATTTTGCCGTATATGCTGTCTTGTTTTGTCCACAAACCAAAAGGTATTCAGTTTTCTGTCACAGAGGAAAGAAAGCAGAAAATATTCACATTTAACGAGCTGGAATCTCAAAACGATTACTCAATTATCATAACAGTTGTGGTGCATTTAATAGTCGACAATTAACTAATCAGCTCTACAGCACATGACGACACTGTACTCTGCCCGTACAGTACAAACTGATAATGCAGCAGGGATCTATACTGGAGCACACATGCAGTATTCCTCCTTCGCTGCGAGCCTGACAGATGCATGCTAACAGAGTGGAAAAGCAGCGTGCTAAATGTGAATTTGACACTGAGCTGGAGATGCCGGAGAGCCGGCGAGCACGCTCGGCATGCTGCTCGACAGGACGAGTGGGAAAATGTGCAGCAACGTGACTGCACAGATGCAGCGTTGTGACACTCAGACAGAAACTAACAGAGGTGCAGAGTGAAAAAGAAAAGCCTGACCTGCAAAGCACAGAAAGTGACCTGGATATTAAAGGTGAGGAGATTCCAACCACAAAGTTACTCTGTTAGCATCTCAACCTGCTGACGTCTTTATTTCTGTCCCTCATGGCGCTGGAGTTTCTAGGAACTACATTAATCAGAATTCAAGGTCTTAAGGCCAGAATGAATTCCTTCTTCAGTACTCTTCAAATTAAGTTTGTGAAACAGCCTTTTCTCTCATCAGTAACGAGTAGTTGAGCCGATTTCAACACCTTCTAATCGGTTTGATATAAGGTCTAAAGACCCAAACAGACCGGTGATACCAAATATCAACACTAGATGTCACACAAGACTCAGCCACTCTCAGGAGGACATAATGAGAGCCCATGAATGAGAGCGTAGCAGCATTACAGTCCATCAGGGCAACTGTTACACTCCCTGTTTTAATTTCTCACAACAATGCAACCTGTCCTCTTTTAAATTTCAACATCAAAATAATAAATAAAATAAGACGTCAGCCGAGTGAAACTGGAGAAAAGATGACAGTTCAAGTAGTCACGTTTGTGAATCATGCAAGCCAATGAGTTTTGCACAACAAGATCCTGATAATGTTTCACAACAAAGGCCTTGTTATGAAATACGCTGGTTTCTGTCTATTTGAAACAGATACAGGAAATGTTGAGTTTGTGGGCTCCTTGCTACTAGCCACATGCGTCAGTTCTCACAACCTGATGTTACACCTGACAAATGCTGCTTCGGTCGGTTGGCACAAAATCAAACCAGCTAAGTCCTTTACATCGGACCCGACAAACAAAACCGGAAACCTCGGGTGGTTTCTGTGTTTCGTCAGTAAGCATGAGTCTTGGTAGTTGCCAGTATGCAGTGAAAGCGTAAAAATGGCTGAGTTGTGCAGTATGTGCCCATCATAATGTTAGCTAGCGAAGGCAATGTCATTGTTAGCTAGCGCGAGCAACTTTAAAGGTGCAATATATAAAAATTGGCTATCTGTCCAATTCATACTCAACAATAGGGGGCAGCATATCACCAGAGTTACCGTAAAACTGCTGCTAACTGTAGCTGCTGTTAGCTCAGTTAGCGGTGCAGCTATGACCAGGGGGAGCGTTGGCGTTGTTTACACCGCTATGACAGGAGCGTCGGACCACCAGGAGGAGTGAAGAGCGGGACTGAAATCAGGCATTAGCGCCAGTGTAGCGATGACGCATTTTTGTAGCTAACCCTGAAGTTAGCATCGTCCTGGTTCCCACCATAAAAAACCTGAGATATCTGAATTGGATTTTCGATTATTGCCGAAATTAATGTCTGTGTCAAACACAAGTTTATGATACTTACAGGTTTTGTTCATCAAGATAATCTTCAGAGATGAACACCACTTTATGACAAGGGAACCAGATGTGCTAAAAACTAAGACTGCAAAATGCTAACTGGTATCTGGGCTTTAGGACTCACTGCTACACCAATCTACTGCTAAATGACAACCGTCTCTAACCAACAAGGACATTCTATATTTACATTTAAAACATTGTAAGTATATAACATAGCCAACATCATGCTAGAAACTAACAAAGTAAATGTTTTCTAATGGCATAAATAGAAACATTAGCAGTTTCAAGCCAACACAAAGCTCAAGCAGGAATATTAGCTATTTATATTAGCTTCAACAGTCCTGAGGGGCATTAGCATGTGTTTATCAAGCTCATTTATGATACAAAGCGTGTCGTTGTGTTATATTTAGGAGCTGAAAGCTACAAATTATCCATTATAGAGACGTTAAAAGACCCAAGAGAAGCCAACTGACCTCTGACTGAACTGAGGAGAAGCTTTATTTCTGTCTGCGAGCTGGAGGCCAGAAATTACCCAGCAACCAACAACACACACACACACACACACACACACACACACACTAAATAACAGCAAACACCATTTCTGACATGACACACACACAAACCCAAGAAACACAGAGGAATAACTGACAGTCAGCTAGCAGCCGTGTTGCTGATCTCCAGGCTTCCTAACACACCAGGAACCAGGTTCTGCTGCTGCTGTCACCTCTCATCTGCTGTTAGCTAACGCTAGCTAAAAATAAACCTCACAGACAGGGGGGGAACACGTCTGGAGCAGCCCCCAGTTTGGTTGCTCTTTCTCGGCTTGTTTTGTCCCCTCGGACCGCAGCTTGTCCTCGGTCTGTCCTTTTATAAGATTACAGATAATTTAATGAGCAGAGAGAGAGAGAGACGAGCAGTTTCTATTCCTGGCTGTTAGCTAGCACAGCTCCCAGCCCTTCCCTCACTGTTTTCTTCCGTTTCTAACTCATTACGGTTTCATTTACACTGGATTAAACAGAGCGAAATCACAAGCGGGGGATCGGCGGTGTGTCCCCGCAACACTAGCCGGGCTCAGGCGCCCTGCGACCGGCTACAAGAGGCTGTGCTCACCCGTCGGGAGGACCGAGGTTCCGGGCTTCTTGGTTAACATGGCGGCCGCTCCTCTCCTCTGGACACAGACGGACAGGACGCCTCCTCTTCCTCCATCTGCAGCTCCTCCTCTTCCTTCTCCCTACTCCTCCTCTTCTAATCCGTCTGTTCACTAACTCCTTCAGACAACAGGAGGACTAAAATAACTCTGCTCGGCCTTAAATTCACTGTTTTTAACCCGCAGATCCTCCTTCTCTGCCTGCACACGCACACCAGCCGTTCGTATGGAAGCCGAGAGGGGCCAATAAAGAGAGAATACTGATGACACTCAATGTTGAATCATGAGATTAAAAATAAACAACAGTGATTATTATGAAAACAAAGTCAAAATGACGGGATACATTTTGACTTTTGTTCTCATAAATTCTATTTTTTATCTGATATTGATGACTTTTTATCAAAATATTGACTTTTATCTCATCATTCCGATTTTTCATCCCAAAATTATTATTTTTTATCTAAAAAATCTGACATTTTACCCAACATTTATAACTTTAATTATATAACTTCTACTTTTCATCCAATATTGATGACATCTTATCTCATAATTTTGACTTTCTAGCTCATAACTATCGGTCATCTTCTTATTGTCATTTATTGATTTTCGTCTTTCATTTATTTCTATTGTTGGCATTACCTTTTTGTTTGTTTCCTCTCTCTTTTGTTTTATGGCTTTTATTTATTTCACTTGTAGTTAATAATTTTGACTTTTTGTGTTCTCACATTTTCTGTCTGTCTTCTTGTTTTAACTCACTAATTAGTTTTTTATCTCATAATTTCTCTTTTTTCATTTAACTGGCAGAAATAAGCTTCTACAGTTTTATCTTAAAAAGGAGTATTTTAACTTAGTACAGTTCACCACTGCAGCTAAAGCTCAGCTCACGTTTTAAGAGTAAGAGTTTTTAAGTTGTATTCATTTGATATATTATTTTGTTTTATTTTCATTTTGAATGGTTCCTTATCTGTTTCTGACCCCTGCAGTCTGATTCGTGTGCTGCTCTGAAAGGAGAATTTTCTCCTTGGTACCAAACAGCTGCCTCAGTATTTGACTTTATCGCTGCAACACGCTTCACTATGTTCAGACTAACAGCATTAATGAACCTGCAGGAAACCAGATCAACAAAACTGATGCCTCACACCACGAAACCAGACTAAGTAATGCTAAATCAAATGATACTCACCACCTTCGTCCCAGAAAACAGTAAATGATGCTCAAGGTGTAGCAGAGCAGGGTGCTGTTCTCCACCTCCAGCTCCTCCAGCAGTTTCCACATGAGGACATCATCAGTCTCACAGTGTGTGGTTGTTTATTTGGCTGCCTGGAGACCAACAACTTGTTTACATCAGAGTCAGCTATAGCCTCGCTTCTGGGCAGTGTTTAGTTGACAATAAAGTTTGTTCAGTTGATGTGTGTGTGCGTGCGTGTGTGTGTGTGTGTGTGTGTAGTCTCAGGTTTCATAGCTTTTAGTTAAATTACAGAGAGACTTACGTAAGACACACACACACACACACACACACACACACACACACACACACACACGTTAGCTGAAGTAACTAAATAAGCACAGATTACCACACCTCTTTTTTTCCAGGTAAAACTAAAAGACACAGGATTACTGAGAAATGATTAGTTTTTTAATCAGATTGTAGATAAAATAAATTGATTATGAAATGCCCTACTTGGGCTCTAATGCAGCACGCAATCAGCAAATTAACTAGTAACTAGAGTTATTAAATACACGTAGTGGAGAAAGAAAGTACAATATTGTCCAAGATGCAGTGAAGTGTAACTGTAAAGTAGCAGAACATTTAAATACTCAAGTAAAGTAGCTTGACATGGTCCTTAAAGGTGACAGAAATGTCCACACTCCATAAAACTCAGAGACAGTAAAATCTGATATATAAAAAAAAACATTAAGATGGACGAAGAAGAACATTTTAATTTTAATAACAACCTCATGTAAACATGACATTATCATTACAAAATAAAATAAAAAAAGATCCTTTTATTGTGAAAGATTACGCTGACCGGAAGTCGTTTCCTCACCGCGACTGGCGGTTTTCTTCAACAAACTCCGTAATGGCGGCCGGGCGAGGGGAGTTTTATCGGAGTTTGCTGGAGGGCCTGGAGAGGAAACCCGCCCAGCCGGGTCGTGGGAGAGGAACACCCGGTCGGCGCCGAGGACAGTCGGGTCCGGGCAAACGACCCGACTGCAGGGTGAAGAAGAAGCAACCAAAGGCATCACCGAGCTCGGTTAGCGGGAAAGATGACAGGTGACGGGGCGGATAGCACCGCGTGAGGCCGGGGCAATTTCCACTAACGTTAGCTAGGCTACATGCTAACGTTAGCTACGTTTCTGCCACGCCAAAGCATCAGTTACTTTCATTTTAGGGATTTAATGTTACTTACTAGCATATTTTTTGTTTTATTTCTATCCAGAGCAGAGAGAGAGAAAGATTTTCCCAAAATAAAAACTTTTCCATCCGAAGAAAACCTAATGGAGAGGTAAGTCCATGTCATGTGACCCACTGACTCAAAATTAAAGCCAATTTTTATTATTACACTTGGCAATAAGGACAAACCTCTTTATATTGTAGCGTTTTATCTATTTTTTTTAGTGATTTAAAAAAAATTAAAATCAGCATTTTATTGTCAATAGCTTCCAGGTCATGTGACCCACTGACTCAAAATAAATGCCAAATTGCTTCCTGTACTGGTCGAATGACATGCATACAAGACATAATTAAGTAAATAACAAAAGCAATGAACAGGTGGGACACAGTTGTATAATTTTAAGGAACTTATTTTTCTTCAGGCTGCCGTGTGAGATCCTGATTAAGATCCTGTCGTACCTGGACGCGTCCTCGCTGTTCTGCATCAGCCACGTCAGCAAGCTCTTCCACTGGCTCGCCAACGACGAGTGAGTCCGACAGAGTCAACAGTCCCCATGTAGTAAGAGTATTTAAACCAGAAGGTAGTTTACAGGACCGCTCAACCACTGCTGTGTATTTTTCTATTTTTTTTTCTTTTTCTATACTTTTTTAATCAGCAGATCAGAACAGGATTACGTACAGAATATTTTTGTAATCTTGCGTTAAAGTATATAAAATTGACAATATGACTTGATTCCACAGTCAGTCTGCACCTTCTCTCACTGTAGTGCCATGTGGCAGAAGATTTACATGTCAGAGTTTGGGACTCGAACGTGGCGGCCGAAGTCAGTGGATAATGCAGCCCTGAAGGACGACCCGGTGGAGGTGGAGGTGGAGGATCGGTCTGCGGGCCACTGGAAGAAGCTGTACTTTAGGACGGCAGCTGGACATGAAATGAACAAGTGGAGGAGAGAGCTGAGAGAAAACAGTCTCTACACCGGGCTACCCAGACAGACAGAGTGGGTCCTCAGGTACGAGAGGCAGTCCACTGCGCTCCCTGTATGACACGCAACAATGACTTTGTAGTATGAAATTCACTGAAGGTTCATGGTTACTTTTGCCAGATTCTTTGAGTTATCACCTGCCTGATTTATCAGATTCTCACTCCTCTTCTCTCACTAAAGCCCCTTTTCACTTACTCATAGTAGTTACCATGATGAAGTGTCAGGTTAACATATCTGTTTTAAAAAGCTGAAACCACTGACAAACCTAAATATCAGTCCCATCCAGTTATTTTAGCACTGTGTTGTTTTTTTGAAAATGTTTTCCAGGAACCTGAACGTGAGCTGGGAGCTGACGGTGACTGATTGTCTGGGACGGGAGAACACACTGGAGCAGAGCCGAGCGTACTTCTTCGAGTCGTCTGTGATCATCCGCTGGAGCGAAGGCAGATTCCCCAGATATTGTCACATCCAAAACATCCAGCTGCACGGAGTCCGGAAGGAGAGGCTGAAGAGCCCCGAAGTCAGGAAGTAAGACACTTCTCCTCTACAACGCCTCGACCCTTCCACCGGCACACCTTCACCACTCCTTCCTCTTCCTCTCCATCAGGCCTGGCTGGCGCTCTCTGATTTTAAAGCTGGAGGTGAAGTCTCAGTGTGCCCAGCACCTCGGCAAAGACAAGCTGGTCAGACTGCTGCATCTGGCGCCTGGCTTCATCATCGGCATCTGGAGGGTAAATGTTAAACAGAGAAAATAAACTATTCTAGATTTCTTTTAGACACATTTTGTATAAACTCAGCCTGATGTATGTGGTATCTTTGGAGCGTTATGAATCCTTTCCAGAATTTAAAGTACTCGATTTTTAAATGTTTGTAGGGTCAGAAGAGTGTTGCTTTCATCATGGCCAGCCTGCACTTCCACAAGTTGGTGGAGAAGAGTCTGCTGGGATCTCCAGCCTGGTAAGTTCACCTCTCATAACTATCAGACTGACAAACAAACATCCAGTTTTCTTGGTAAATTGAGAGCTCCCTCTGCTGGTATCAACACGTCACTGCAGCTTCATTAACCCAGTTGAGATGAGGGTGCAAAATATTTACAAGGATTTATTTTTCAAATGTTAATGATTTTTATTGTCGTTTAATTTGTTGATTATTTTCTTGATTAATCGATAAAAAAAACTGACGATGATGACGTCCTCAAATGTCTTGTTTTGTCCACAACCCAAAGATATTCAGTTTACTGTCAGAGAGGAGGAAAGAAACCAGGAAATATTCAGAATTAATAAACTGGAATCAGAGAATTTTGATTTTCACTCAAAACGAAAAATAAATTGTCGAAATAGTGGATTAATTTAATATTTGGCAAGTAATTGATTAATCTCTGCGGCTCTAATTTATGTAATGTAACAACACATCTCATAATTTAAGAAATAAACATTTGCACCTTTTTTAAATTTCAAATCAAATGTATCATTTCGTTCTTTAAGTCAGTGTTTGATTTGATCAGTGATTCCCGTATTAGGAGACACACTAGTACTGTTACTACAGTACTGTTGTTGAACTTAAATCACATTTAATCCATTAAATTACACTTGCATCAGCTCTGATGCAGTCAAAACTGTTATGTTCAGTCTCTCTACAATTTTCTCTGCAGTATTCATCTTCAGTCTGTTCAGGTTGTCCTCTGGTCTTCATCCTGTTTGTCCCTTCCTGCAGCCCGTACTATGAGCCCGAGGACCTCCCACATGTGGATAACTCGGACCCTGAGTTTGGTCTGCACGGCTACAGTCTGCACTTCGTCTTGCACAACACCGGCACTCAGATCATGTCAGGAAACTTCCGCCAGCTCTCCTGTTGCACAGGTAATCTGATTACAGAATGCAATCTGGTCAACAGATTTGCATTTTTATTGAAGTTAAACCTGTTCTGACCCAGACTCTATATTTGATAAATAACATCCAGATTTAAAAGTAACTGGAACTGTCCTGACAGAGTCAACTGCTGGCTTTGGTGTAAATACCTAAAGTTTGTCGTGTCGCTCTGATCAGATCAGATCGAACGTGGACTGTTGGAGCTGAGGGTCATCAACAGGAACAACTTGTCTCAGCACAGGTCGCTGTCTGGAAACATCAAGCTGCCCTGGAAGAGCGAGTTTCTGGAGGGCTCAGTGGAGGTACATCCATCCAAAACCATAGAGACATTTCAGACACCAAAAACACACATGTAACCAGTCGCATCAGTATGTTGAAGTGTGTTTTTTGAAATTTTAAAAATCACTGCCCTTCGCCTAAAGCTGGCAAATACGGTAAGTGGCTCAGCTTGGCTCTGTCCAAAAGGTGACAACATCCACCTATCAGCACCTTTAAAGCTCACTAACCAACATGTTTTTTCTGTTTTTTTTCTACTGCTCTCCGATGTAGACATAAATTGTGTAATATTATAAAAAACAAAAGGGTAGCACATCTCACACTTCCAAGTCAAAGGGGACAAAATGGTACAGAAATGTCACTGAACACACAACTCATTTGTAATCACCTAAACATCTAACATCTAAAATCTGTTTTCTTTATAGCTTACAAAGTATCCTATCAAAGTATCAATATATCTGACAACTTTATATCAATCATAGACAGAATAATTGCATGTAGTGTTAAGTTATATATTTATACAATATTGTGATAGTAGCTTGTAACAAATAAATCTACTAACTCTCTTTATTTAAGCTTGTCCCCTTATAATAATTTAATATACACATCTGCAGTAAAATGTTATAATGAAGCTATTAACGAAACTAGTTTACTCCATGCAAGTCAAAAAATGTGACCACTTCAACCTGTTGGGTTTAAAATACACACAAAGTAACAGTACATGAATAACACTTTTAAATACACACTCTTAAATATCTACTATGTCTTTGCAAAGAATAAGCTTTTAAACGCTAATGATCAATCACTGAATTAAACATACAGTTCACTTTACTATACAAACAAAATAAGCATCCTGTCTAATGCAGTAACAAACTAATGGTATCACACATTAGCTACAAACAGGACAGAAGCATAATATGGATGGGCACAATATGACATTAGTAAGCTAGCCAGGTACTGTGTAACAAGCAGTTTTCATCTTGACCAAAATAACCGCAGGTAAGTTCAATTAACATCCATTACTTTTCATTATAAACTGAGAACAACCCAGGAGAGCTCCGCCTGCTGCCTTATGTAAATAATGTACGTAACTGACGTAGCAGTTACCTGTATACACTACGGTCCACACAGTTAAATGCAGCGGTATACAGATGCACAAATCCGCACACACTATGGTCGAAGACATCTGTTATGATTGACGACATTGCAAAATATGTTGCGTTTTGGTTCGGCCGTGTGGGGAAGAAAGGGGTCACATCCCTTTTTTCCAGCTCTGATGGTTGTTTTTTGCGCTGCGTAGAACTGCTGCATCATAACGCTGACTCTGCTGGACGAGTTCCAGAAACCCTTCTGGTGCATCAGCTCGCCAATTTACGTCAAGATGGCGAAGAATTCGCTGTCCTTCGACTACAGTGGCGAGCAATTTGTGATGGAGTACCAGAACTCTGAGGGTAAGGTGAGGATGAAGCTGGTGTGGTTGAAGGAGCAGAAGCAGTTCTTCCTCATCAGCCTCACCGTCTGCATTTCGGTTTTCAAAGTCAACAAACGCTTCAGCCGACGGTACTGAAGCTTGTGTTTACAATTTTCTCAGTTCTGATACAGTGACTTTGAGTCATTCCAGTGTTTAATCAGTTGTTTACAAATTGTCCTACTTTGTAGTTTTTGCATTCATATGTTACACAAAAGCTAATCTTACTCTGTAAGAATAAAAAGCAATGTATTAAAGCTTATGCTGTTAAAGCATCATGTGTTAGTTTCAGGAGTTTGGACAGTTTTCGGTAGAAAAATTCCAACATCACTTTAGGAGAAAAGCTTCTAAAATTCTTTATTTGTATTTTGTATTTTATAAAACAGGCTGTTGTTGTTTTGTTTCTATTACACTTCTAGAATAAAAGTAAAAATTGTACAAAGGGCAGTATGGAAATAGCAGTGACGAGACTAGATCCTGAAAAAAAGAGTAAAGCCCTAAATATTAAGTTTATTTTGAATTTCAGTACTTATTGAGTGTATATTAATTTCAGGAAGTCATTTTACTCTCAATCTCAATTTCATGTGACAAATAAACAGCTCTTTAAAAATTCTGTCAAAGTTGAAGATTGATTTTTATTAACAATCATTAAAAAATACACTTTTTTTCCCATCATCAACGATTTTGCTGTTATCTTTTTGTTTTGTTTTCATGTGTATCCGTTTGTTGGTTGGATTGTTACCGTTAGGCTTCAACAAAAACTACTGAACAAATTTCCATGAATCTTGAATGGAGGATGGGTCTTGGCCCAGAACAGACCCCAAAAAGGTATGGATCACTTTCTTTTACATTGTGAGATAAGCTGTTTATCAGCTTGTTCTCATGCAGTAACGCATGGATCTTGATGAAAAAAAAATCAGCAATATTTAGGTGCCACCTCTATAAGTTAGTGCAATTTGATAGAAATTCGGATCTAGTGAATTTAAATATGTTTTATCTGAATACCTTTACCATTTTTATTTTAAATGACAGATAGATGATTTCTGATTGGAAAACAAATGACCGGTCTGATCAGTGTGATTGACAGGAAAGATAATCACAGGCAGAGTTTATACCACCGTCATTAGTACAGGACTGAGGAATGGGTAGAGTCAATGATTGACCTTCTGAGGATTTAACTTCAAATATTGATAATTTATTTTCATCATATGCACTGTACTCATCTTTATTCCTCAACTATAAAGTCTAGTAGCCATTCTCAGGGCTTGCTGTGATTTTTCCCGTCCTTCTGATTGATTATTTGTCCATTCCAGCAGATACATCGGAAAAATCTCTCAGGGTCGTCCAGTAGTTTCTTCTTTACCACACCAAGATGTACTTGCTTTCCATCACCACAAGACATGACGTTAGGATGTGATGTATCAGGATCCAGAGTCACATCCACTGCAAACTGCTGGGCCCTCTTCAGCTCAGCCTTCTTTCTTTCATAGTCTTGTGGCCTGAGGTCTAAAACAAGGCAGGGATAGACACAACATTATTATTTATCAAGTTAGATGTTAAAACTTAAATTAATCTTTTCCATTTTCCTGTCACTCAAGAACAAGACCCTCAGATGCTTAAACTCCTTTTCTTGGGGCGGGAGCTCACCCCCCAAACAGAGAGGGCAATCCACCGTTTTCTGTCAGGGAGCCATGGCCTCAGATTTAGAGGTGCTGACCCTCATCCATACCGCATGGATTCAACTCAGAATTATAAACATTATAAACAGGCTCTTCATGATGTTTTAGACATTTACTTGATTTTTGGTTCCTGACTACTGACATTTTGCAACCTTCTCAAACTTCTTTTCATTTTAAAAATCTTTTTTTCTAGTTGTGAGCCAGTTCACCAAAAGTAAAGTTTTTTTTCAAATTATATTTTTATTGATAGATATTGTTTTTATATTTTTTTTATTGTACAATCTATGAAATTGATTAAACAATTTGAGATTATTTAGATCTTAATTTTACCTTTCCCCAACCTACCTTTTGGGTCCAGGCAGGTGTTTTGCAAAATCTCCACCAGATCATTCCTGCTGATCTCCTCTAAGACCTTCATGGTTTCTGTTATGGCTCCAGTGTCGCCATACTTCTGTGCCATCAGATCAACTGTGTCCTGCCTGTCTGCTTTCTCCAGCTGAGCTGCTGAGATGGCAGATATCTCATCCTGCTTAAGGAACCACTTGAATTTCTTGAACTCATCATCTTTTAATTCTTGCAGTGTTTTCCAGAGATTTACCAAAAGTTTTGCCATTTTGGCTCCCTGGCAGAGAGAGATTTGGTTTATTTGTTGTTATGCGACCTCTGTCAGAGTACACACTGCAAAATTAATTTATTCCATAAATAAAGTTCTTACTTTTTTCTACTGTGAAAACTGTCTCTTAAAGTTGTACAGAGATAGTGAAATGGAAAGTATTCTACAATCTTTACTTATAAAATTGTTTTGGCCTGTTTATCTGTAGGAGTCCTCAAATTTTATGTTATCAATAAATCAGTAATTACATGAAAGATTAAGAAAATTCCCCCAAATTCAAAGAGCCTTCTACAGAATCAAAAAGGACAAAGTATACACTTCAAAGACCACCACTATTGAAATTTCTACTGCATCTCTTTGAGCAGAAAAAAATACAGATTAGAAAATGCACAGACAAACTCACCAAGCTGAATTCAGTACCAGGTTCTTCAAATGTAGAAAGATGAACAATCCAGTGAAAATCTAACACTTGGTATATTATACCAAAAGTTGCCTTTGAGTTTCCAGATGAAGTTTGTGATCTTCAGTCAAGGCAAATTGGATGTCTTTTCTTTCTTTGTGTTAAATTTCCAGTCTCACTAGCCCTTTGAAAAACTTAATGTCTGTCACGAGCCACCACTTCTCATCATCGTTTGATTTTTTACAAACAGCCCTCCTTTATTCTTTCTTGTCATGAAGCTCAGGTTCCTCATTGAGGTGGACTGTACGTGAGCAAAGACTCAAATCATCAGACTATCTTACATAGAAGATAAATAAGTAGGAAACAAAAACATGTGCACTGTTACTGGACTGCTTAAGTGAGACATACTGTACCTTCTTCAACTTAGTTGTTATAGTTCAGAGGCAAAATGTCAGAGTCAATCTAATGTCTGACTTTATCACCATCCGAGAATTAGATATAGAGACGAAGTTTCAAAGTACAGTGAACTGTGTTCAGAGAAAACGTCTGACTTCCCTCTTGCAGAGTTCACCAGAGGTTCACGTGAGGCTTCTCATGTGGATTTTAACAGTGGCTAACCACATATCATGTGACTTAAGTTCAGTTTTACTGTCATGCCTTCCTGTCTTCCTTTGTATTTCCTGTTAAAGTAAAAGAAATCTTTATGGGCGTTAAATTTGGAAGTTTGCACCCTTGTCTGAGTGGCCAGAGTGAAACATGGGTAACAGGCAGATAAATCCACAGACTAAGGCTGGACTCGGTTTACATGATTAATTTGCTGAAATCTGTTGCCCATTTGAAGAGATTGAACAGACACCACACTAAAGTAACTAGGCCCATACAGGAGGTGTATTCTGACGGACAAACAACCTAACAGATCAAATCAGGTCAAACTTTGAGGCCCTTTTTGGTAATCATTTATTAAGTTTTACACATAACAGCCAAACACAACAGAAACAACAGCAACAATTTATAGATGCTTACAAGGGAGAGGGAGAAGCCTCAATATCCACTGGAGACGATACAACCACTTAAGCACAGTAAAAATTACGGCAGAGATTAAAGAAGTTAATTAACATACATTGTCTCATAACACAATGTGCCAACAGTGGCCATTTCAGTCTGTGTTTGGGCATACCTTGTTTAATCTGACAGTGATACAATCAAGAGCATATGCAGAGCAGTCTCCGTATTTTGCTTAAGGTTGCCTAAATTTACATATTTAACACATCTCCCTAAACACTTTTAATTTGTATTTCCTCCTACACTCTGTAATCATAGCCCATGATTTTCAGTGTTTTCATTGGAACTGGTAGCATTAAAATACCTGGCTGTTCCTGCTGGTACTTGCCGTAGGTATAGTGAATATATAGTGTAGTATAGTGAATAAAAATATGACTATGGGGATCAAGGGACAATTGAGCATTTAAGGCGAAAGGTGAAATATTTTTTTTTTTGTAAATACGGGGTAGGTATGAAGCACTGTACTAGAAAACATAACTGAAGTTAAGTAATGGCATCATTCACACTGATATTCTGTAGAACTTTTAAACTAATGAACAACTGGCATGAGCATAAGAAGTATAAAGTTACAAAAGTTATAACATTTCCTTTGTTCTTTGTTGATATACATGTGTATTAAACAAGTCACATTTTGTCAGAATTAAAAAACTATTAGATGCTTATACATCTACATGTCAATCAGACATCTTTTAGATTGTTGTTAATCAGAGCAATCATGTGGAGCTCAGAGGATGTCACACAGTATAGACATGAGAATCGGCAAGAATGAGTACAAGATCAAAGTGGGTATTTTAAGGTATGACAACACAGACATCTGTTATTCTTATAGGTTCTGTACATTAGGCTTGGGGATGGTACAGGCGGTACAACGCTCAACTCTGCCCAACTTCAAGCTGAAAATAAATCTAATCAACTAGAGTAACTGAAATACCTGCAAGTATTCACAATTTCTCTGATTGACGGGACATATGATCAAGGGGATGGAGTTTCTACTACCGTCATTAATTTCGGGACAGAAGAATGGGTAGAGTTTCCCAATGAAGGAGCAGCCAGTAAAAGAGTAGAGATGATCTGCAGCTTCTGCATCATAAAAGGAGACCAGACCCAGCTCATAGTCCACAAACACTCCAACCTTCTTAGGAGGGGGCTTCAGAGAGAGACGTTTATATGGGCTATCATTAGCATTATACTCATCTCCTTTCCTCAAACTTATAGTCCAGAAATCATTCTCAGGACTCAATGTGACATCTCCCTCCCTGT
Source organism: Pagrus pagrus (assembly GCF_965226575.1). Classification (NCBI taxonomy): domain Eukaryota; kingdom Metazoa; phylum Chordata; class Actinopteri; order Spariformes; family Sparidae; genus Pagrus; species Pagrus pagrus. The sequence goes on from NC_140205.1 coordinate 1,957,762, forward strand.
CAGTCAACTCACTGGCGATTCCCACAGTCCATTCAGTCTTCCCTTCAACCCGAACCTCAAAGTAAAATCTTCCTGTTGAGAAACTCTGCTTTCCAAGGACATAAACAAATCTCGTAAACCTCTTTGGGTTGTATGGGTGTTTCTGACTCAGATCACCATGATGCACTTGTTTGCCATTATGAGACAGGATGAGATTAGGATGTGCTGTATCAGGATCCAGAGTCACCTCCACTGAAAACTGCTGGATGCTCTTCAGCTGTTTTCTTTCATATTCATCTTTCTGATTACTAAAGTCACGTTTCTTAAGTTTCAGTTGGTGATTGACAGGAGAGATGATTAGAGGAGCAGAGTTTGTACCACCGCCATTTACACATGGATTGAAGCATGGGTAGAGTTTCTCAGTGAAGGAGCAGTCAGTAAAGGAGTAGAGATGATCTGCAGCATCTACATCATAAAAGGAGACCAGACCCTCTTCATAATCCACAAACACCCCCACCCTTTCAGGCTGCGACTTCAGAGAGAGACATACTGCCGGGTTATCATTAGCAGAATAAATATTACCATTCCTCAGCCGTAAAGCCCAGAAGCCATCCTGAGGACTCAGATACTTAGCTTGTTTCGTTTTGATCGATTCTGTGGCCACTCCCAAGTTCCATGCAATCTTTCCTTTAACCTGAACCTCGTAGTAAAATTGTCCTGAAGGGAAATATTGCTTTCCTAAGACATTAAAAAGACTCGTAAACCTTTTTGGGTTAATTGGGAGTTTCTTCCTCACATCCCCATGATGTACTTGTGTGTAATCATCAGACAGGATGAGATTAGGATGTGCTGTATCAGGATCCAGAGTCACCTCCACTGCAAACTTCTTGGCCCACTTTAGCTCGACCTTGGCTCTGCTATACTCCTTTCTATGAGCACCTAAATAATGTGTCTTGAAGTCTAAAACAAGGCAGAATACAGACATTGTCAGTCTTGCAGAACAGCAGTTGTAATATCTTACTGTCTTATATCCTACATGATTATATTCTGTAATTATAAGAATATGATTATTAATTTTGTGCAAAAACATGTTAATTTTAACTTACTGATTTATACCTTTCATAACAGTTTTTATTAAACCTTGAACTCTTTACATAGATGGCTAAAGCTGCTAAGCATGTTGATACTGTAGAGCAGAGGAAGTGGATTGACTCCTCTTGCACTGAATTTCAGTTGATTGTTGACCCTTGGATCTAAGGTACCTGGAACACTAGCTTCAGGTGAGGAGCAAGACTAAGGGCCCTTGATCACATATTCTTTTTTCGGGCACAACAGGGGTGGTGGTGTGCTCGGGAGCCCTGGGATGAAGCGCTTTTGCGCAAAAAAAACAAAAACTGCAGCACATGGGTCTTGTCGCTATGACAACAATATCTTGACACTTAAAACATTTTTTTTTTTTTACCATGAGCACCAAACGGTGGATGCTTGTCCTCATACTTGGATGATGAGCTTAATAATGCTGATATCACGGCTCCAGCTATCAGCCCCAGAACAAGGAGGATGAGGGTACGTGACATGATCCCTAGGAAAAAAAAACTACAGTGAATATCATTGCCTCATCCAGGAAAAAGACAAAGAGTGATGATGATGTCACCAGTGCCTTTCTGAAAAAAGTTGAGATTTTCAACCAGAAGCTTTCTGAAAAAAGAAGCTGGGTGCTTTGCTTTTTTCTCTATGTGGCCTCATGCTGCCACGGACACTCACTCTTCAATGCAAACAATTGGAAAAAGACACTGGTGTTCAGAAATAAATAGCATGTGGATAGGCCCCAAGAAAGTTAACAGGACTTTTAAGCCCTGGGCAGATTGTGACTCTGTTTGAGTTGATCCCAATTAAAGGCTTAATTCAGCATAGCTGTGGGTTGCAGAGAGACACCTCCGTGTTTTTCAGATGTCCATATTTTTTAGCTTCCCCCAACATACCTTTTGGTCCTGAGGTGGAGTTTTGCAAATGCTGCACCAGATCATTCCTGTCGAGCTTTCGTAAAACCACCAAGGTTAGTTTCAGAGCTCCAGGATCCCGATATTTCTGTACCATTTGATCCACTGTGTCCTGCCTTTCTACGTTGTCCAGCCGAACTGCTGGTATGCCTGAAAAGCCTTTCAGGATTTCAGGCTGCTTCAGGTACCATTTGAATTTGGCAAACTCATCTTTACTTAATTTCTCCAGAGTTTCCAAGAGCTCGTCTGTGAATTTTGCCATTCTGGAACCTTGCAAATAATAAGAGAAATTTTCATTGAAGGGACATGTTGTTTCGCTGGAAAATCCAGTGAACAATAGACAATTGGTGTGGCTTAGAGAACTGGTACAATATATTACAAAAATGATAAAATTCAGTAGTAGTTATAATTCTCTCCTTAAAGTCAAAACGGACAATATTAATTTAAAAGATCATTACTAACAAGGGATTTTCCACTGTATTTATGAACAAGAAATACTTGAACAAAGGAAAACGTGTTTTCGTATTTGTTTTAATACAACTCCTAAGCAGCCTTCTGGGAGGTGCGCAGTTGGTGGACACATGAGCATTGACTACAGTTCATCAGCTCCAGTGACTGTAGTGGTCCTGGTGGAGTCTAGGGATTAGTCTATTAATTTAAAAGTTGCTTTTTAGCTTGCAGATGAAGTTTGTGATCAGTGAAAGAAAGGTTTGTTTTCTGTGCCTTGATTTCCTCTTCCCGTAAAAGCTACAAGGCCCCCTTCTTGCCTTTTTTGGTAATGTTCAGCTCAGGTTCCTTAGTGAGGCTGGGGCTACGTGAGTATAGGCCAGTAGATCAGACCACTACACACAATACTGATTCCAAAACAGTTGGGACACTGCAAACTGTAAATCAAAACGTAATAATTTACACACCAACTGCGTTTACAGACAATCTTACAAAGTGTTCCTGAACCCATGTAGTGATATTCTTTATACATCATGTTTTTCACAAAGTGTTGAAACTCGCCCCATCCTTGCTTATAAACAACTGAGCCTTTCGAGGATGCCCCTTTCATACCCAATCACGATACTATCACCTGTTACCAATTAACCTGTTTACCTGTGAAATGTTCCAAACAGGTGTTTTTGGAGCATTACACAACTTTCATAGTCTTGTTGCTCCTGTCCAAACTGGTTTGTAACATGTTGTTGGCATTGAATTCAGAATAAGCAGATATTTACAAAAATCAATGAAGTTGATGAGGTAAAACATTAAATGTATTGTCTCTGTACTGTTTTCAGAAGAGTGTACAGTATTTCAAAAATGATTAGCAAGTTATCACATTCTGTGCAAACAGCATCCCAATTCTTTGGTAATTTGGGTTGTAAAAATGATACACAATCATAAAAATATAAAAGTATAAAACGAAACTCACACACTCACAGTCGGAAAATGTCCTTTCTGGGATATACCTCGTTCAACTTGTGACTGTAGATCAGATGCAAAAAAGTCAAGAGTCAGTCTAAGGTCTGTCAACATATCACCTTTTGAATGGTTATGAAGTCAAATTGTCAGCCACAGTGCATTAAGAAAAAAAAGCATGCTGACTACGTGCATAGGAAGTTCTCTTGCAGGGTTAAGCAACACACGATTCACATGTGACTTTGAATAGCAGTTGACCACATTTTAAGAACGTGAGTTTCACTTCTTACCTCTGTCACTTTCTCAGCACATAAGGAGCCTGCATTTCCTGTAGAAGCAAAGTCAAACTTTAGGTGCATTACATTTGCGAGATAGAATTCTTGTGTTAACAGAAAAAAGTGGAACAAGGACCATGTTAAGAGGCAGATAAATCCACTGACAAATCCATACCCCACCTATTGTTTGTTCAGCCATATGGCTTTATTTCTGATCCTCTCCTCTATAACAATGATTCTGTAACATCTATAATACAGCCCATGATTTCCAGTGTAATTTCACTGTATCAGGTCCCAATGAAGTTGCAACTGGCAAGTGCAAGTGAAAGAAAATATGACTATTGGAATCAAGGGAATAGCAATTTGGGCATTTTAGAGGAAAGGAGAAAAAAAGTATTATATATATATTTAGTATATATAAATTTATATTACATTTTACGTACGTACAAAGTACCTGCAAGTAGGGCTGAACGATTTATCGATTGAAATTGCGATTTCAGACAACGCGATCATGTGATCGCCAAAGCTGCGTTTTTTGCAGCGCTCCTGACTGACCCAGGATCTGTTGTGTCGTCAATTTTACACATACATGCCGTCTCTCTACCATCCTGCCAAGCTCACCAATCAGAAGCGGCATGCTACTCGTGGACAGGTCACGCTAACCAATCAGTATTAACTTGCTCCTTAACGTGTTCTGAAATGGCTTCAGCTGGACCAAAAGCGGAGTTAGGGGATTTAATCCCCAAGAAAAACAGCACATCGGTCATTTGGGAGTATTTCGGGTTTGAGGCTGCATACGTGCACCAGAAACAGGTACTGTGCAAAACCTGTCGCGCTAAAGTTGCAACATCCAGCGGAAACACAACCAATTTATACCGGCACTTGAAAAATCACCAAAGGCATTTGCATGACGAGTGTATGACGAAAAAGTCGTGAAAATGATACTCAGGCCCACTGTAGCAAACAGACTACAATTACAGCACCTTTGGCCAGTGTAACTCCGTATTTAAATATCTAATATATAATATCCGTTAATAAATACATTCGGAAGCCATTTTTAACTTTAGTTTACATCCTTGCATTAGAGTAATAGCTTTTAATGTTTTAATGTTACTGTACATTGTGAATATTGCACTGAAGCTTGATTTGAAGGAAATCGTGAATCAAATCAAATCGCAATATCTGCCAGAAAAATCGCAATTAGATCTTTTCCTAAAATCTTTCAGCCCTACCTAAAAGGCACAGTACTAAAACTGAAGTTTTGGAATTTTGGTGTCATCCACACTAATATTGTTTGGAACCTTCAAAATAAAAACATATCTTCCATGAGAATCAGTATAAAGTAACAAAAGTTTAAAAATATACTTTGTTTTTGTTGATATAGCTGTTGTACAATAACAAGTCACATTCTGTAAGGAGGAAAAAGGAGGAAATGTTAAATGATGCTGTTGGTGTGTAAATCTGACATCTTAAGACTGCTTGCACTAAAAAAAACAAAAATTCTCTTTGGAAGTACTACAGCTTCTGAATTTCTTTCGTTGATAACAGGTCAAAGGTCATGCTTGAAAACTGAATTCTGTTTTTTCTCAACTTTGGTAAGGCAATTTTATCTATATTTCACTTGTCATACATAAAGACAATTCTAGTTTTCAATTTTTTTAAAGGTTAATTTCTGAATTTCAGTCAGTTTAAATGCAAAATCTCTACCATTTACAACAAATATACATTAACACATATGAACTTACTGTTGCCACCGCTTGTCATATATTACACTTAAACTTGCCTTTCCTTATGAGTATATTCCTCTTATGTAACTAAAAGTACTCACATTGAAGATTCTGCTGTTTTATTCACAAAGATCCAAACATTTTTTTCTTCAGACACAAACCAGTCTGGATTGCAGCTTTGTTGCTCGTTCACTTGTTTGTCTGCACTTTCCCCACAGCTCCTTTTCAGTGGTTTATTAGCTCCACTTAGTCTATGTAATCTGCTCAAATTTGACATATTATATTTGACAATATATTACAATGCCCTGGCAGATTCTGTCTATAAACCCCATATATAGCAATCCAATATTTATGAATGTGATTGTATTTAAAGTGAAATTGAAATTATATTACTGCTGTTATCTATCAACTGTGATACTATGGTTAGAAATGCCTGAAAGTCTTATAGTAACTTTATAAAAAGCCACTGCATGTGGATTTCAAAAACTGCAGCCCATCAAAAACTTACCTTCAGACATTAATTGTGCATTTGTGTAACTTGTCTAACTATGTTAAAGTGACACCAACAGTTCCCTAGTTCTGTTTTGTCAGTCACATTCTCGAACACCTTTCTGGTAGACTGACACAAGCGGTCAGAAACGTCTTCTCTAGTTGGCTCACAGTATATTTCATGAGACCAGTTATTCTTGCCAGTTGACTATAATGAAGACCTCGGTCAGTTTCTGCAATAATGACAAATAGTTGCTTTAAACTTGTTTCCACTCGTCACAAATTTCACAGAAAATTCCTGTTAACTGGGCTTACTAGTCAGACTAACGTTCACAGTAATACTGTGAACAGACATGAAGAAACCTAGCCTGGCAACATTCAGGCTTCAAACAAACCATGATACATTGCTTTCTTTTTTTTTTAACAATATTTTTTATTGAAGTTTCAAGTGTATATCAAACGAATATACAAACATTTTCATTTATATCCCCTCGAACAGCCACTCATTCACACAGACAAAGAAAAAGAATAAATAAAAGGACAGTGACAGGAAAAACTAAATGAGTAAAATAAAAGAATAAGATGGAGCAAAAAATAAATAAATAAATGAATACAAAAAAAAAAAAAAAAAAAAAAAAGGGGGGGGGCAGGATCATATCATAACCTGTTATTCAGTCAGTGTTATCCGTTTCATTGGTCAGGAATGACATAAATGATTCCCAAATAATACATTGCTTTCTTAATGTAATAGCCTCCTTCTGTAACTAAATGAGAATAATGCAGTTGTGAATATTCAAATGTCTTGCCCTTGAACACAGCATGAGCCACTATGTAATTTATAGAAAGAAAACATTGTTTTAATTGGTAGTTCTATCATTTGTCTGGTTAATGTAACACAACCTCTTAATGATTTGTAATGTACTGAAGTGTACTCTGTTCAGGGGCAAATTCCATGTATCAACATGATACCTGCCAATAAAGTTTTTATGGCTGTATTTTCCCCTAACACTACTTCCTTGTGATGTAGATTTTGACCGGGCTTTTGATAGAAATGTACCAATTACGTCTCGCCCACTGGCATTAGGTATACAGTAAGAAAATGACTATAGCTAGTATGGGCTTGACCGCATTGTGGGTGTAGTTTAGCCAATGTGCAAAAGTATCATGAGAAAAATGAATTACTCTCAATTTTATGACGATGATATATTCTTGGGCTGATGTGCTTAGGAGGGGAAATGGTATACGGTGACTGGTTCTTTCTTCCTTATAGAATGCTTATGCTGTTTAGCTCATAGAGAGATGGATTTACCAAATAGCATAGTGTAGTTTACCTTGCAAGGCAGCTGGATTAACAAGCTCATGATCACACAAAAATTCATCTCGCCAGGCTTCAAATGATCTGCTGTAGCCAAACCACAGCGTCTTATGAGGTAGTACTCATAGCTTCAGGTGTGGTTACTTGCTTGACACTTGACGAAAAAATGACCAATTGGTAACAGAATGGCCAGTTGGTACATTATTTGCATTGGTTTGTACTCAGAAAGTTTTTGGACTTAGGTGCCGAAGTTGTTGGAGCTGACTTGTTCTGTTGCTGCAGGTAGTGTAGCATTAACACTGGCCTCAGACAGCCAGTGCTAAAGAATATACAATAAATGAAACATATACTTGATAATAAGCATACCGATATCTTTGTCATACAGTATAACAAAGAATGGTATGCATATTATCAAGTCCGTGTTTTATATATTTTTTATTCTTTAGCACTGGCTGTCTGTCTGTTGTTTGAGAGACACTATCTTTATAATGTTTTGAACTACAATGTAAAATGCTCTACCTGGTGATAGTCAAGTATCATCTGGGAACCTCTTTCCAGTCATACACCCTCCTGTTATATCAGGTTGTTTTTATGACTCCCTTGGTCATTTTGTTTGCATTTCATTTGTCTGATAATTAGCTTTTGGCCCACATTATGAATATGATATCTTCCCATTATTCTTGGTTGGCTCACAATCTCTGACCCACCCTCTGTGTCTGCAAGCTCAATGTTTATTTAAACATTTTATTTAAACTTCTGAACAAGACTTTTGATTTTTCTTCAACACTAACTTAACTTGGAAAGCCAACAGACAGACGAAATAGGGATGTTACTTTATTGTGTATTCCTCAACCATACTGGGCAATACCTTAACTATTCATACATGAATTTTAGAACATGGATATGCACATAACAATTCCTTCCTCAAAAGAATTAACTCCAAGGAAGGCAGCTCACACATCTGTAACTCCATTTTATTAAAAGAAAGTGGCACCACCTAGTGACACTACCTGGTACACCAACCAAACACCAATACATTTTCAGACTGTTTTAAACAATGTCCCTCAACTCCTACATTGTTAATTTGTTTGTTCAAATTATTACAAAATTGAGGAATCAGTTTTTCCAATGGATGATTTATCAATTCTATTCAGCATAATTGACGGGAGAGATGATCAGAGGGGTGGAGTTTTTACCACCACGATGAGAACCGGGACTGAAGAATGGGTGAAGTTTCTCAGTGAAGGAACAGTCACTAAATGAGTGGATAATGTCTGCAGAGTCTACATCATGAAAAGAGACTGAACCCTTCTCATAATCCACAAATACTCCTACCTTCTTTGGCTGATATTTTACACGGAGATCAACAAGAGAAGCTTTGTACTTATCTCCTTCCCTTAAACATATAGTCCAGTAGCCATTCTCGGGGTTTGCTTTGATTGATCCCTTTCTGCTGATCGACTCTTTGACAACACCTAAATCCCAGGAAGTCTTCCCTGTAACTTGAACCTCAAAGTAAAATCTTCCTGAAGAAAAACTCTGCTTTCCCAAGACATTGCTAGCAGTATTAAATCTTTTAGGGTTGTCTGGGAGGGTTTGTTTTATGCAACCACAGTAAACTTGTTTCCTATCGTCAGACAAAATAAGGTAAGGATTTGCTGTATCGGGATCGAGAGTCACATCCTTTGCAAACTCCTGGACCCTGTGCAGCTTGGCCTTGGCGATCAGCTTCTGTTTCTCTGTGCTGAATTTTTCCGCCAGCTGATCCACAGCCCCCCCCACGCTTGCCCCATAAGATGGTGGGTGAATAGTGACTTCTGTCCAACTCTTGGTGGTTGGAATGCAAATATTCGTTGATAAGTCAAAGTTGTCTGTGTGTGAGAGCTGATCCATCTTATTGCTCCTCTTTGTCAGCTCAGAGATTTCCTGCTCCAGCTCTTCGATGAATTTGTCAGCCTGTTTCTGAGTTGTTTTCCGTTTTTCATCAATAGCTTCAATGAGATTATCCAGACTTCTCTTGACAGACTGCAGCAATACAGTGAAGGCCCGCTCACTGTCTGCAATATGTCTGTCTGCAGATTTGCTGCTGAGCTTGGCTGAGCGTTTGATTTCCTCAATCTTCATCTGTCTGTCTTGGATCATCAGCTTCATTTTAGCACCCAGCTCAGCCTTCTTTCTTTCATAATCTCTTTTGAGAGGAACAGAGTGATGGTTCTTGATGTCTAAAACAAGGCAGAACACAAAAAATATCTGGTCAGTCCTAAAAACAGTTCTCTGTGACGTTTATTGTGTCAATTGCTATTTCAGCTATTGCTGTCTTGATCAAATTTTTCTGGCCCTGATCCAGATCCAGGTTCTTCAGTATTAGGTATTTGCTGATACAGATTCTGATCCAATACATTATTTAACTAAAAGCTGATGAAATTTGTATCTACACATTGAAATAACAACTGTTAACTGACCACAAAATTTGTCCAACCTTATTTTTCACGAGTGGAATAATTGTACAAATTGAGATGCATGTCAAGCCTCTTCATCTACTTACCTGTTTGTGTTTTACTTAAACTGTGCACCAGATCATTTCTGCTGATTTTTTCTAAAACCTTCAAGAATGCCGTCAGAGCTCCAGGACTGTTATATTTCTGCACCATCAGATCCACTGTGTCCTGTCTGTCTGCCTTCTCCAGCAGAGCCACTGGGATTCCTGGTAAGCCTTCCAGGATGTGATCCTGTTTCAAGAACCACTTGAATTTCTTAAACTCGTCTTCTCCTAAGTCCAGCAGAGTTTTCCAGAGATCCTCAGAAAGTTTAGCCATTAAGGATCACTGCAAAATATAAAACAAATATTCATTGGAGGGAATGATTTAATTATCTTCACTCATTCCACCAATCAGCTGCTCCTCGGTAAACAGATAACACAAGCTTTGATATTTACATTGTCAGTTTTTTCTTTTTCTACTATTTCTTATACTTGTGTGAAACTCATGAAGTCAAGCCAAACATATTACATTTCATTATATTACATTCATTTAGGGGACAGTTTTGTCCAAAGTAGTTTACAACCAGTGGATTAAAAGTAACAAGAGCTAGATCTCATCAAAAATGGAAGTGCAACCCTCCTAAATATAGCAATTAATGTGAGCATGTTGATGAAGGATGAAAAAAGGTGACTGGCAGGGCTGCATGGGGGGTAAGGCCTCCAAATAACATTGCAGTATATTTAGGTTATATCGCGACACACTATATATCTTGATATATTGAAACCTCCTCAAAAGCATTTAATAAATGCTAGGACTGAGTGACAATCAAATTTCACAATATTTTAACCAAATGCACCAATATTGATTTTACAACAATATTGTAGGGATGACAATTGGTACTTTCACAAAATATTAACACAATGAGATTTCTGATCAACAGTCGTCAGTAATATGGATGTAATGATGAGGATAAAGAAAAGTATTGGAAAAAGTAGAACAGTCTGATAAGTTAAGAAAAAGACATGACTTTACTGTAATGCAGCCTTTAAAACCAGAAAAAGACAACAGATGCTGACAAATCCAGGATCTGACACAATAAATAGTCACAAATCACGATAGCTATATCAATATGCTTCCAGCCCTAGTGACTGGGGTGTTTGAAATGTATTTTTACTCACAAGGAAGCAATAACAAAGATTAATTACGTGTTCTTAAGTGGAAAATGATACTGAAACTTAAGCATATCTGCCTCCAAACTACAAACAAACTGCTGCTCTATACCTTTTATATTCAACTATTTATATCAGATATAAAATACATATTTAACAATTTCAAAAGGCAATGGCTTTTTAAAGAAAATGTTTGTTTTGCTTGTTGAAAATTTCAGTTTTGTGTCTTTTCAAGACTGTTGTGTATTAAAACCATTATTGGATTAGACATTTGAGTGGATGAGCTCAACAGCATACACTGGAAAATCATGAAATAATCACAAAATGTACTGTATGTGTCTGTGGGAGAAACGTATAATCTCCAGCCCTGACATTAATTTGACTTTCAAATTTAAAACAAATATCGGACTCACAGCCTCACACGTCTGACATCCACAAAGGTAACTGTGTTGAATAATCAGTTTTAATGCAGATTTTTACTCAAAAGTGGAGAAAGGGAAAAAAAAAAACCCTTCCTTCTCTGACATTAGAAGGATTCTGAGACCAGTTCTGACATGCTGGATCTCACACATGAAAATAGTTTTGATAGAGCTAAATAAAAAAAACACTACACACTCGATCATGTCTTTGCAATGTCATACATATATTGCACATGTTTAATAAATCCGTCACAATTTTCAGATACGAGTGGGTTTTACTGCTTCGCTATCATAAATAGGTCATAGTACATTTATCAGATCTTTCCTGAACGTGTCTTACCTATTAAAGTCGTGCTGATGAGGTAACAGACTTGCTGCTTCTCTTCTTAGTGTCTGACTGCAGTCAATTCTGAAACCTTTAGCTTCCCAACCGAAAAAAGTATGACATCAGACTGGATTGCTTGCATGCTACAGTACATACTAATATGGCTCAAGCAGGAAGCAGGAAGTATCACCGCATTGACAAACTGGCATAGAGGCAAGGGAGAGTAGCTGGTATACATGCTGGGGCTTCAAGAACAGGGTCTCTTTTTTTTTTATATTGAAACAGGCTTTGCTTGCTGAAGTCATTCCTCTTTTTTAAGCTGACAAACAAATTGAGAATCTTCTTAAGTTTGTCTTTTAGAACAAAGTCTTTCTCTGTCTTACTCAGACTGCTAAATAGAGCTGCAATGATAAGTTGCTTAAGAAAGAAAATGCTCTGGAAGATTCGTTCACTTCAGGGCCAGTATGTATAAGGCTGAATGATTAGAGTAAGCAAAACCTGTTGTAAACCTGTTGTACCTGAAGGAACGTGAGCATTTTCAGACAGAAATATGAACCTATCCTTTTATGAGAGTAAAAGTGAAATTGAAACTTCTGTTCTAGGTTCCTGAGGTAAGAGAACTTGATTCTAATATTTATTGACATTTGTAATAATTTAAATAACTTAAAAGCCTGAGACAGACCTTACTCAACAGTATATCATATGGTTCATTATGCATATCAAAAGATCTAATATAAAAATATTGATTATAGCATGCTACAGGTCAACCTGTAGCATGATAGTAAGTGTGAGATACTGCGTCCCATCTAAGACCTGCATTAATGGTTGCTATTTTTAACTGTAGCCACAATCTTTCCATCACCTTAAAGTATCAAATGACAATGTGATAACTCTTTGATAATGTTAAAGATGTCTCTGGTAGTGATAAATCTCCAGCTGAATCTGCAGCTGCCCTCAACTTTACCAGCTTTAAAGTGAGTTTCAGCTTATTGTTTATCCTTACATCCACAACTTTACTGTTTTGGTTCACTCTTACCATTTCATATTGTTGTTTTCTTTGGCCTTTAAAGTATATTGTGATATTTTCCTGCTACAACACTACACAACATACAGTATATCTTCATATTTCGATATCTCTCAAAAACACTTAATAAATGCTTGGCTTGGGCAACAAAAATAATATATCACAATATTGTCGACCAAATACCTCAATATTGATATTGCAACAACATTGTAGCAAATTCAATTGGTACTATAAGAGTACAATGAGATTTCTGATCAGTAATCATCGTTAATGTGGATATAATGACTAAGTGGGTAAACACAAGTATTAGAACAAATAGAACAGCCTAGTAAATTCAGAAAATGACATCACTTTACTGCAATACAACCATGAAAACACAACACTTATGACATATCACCATATAAGCATATCCAAAATCTACATAACAGCATAGTCTCACATCACAATATCAATATTTATCATATATATTGCCCGGCCCTACTTTTGCCCATTTCAAACTGGACAATAGCATAAATTGACCTGGATCACCAGGAACAACACATGGACGAGTGCCTCAACAGGGTTAGCATCATAAACAAAGACAAAACTGACCATACAAAGATGTGCAGGGTGAACTTTAGTCCAAGCCCCTAAAGACATTCACCAGCACGGGTACATGACCATCCATGTGTTCAAAGCCAACTCACTGCACAGAACAAAGCAGGACACAACTTCCTATTGAAAACAATTTGATTAGAACCAAATTATAACACTCAGTTAAAACTCTTAAAACCCTGTACATCCCTGTTACCACCATAACAAAGCCATGAAAGAGACTTTCGTAGACTTAAAAAGCACAGTAACTTAACATTCCACCACACACACTATTCGGGATCGAAGAGCAACCGACCACAGCGGATTATTGATACATTTGAGCTTTACAAACACAAAGAACTGGTTCAACAACAACGGAAACAGCTACAAAGATCAGACGATGAACAGCCTTCACTGGAAATCCTACAAAGATGTAAATCGTATTACCGATGTGAAAAAACAGCTGATGAAGGAAGGGAAAGATTAAACACAGATGAGCAGAGATACTGCATGTAACCCCCTCGCTCTTCTAGACTCTTTCTCTCTCCCACGCAGCTGCAGCATCACATAAAATTAACCCTTTCCCTGCTCTCTTTCTCTCCCCGCCTCATTATCCACGTATACAGGAACACACTCTAAACTTCCCTCCCCTTATCCCTGCCGCGCCCTCTTAGCCACAGACATATCCCGTGTCTCAAATTTCAGTAGGGTCCAGAAGTTTGAGATGAGCTTTCAGTGACATCACAAGAAGCTTTGTGGAACACTGTCAAATCATGCATGGATAACATGAGTCATCAGATTTTTTACATAAACTTATGGAGTCCATGCCAGCTTGAGTACATGCTGCCATTAAAGCAAAAGGGGGACAAACAAAATACTAAGATATTCTTACTAAGAATACTACTGAGAATAATAAGAATATCTTAGAAACTGGAACCAGCATCTTCAAGATTTTGCTTAAAAAATGACTGAAGCAATTAATCGATGATCAAAATAGTTGTCAGTTAATTGTCTTTCAATCAACCAATTGATTAATTGACTAATCACTGCGGCTCTAGTGAGGCAGAACTCAACATACCATTAAAGAAAAACAGATCTGCAGGTCAGACACCAGTTTTATAATAAGCAGTTAGACACAATAAGTTGAAATTGGTTTTAAACCAGCTGGACTCTTGGTTTAATGTCAGTGAGTCTACTGTAGATTGCTTCAATGACAACTTGATAGTAGAAATGTGGACATTTTTCAGCATTGTGGCTCCTTGTCTGATATCCGAGGGACTGTAGCTGTAAGCTGACTGGTGGTCAGTCATTAAAAAAAGGGGGAGGATTTTGGAGAAGTGCTGATTGGGTTGCAGTCCTGTACAGCTGCCACTAGATGGAGATAAAGTCCCTCTAATGACCATGCCATGAGTTTTACTACTTCAGCTTTACAGCATGTTTTATTTGACATATTCAAAACAATACTCACATGTTTTGGGACAAGAGTAAATTCATAGTGTGACTCTGATTCTATTCATTTAAATCTTTGTTTTCATTTGATCCTCTCCCCTGAGATCGATTGCATTCCTCTCCACCCATACATTTAAGGTACAGTGCTGTTATTGACTCATTTGAGGCAAACTTACTGAAGAAAACTCATCCTGTCATTTTTTGATTGTGTCTCCCAGTTTTTCAGGTATGTATGTTGTCATTACTTTATACTGTTAAAGTAGCTGGAACAAGATAAGTGTGTTTCTGTGGTCTTGAGGGTTCATTACAAGTGCAACCCAGAAATATGCTGAAAATAGTTAGTTATCTACAGTATAGTTTGTGTTTAGTCTGAGATATATGTACAGTGATGCATTTTGCACAATTAAAAGCCAAAGAGTTAACATTAGAGCAAAGTCAAATGTTGACACTAGATGGAAGGTCATAGAATCAGCAGTCAGAGATTAGTACAATAGAGTAGTATTAGATGGTGGTGGTGTTACAGTTAGGAAGAAGGCTGCCAAACTAGACACACCTGTACAAGACGGCATTCAACATTTGTAAGCGTGACACCGCTGGATCGTTTTAACATCAGAAGATTTTCCAGCTGCATTTGTGGCGACAGAAGCAGGTAAGCAAAAACATGTTCTTTTCCTAACCACATGGTTAATAACAAGACTAATAATTCGAAGGAAATAGACAATATTCTCACTGATAGTCTCATAGTTTGCTTATGTAGGTCATATATAGGCATCAGTATTAAATTGAGACTTTTCCATAAGCAGTTAAAAGTTCCTTCTGGTAGGTTTACCAGCAGGTTTGTGCAGTTATCCACACTTGTACAACCAAACATCTCAGTTAGAAATACAAATGTTCTTCTCAATGGCTTTGTACTTAAATTATATATTCTGTTGTTAGATGATCTGGACAACTTAAAGAGACAAAATGAGAGGCTAGGAAACAAAAGAAAGATGCAAGGGTTGGAAAAGCAAAGAGAGAGGAGCAGGTGTGGGGAAGAAAAGGAGGGTGCAGGGTCGGAAAGCCGATAGGGACGCCTCCTCAGTGAGAGGAAACAGGTAGAGCAGGCTGGTCGAGCCTGAGTGAATCTCTCTGTTTCTGCCTTCAGGAAGCACGAGTGTGTTGAGAGCAGCAAGTCTGTGAGTGAGAAGCCGCTGGAGGAGCAACGAGTTCAGAAGAATTAAAACCATGGCTGTGAATAAATGCATCAAATACCTCCTCTTCTTCTTCAACCTTCTTTTCTGGGTGAGTCTAGAAAACAAAACATTTTAAATTTAAGATATTTTTGCATTTTGACTTTTCAGGCAATGTGTTGGACATGTGTTGATATACAAATAAATGGTTGAGCATCTAATTTTCAGAGATTATGTTTCACTTTTACATCACATTATATGTATTTCCAAGAGGAGGTTTCTTTAGTTTGTCATTAAAATTGTTTGAATTTTCTCTTCATTTTGTTTACTCTATTTTTGTTGCTTTTTCCAACTGTTTTAAACCTGATTTCTGTTCTGGGGTTTTTATTTCAGTTGAACAGGCTTCTGACGTTTTTAATGTAGACCTTTATGTCTGAACTCTTTGTCAAACTGGTGTTTCTCTATTTGATCTTTTTTAAAATTTGTGTGTGTTGTATTTTTCATTTGAGGAGCTGAAGCTTTTCGTTATTTCAGTCATCCGTCAGTAGTGTAGAACAGGTTGTATCGGCTCTTTATCATCGCCCTGCCTCTCCCTCCACAAGCAAACATTTACTCAGTTTCAGGGTGTGGCCCTTGCTCGGCCTCCCATCATGTCAGCATTTGCAGCCTCACATCGCTACTCAGAATTTAAATGAATCAGGTAATGTTGTCTATTCTCTGCTGGGAGTTTCCACTTAAAACCAGATGTTGCTTAATCTATAGCTCCAATCAGTCTTTAAGTTCTTGCTCTATACAAACATGATGGTACTTGTTGTGGAAGGTGTGTTGTAGCAGTGCTATAGAAATGCAAGTATTGTTATTGTTATTTTAAATGGTGGAATTTTGGTATGACGAGAGGAGGCAGCGAAATCAGAAGTAAGCGATGGAGCTACCTACAACTTCTTAAAAGGTTATTAGTCAGACAACTTTGGAGTTTCTTGGAAAGTGTATTATTCGCAGTTTTGGTGCTAAGCTACACTGAAGTCCTCAGTATGCTTCCTAAGAAGTGCCTCGCAGATAATAATTTAAAAGGTTAATCAGAAAAATGTTTTTCTGACTGGGAAAATTGACCTGAATGCCTTCTGAAGGCAAGAAAACAAAAAAGTTGGGTGCATGAGTTACCGAGTTGACGTCATATGACGCTGAAACATGGCAGACAAAAGTAAACAAAGACCGCCCAGCAAAGTCGCGACTCTTCTCTGTTCTGGCACCTCAGTGGTGGTGGCACGAACTCCCGACCAATGTCAGGACAGCAGAGTCACTTGCCAAGACTCAAGACTCACTTGTTCACACTTCACCTCGACCCCGAATAGCATTAACCCCCCCACACACACACCCTATACGTAATTTGTATAGTAACCACAACTAAAGCTTTCAGATAAATGTAGCAAAGTGAAAAGATGTAGTGAAATAGTAATAGAAAATACTCTAACACAGCACAACTACCTCAAATCTGTACATAAATACAGTATTTGAGTAAATGTACTCTTGTAGGCTTCCAGGCTTCAAAATATTCTCCAGATCTCCTGCATCAGATCCTTCCTGTTTTCTACCATGTCATAAAGAATCTAAACAAGTCAAAGTCCACCTTTTAGCTCTGTGTTTTTGTTTAAAATAACCTCTGGCTGCCCGCTGAGGTTATTTCAGTCCTCCTATCATGTTCCCAGAAATGATGCTAAATCAATGTTAACTTGATTCTAACCACTCAGTGGTCATGGTGGACATGATGTGTTTACCTAATGATGATGATGCTGAGGGTGGGGTTGGCTTATTTACTGTAAAGCCTGTTATTGTAGTATGTAACTTGTGGCTCTGCTCTAGCTCTCAGTTGCGAAGTGATGCTGAACAATGCAACCATTATGAAGTCTGAGGGACAATGTGAAAAATATCATGAATTTTCTCTTCACTTATTTTGTCTACATTGTTTTGTCTTAACATTAGTTTGCAGTTGTTCTGTGGCTGAACTTGTAACAGAGAAACTTTGTACATCTTGTCAGACAGCTGTGCTTTTATGGCTTCCGATGAAAAAGAAATAAGCAGTAATGTGTGGCTCTGCCTCTGTACATTAATGCCTTTTAGCAGAGTGCACATATACTCCATGAATAATAGATACTGCATTTAGGGACCATTCTTGCCGAGGAAAGAGATGATCCAAACAGAAAGAAAACACAATTTAGCTCCACAGCAAACCACAGATGGTCAGTTACTTAATAAGCTAGATAAAGGTATTGGTTTAAGTCGCAGTACAAGAGAGCTTACAGTATTTTGTGGTAGTTAAATTTCAGAAACAAATTAGAAAAGAACTGGATATTAGATTTGAAACATTTGTCAACGTCTTTAATTTCAACACCTATCATAGCATCACACCAGAATAAGAGCGAAAATGAATGTGTCCACCTGGGTGGCAAATTCATGACAGTTGATTGGCGCTGGACACCCAGGACTGCCGCAGAGTCATTTGACCTGGAATTGAATGCTGATTGTACTCTCTCCTACTGAAGACAAAAGCCAGATTTTAGTAGGTGTTGGTTGTTTTTTTGTCCACTTTGAGAGGAGTACAAGATAAACATAGTTTACAGAACAGTTGCCATGTTTTTCCAGAATCATCATGTGTTCCACTCAGGTTCATATGTTCATATTGAAGTTAAACTGAAGAAGAGAACTGTCAGTTATCACTTGTACAGTGTCTGTCTGAACGTAATCCCCGTTGAGCTGAATAGATCTCAAATGGGGCGAAAACCCTGTTGTGCGTCTTTGATCGGCTCAGTGGTCTCGTGACTGTACACACCAGCCAGTTATTAGTTGTGTCACTACCACAATCTTGTGTGTGTGGCTATTGTGTAATGACACCGTCTCGTCTGCTGGATTTACACTTAAACCTGCAGATCCACTCGTATCTCAGTTACACAGTGACTCATTACCACTGTTTCCCCCGCTGCCTGTTAGTCACTACTGAGGAATGAACCGCCTCCACCTCCGGTTTAACTGAGAGAATAAGCAACAGTTCAATTAATTGACCTTGTAAATGTTATTTTTTATTTTCACAGTGTTTATTGTTACCCAAGAGGGAGAAATACTTGACTCAGTGATTTCAACATTGCATTGATATGTGTACAGGAACCCAGCAGGGACATAAAGGCTAGTAAGTAAATGAACGAGGATGTGATTTACACAGGCATGGAATTTCGATAAACTGTAATCCTGATCACTTGTTATCCTGGTTTGTAATGATTTCCTTTTATCTGGGTTCAGTCTGTGAGAGCTGACATGCTGCTGCAAGCACAGAGGATGTGTTTTATATTTCAGACCCACTCAGATCAGTGAATGCTATGTCGTTCCGCAGGTTCTTTGTGTGTGTTGATGTTACGAGATAATGAAACTCTGTAAAAAAGAGCAAATGCCAAACTGGCTCAGGAGTGCTGCTTCACAAATGCAGGCATCAAAGAAAAGTAGCTCTTAGGATCCAAGGTCATTTCATGAAACCAGAAAACAGAGGTTAGACTTGTGCTTTGTGATCAATAAGTCATAACTTTAAGAATTCCAAGGCACACTGTTTTGCAAAAATGAAAAAAAACAAAAAAAAAACCCAAAATGGAAATAAATGGGTTTAGCGGCTTCATCAGGGCATAGCATGGCACCTGGTCTAGTTGGGTTGTCACGTTGTGCACCGCCCCCACTTTTTTCCATCAGATGTGTTGGTGATAACAAAAAACACAACTCTGCAGAGGCTTTCCATTGAACGTTTGTGTTTTAGCACAGCCTGCTTGTCACTGTTGGCAAGGGAAGGGAAACACCTTTGTGTGGGTGTGTTTTTTCAAGAGATAAAGCAGGTCACAGTAGAAAAGCAGGAAATCTGTCCTCCACTTAGCAGTCCACATGTCCAGGATTTAAAAGGTTTCCCGTTTATCCCCATCACTTTTCTACAACTTTATTATGGGTGGCAACATGTTGATAGATGAGTGACAAATCCAAAAGTAAATGACAGCAAGAAGAATTGAGGAAAAAGGTGAAAGAAATGTAAACAAAGCAACCAAAGAAACAGAAAGATGAAAAAGAAACCAGAGGGACAGAAAAAGCAGAGTAAGAGGGCTTCTTTTCATTCGGTTTTGAAACCACAGTGATCCTGAACAGCTGGAGCAGTTTGAGTTTTTGTTATCTTTAAACTCTTTATTGTATGAGGGCAGACGTCTCAAAAACAAACCCAGTGTGAGCAGACTGATAAAGGTTTTTACCTCAGGCAGTGTTACCACCAGCAGGCTGCCTGCCTTTGTGTTTGTTGTGCAAACAATCTGAACTTCAGTGCTGCTGCTCTTTTTCCTTTTCCAAAAGAGTTACTGCAGAGAAGTAGTCAAAGTCCATGTCAAGACATGGACTTAAGACCTCTGAGGGGGTCCTGTTGTGTCTGGCACCAGGGCGTTTTATAGTGGATCCTCTGGGTCCTGTATGTTGGGGGGTGGGGCCTCCATGGATCAGACCTGCTCCAGCACGTCTTACAGATGCTCGATCAGATTGGGATCTGGGGAATTTGGAGGTCCGGATATATCTGGCTCTCTAGCTGTTAAATGTAAGAATTGTAGTTGAAAACATAAACAAAAATCGAAGAAATAACAGTTTTGACAGTATGACGTTTATATATGGTGTTGCAGAGATATTTACTGAGGTTAGCATTCTAACCAGCCATGGCCCATCCTGCTCCAAAGCTCCTATGTTAGCAGTGTAAACACCAAGACTACTCCCTGAGCTCCCAGTCCAGACCGCTAGCTACACGGCTAACTGAACTTACTTGCTAACAGCACCTACAGTTGGCAACAGTTAGCTGTTACTCTGGTGATATACTGCCCCCTATTTGTTTTGAGTATGAAACAACAAAAGATGGCTAATTCTTACATATTGCACCTTTGATGTTTGACTGTGTTCACCAGCCAGTCTCTAACTGCGTCTCTCTGCCGTTTGCTGAGAGAGCTGAGAGTAAACCAAAACAGTAAAGTTGTGGCGGAACAGATGAACAATGGGCTAAAACTCTACAAAGGTCCATAAAGCTGAGGGCAGCTGCAGATTCAGCTGGTGGTTTGATAATAGCTGTGTTAAGTGGATAAAAAAATTATTTGGTCAATGGTCAAAGAGTATTGAGGTTAAGTTCAACATAGTGCAGCTTAACAGCATTAACGCATTGATTTTTCACACTCTGGTGATGTTTCTGACCAAACATGGACTGTGGTTGCACTGGTTTCACTGGTCAGGTGTGTGTTTCTGTAGGTGTGACTGAGAAAGATCAGTTAAATGCTCAACGTGCTCTTTGTATTTATTCAGCCTTCCTGAATCAGAGCGCAGTATAAATAGGCTGAGGGTGTGGTGTGTGCTACCTCTGTAAGCAC
Organism: Pagrus pagrus; assembly: GCF_965226575.1. Classification (NCBI taxonomy): domain Eukaryota; kingdom Metazoa; phylum Chordata; class Actinopteri; order Spariformes; family Sparidae; genus Pagrus; species Pagrus pagrus. The sequence goes on from NC_140205.1 coordinate 1,978,973, forward strand.
AGAGGTCATGTCCCTCTTTAGTTTGTCATGTCTGTTTCCGTTCATTCACAAGTCGAGTGAATGATCCATCTTTTTTTTCTTATGTGTCTAAATTTAGTCTTTATTTATAGTCTAAAATAATTCAGCACAAATGTGATGAACATTGCAAATGGAACATATTGACATGAAATGAAATGAAATGAAATTTAAATTTAGGACAAATACTTATGATTATGTACATGTTTATGATTCTTCTCTTCTATTCCCAAATAAATAGCTTCTTTGAGGGGCTAAATGTACTGTAAATGTTCACACAAAATTAAAACGCAGTGGAAATCTACGTATTTTAGTGATTTTGGCCATGAGCTTGGGAAAATGGCTCACTAGTGCCCCCGAAAACGCAGCCCCTGGGACTGCTTTCACCTACATGTTTGGAATTTCGTACAGATGTATCTCAGTGACACCTACAAAAAGGTCTCTTGTGGCCATGATCTAAACTGACCTAAAGGAAGTCGACCATTTTGAATTTAATGCTCATTTTTGGTTTTTGTATGTACTGTACTTAAATTAACTAGTCCTACAGAATTGCCTTTTTTGCCAAATTTGCCTTTAAATTTTCTCAGGGTGATCTTAACAACTTTGTGAATAAAATATTTAAAAACTTGAGTTTTCATGCATGCCAATTAGCAAGTATAGTGATTGCGCCACCTACTGGCAACAGGAAGTAAGCCTTGTCAAACAAAGTCTGACTGCGGCTCCCTCTCAGCCCGACATGCGCGGTGGTACAAAGGCTCGTTCATCACTGCTTGCAGTTTTAAATTCCTAATGTTATTTTATTGAGTTCTATAATATAATGAACATACAATGATGAAGTAACTTAATGAAATACATTTAAATTGAATGAAAGAGGGACCTAAAGTAAATGTTTAGAGACTTTATAAACTGCAAACTTAAAGAAAACATAAATGTTTTTTGGATTAACAAACACATTTTACTTGAAGCTTCTTTCACATAACCCAATGACACTATACAGAAAGCAAACACTTTCAACACAGAGAAAGAAATACAGCTTTTAATTTTGATTTGAATAAATAGAAACTCCCTGTGAGATCAGGCCGGAGCAGAGTGTTTCTGTTTCTTCTTCATCTCCTCAACATCCTGTAATTAGCCCTCCCATGTGATGTGTCCTCCGCCTGGTTTCTGTCTTCTGTCTGCTGCGTGCTGACAGCTCTGATTATGAAATATTGATGGCAGATAATTACTCACAGTAGCTTGTTTGTGTCGGCTAATTGTATGAGTCCTGAATAATACATGCCAGTCATCAATCCTAAATGTAGGAGCATCTCTGTGTAGACCGACCTGAGAGAGTCCTGATCCTGACTGAGGATAAGCTGCCTTCTTTTGGCTTTGGTCCAGTTTGATCTCCGTCCTGTCGAGTTCTTTTTATTGTTCAACAAATTCATGAACTGATAAAGGAAATGTCTCAGTCAGTTACATAATATTAAATGACAAGAGAAGCTCTGTAGCTTGTTTATGGCAGTCTGACAGATACAATTGTGTTCACTTAATCTGTTGTCTTCAAATAATATCTTGAAGACTTCCAACAGCTCTGTAAGGGCCGTGCTGAGGCACAGTGTGCTTAATACTAACATCAGCATGCTAACATACTCACAAAGACAAAGCTAATGTTGAGCAGTGACAGTGTTTACCACGTTCACCATCTTGGCAGTACCTGACTCAACCCCCAGGAAATAAAAAGTGGGCAAAGAGGTGGAGCTTGAGTGGAGCTGAAGCAAGGCTAGTTAGTTAAACAAGCCCACCAAGGCAGAAACTACCAAGCAAGCTACAGTAAGGCTAAGAAGCTATCTGTGTTCACACATAAATTATAGTGAATTTCCCTTCATGTTATTCGCATGAGTTTGACCGCTGGTTTATTTCCCCCAAACAGGCAGAAAACTGAATAAGAACAAGTTAGCGAGCAACAACAGGCTCAGAGGGTATGTTTGTGTTCAGTCTCTGACCGAAGTCAGCACTCACCAGAAAGTCTGGTTCTTTCTGTTATTTTCCAGTGTCTTTTCTTTTTACAATCTCTTCTCTGTTCATTCATGAAGTAAAGTACATTTTCCTCCATTCAGCAGTCAAATAAGCGAGTTACAGTACATTACAGTGGATTTCAGCACCTCCACGGCTTGCTACTGCAGACAGGTTGAGAAGTGAGCGTGAGGATGAATCCCTGATTTAATCCTAAAAGTTTAGTCAAGATAACCTGATGAAGGTCTGAGCACTGAAAGGTTGTTGTCATTTAACTTAATTGCAAGTGAAGTTGATAGTGTTTGAGAGTTTTTTTCCTGATTATTGTCGGCCCTCTGTCTTTTCCTACACACCTGTCGATCACAAGGTGTGCAAAAGCTGTACTCTGTGAATCCCAAAAGTTTAAAAACAAACTCTGTGCTCTCCTCGACTCTGGCTGTTTATTCCTCCAGAAGCTCCGCCCACAGATGTCTCCTCCAGAGCTCACCAGCTGGTTAATGCTAACAGAGCAGCTTGTCTGGACTGTTGGATAATACTTAGTTGCAGCCCCATTCTTAAGATGAAGGAAGTGTATTTTTTTGTCCTGACGGTGACGCTAGAAGAAAGGTCATAGGCCTGCGAAAAATAAATAGCATTTATCCCTGAGGGATCACAAATCTACTCTGTAAATTTCACAACAATCTACTTGTCAGATTTTGAGATATCTTGCGTGAAGTTTTGGCATTGTTGCAGGTTTTCTCCACCAGATGTCGCCAAGATCTCACCAATAAACTGAAGTAACGCTTGTTGCACATTTTGTACTTAAATTTCATCTCTTTCTCTTCCTACAGATTAGTGGTTGCATCATCCTGGGTGTCTCCATCTACCTGAAAGTCAGCAAGGATGGAAACGTGGTGAGACTGACAGTTTATTATCTGATGCAGATAAATATGAAAATGTGTGTCAAGATTTTCTTCACCTAAACCTGAGCTTTTCCAAACAGCTCTTTGTAATAACAGAATTAACATTAGCATCAGTGTCAAGAATCCAACTTTCTGAACTTTACACAGTCCAAATGTCATTAATGCCATATGTTTGAGTTGTCATCTGTGTAAAATACTGATTCACCGTCTCCCACCTCCTCCTGTCTTTAGATCACTGAAGAATCTCTTCCGGGTATCGACTTGATGATCGCCATCGGAGTGATTATCATGGTGCTCGGCTTCCTGGGCTGCTGTGGAGCCATCAGAGAGAACCGCTGCATGCTGCTGCTGGTGGGAATCATCACATTATTCTTCCTACAAGATTTGATTGGATATTCTCTGAATTCATTCATTTTTATTTCATAGGAAGTGAGAGATTGTTTTCTTTTTTTGGAGGAAAAACAGATGACAGATAATTGTCTTCTTCACATAATTAAGTGATTAGAAAATCAGCCCGTCTTTATTTCTCTCTTGCCTCAGTTCTTCATCAGCCTCCTCATCATCTTCATCCTCCTGCTGGCAGCGGGAATCCTGGGAGCTGTGAAGGAGAAGGAGGTAAAACAGGAAGTGACGCCATCTTCAGGCACCTGTGGTCACATCAGCTCATTCGGAAGGTTCACTGTGAGTTTATTTTGTGCAGGTGAAGGACTGGGTGAAGGAGCGTCTGGAAAAATTCACCCCGCTGTCAGATCAACCACCTAATGTGAAGGAAGACCTGGAGACACTGCAGAAAGAGGTAACACACACACACACACACACACACACGTAGAAGTGAGGACTGTCAATCAAGTCTAAAACAGTGGTGCTGGTCAATAGAGGGCGCTGCCTCCTGTCTTCACTTCAAGATGATCTCATAGACCTTCATTGAAGACTTTAAGAAACTAGTTTACAGCCTATATTTTTTTTAATGAGCAGCCTAAACATGATATTGTTAGTGAGTAAAATGTATAATCTGCAATGAAAATCTGAAGTTGTCTAAAATTGAATTAAATCAATTTTATTTGTAGAGCCCACAGTCACAATCACTTCGCCTCAGTGGGCTTTACAATCTGTACAGTGAACTACGTCCTGTGTCCTAAGACCCTTGAATTGATTGAGGAAAGACTTGCCATATTGGAAAAAAAGTTAGTGAGTTGTGACTTTCTTCCACATTGACTCAAAACTACATGTGGCTGAATATCACAGCAGGTGGCAGCAAAGAGCGGTGACCGAATATCAAAACAGAGGAAGAGTTTACACCTGGTCTTTTTTAATGGTGTAGTTTAACAAGTAGTCCTGGCTAACTGCATGCAGTGTTGCCAGTGTTTTACACTGATTTCCCTGCCTCCTTTTTTAAAACATCAGAATCAACATGACAGGAAACTGTCCAAGGCTTCCTTTAAAATATACCTTTAAAATAGGTCTCCAGTACAGACATTGCAAGTATTCCTGCCTGTAACTTCACCACCGTCCTCTCTGCCTCCTGATATGAAAATCACAAGATACTGTATTTGGCATGCTTTTTGGAAATGGCAGTATGGTACGTAGGCTGTGACATACAAATGTGAACGTATCGGTGGTTTGTAGAAACAAACTACTAAACATTTTTCCTGACAACTTGGCTGTAAACACAAATGTGATGTGGAAACTTGTAGCGTCCACCCAAAAAAACAAATCACCTGCCACTGCTTACAAACTCTACAGTCCTCACAAAGACACAAGTACATTAACAGACACGCACACAGTTTCTGTCAGAGACAAACTTTAATAGACAATTTCAACCAAATCATAGTTTGTTGCTCAATATACTTTCTTTTTTTTTTTTCGTTTTAAAAACTGGTCACATTAGTGTTGTACTGGTAGAAATGAAAATATTAAGCACAGTGATGATTCATTTCTATCAGTGATTCGTTATTTGAGGTTACAAATCAACAATTTGTGGGAATGATTTCAAAAAATCTCCTTTTCAGCTGAAGTGCTGTGGTCTTGTGAATGGACCTTCAGATTGGCAACCAGTTCCAGCCTCCTGCCGCTGCAATGCAACAGACACAGAATGCAATGGCAGTGGTGTTTACAGCATGGTGAGTTTAACATTGTCTATGAAAAGTCAATCAGCTTTAAATTTGATGTTTCACTTTCCGGGCAGTGACTGGTGTCAAAACATTTCTGTGAATATTAAAGGGCGAGATAATCTATTGCTTAACATTTGATCTCATTTTAGCTACAATTAAAAAATATGTATATGAAGGTTTTCAGCACATCAGTTGGAATGACCGTGAAAAATGTCAATTGTTGGATATTGGCTGAAACATAAAACCATCTGATGTACAGTATGATTATGTATGATGACATCACTGTCTCATCCTGCAGCCCTGTTCCAGCCGAATCGTCAGTCTGTTGGAGAAAAACATGGAGGTGGTGATTGGGATCGCATTTGCCATCGCCGTCCTGCTGGTCAGCACACACACACACACACACACACACACATATGCAAAAGCATACAATTTCATTTCCCAGGAGAAAACGACCATGCTAAAGATTAAATGTATCCTGGAGCCACAGCCAACAAAATGCTCCACAAAGTTTTATTTAGCAATTAATATGACAACATATTTCAGAGGATCTCAGCCATCTAAAGAGACATTAACAGTCAAGCAATTTTATTAACAGTAAAATATACTTCAGAAGATTTCTAAGAGGCAACCAATATATATGGTAAATACCTGAAATTCAAAAAAAAAAAATAGTAAAACATTTTATGTTCAGTTTGAAATTCTATGTTTTAAGTTAAAGGGGGCCTGATCACGAGTCTGGGGAAGTTTTCCAAATAAAAAGTCAGAAGGGCTCAGATCAACAGCTGAATCGATGATATACAACATTGTCTCATGTCATGTCTAGTGGTCATGGATGTGGTCACCGCGACCAAATAAAGGCTGGGGGGGGAAAACAAGGGTGGATAAACTCCTGACGCCTGAAAAATGTTGCGCATCAATTTCCTTCCCTTTAATGTAAACAATTCAACAATATAATCAGGTTATTTTTCAGCCATTTTTAAATATTTTTACGTACGTAACATATGCGTGACATCTGAATCGCTGAATTTTCTGCAAATGTATAATCCAAGCCTAAAGTCTAATCCAAAAATGTATTTTTATCTGCTATATCTGGATTTTTAAATGGATCTATATCAAATTGGACTGACTCATAGATACCAGCCGCCTAAATCTGCTGAGTTTCTTTCATCAGTATCCATGCAGCTCTGAGAAAATGTTGAACGATACCATTTCTTGCAGCGGCTAAGAAAAACTTCCTGGATCCATCCTTTGTCCAGATTCACACCAAAAGTTAATGGGGTCTATTCTGAGCTGAGACCATTCCTCCATCCATGTTTCAATGAGATTTGTTCAGTAGTTTTTGATTAATCCTGCTGAAAAACCAACCAACAAATGAGACACGGGTGAAAACATAACCTCCATCATTTTAGTATGGAGTATAATGTTCGTCTCTCGTGTTTACTTCTCTGATGTGTTTCCTCTCTCTGCAGATTTTCGGCATGGTCTTCGCCATGATTCTGTACTGTCAGATCGGCAGGAAAGGCGAGCCCACCACCACCAATGCCTGAACACATATGTGACCATGCACCTTCTCTGCCTGGCAACGGCCAATCAGCAGTGCCCAAATGACCCCTGTAACATGCACCATGTATCCTCAGTGCTTTTGTAACTCAACCTGTGCTTCTACTGTGAAGGAACACGCTGATATTTTGGTTGAATGAATTTTTTTCTTGAATGCGCAGAAATAAAACTGCTTGCTATATGATTATCTTTCCCAAAATATTCAAGTTTTTCTTCAACTTCGACAGAAAACACCTGAAAAATGTTTAGTTTATGGACATTTCACCAAACACTCACGTCACAAGCTACATAACATGTAAAACAATAACACTAAGCTATGTCTCCGTTCACACTGTGGCCTCAAGGAACAAAATCGTGGAAAATGATTGTCAAAACCAATTGACCAGTGTTTTTATGGGCTTTTATGTATGGAAGCCTATTACTGCCAAAAAAAAGCGAAAGAAAATATAAAATTAGGTTTATAGGATTTTATACAGAAGTCAAGTTTTTCTTATATCTATTACAAATTATTGGAAAATGTTACTAAAAGGTAAACTTTAGAGTACAACAGGGTTTAAAATGGGTTTGCAACGGTTTGTGAAAAAAGTGTTTCTAGCCATTTTCTGTATGAAAATTGAGTGTGTGAAAGTTGCTTAGAATCAAATGTGGTATCATTATTATTATTATTATTATTATTATTAAGTGCGAAATCATAGTAATTAGATATCTATAAGATTTGTATTTCTGCAATTCCCTTGTTTCTTTTTTTTCTTCTTAGTTCATGAAAGGTTTTTGGCAGGGGTGGGCTTCCATAGTTTATGTCCAAACATTTACTGCTGTAACTTTCCGTCTCGATGTCTGCTGCCATTTTTCCACAATAATCCTCAGGAAGTTGAAGTTGTGCTGTGTATGTGTGTCTAATCATCATATCATTAGGAAAAGAAGAAAAAAATCAATATTGTCATTAACAAACAATACGCTTTCAATTTAACACACCTGCATAGATCTAATATATTGGACCAAATTGTTATGATACTCATTAACTTTTGATTTTATAAGTGTAGAAGTGGTTTAATCTTGTGGATCAGACTTGATTTATTTTCCTTGAGTCTTTGCACTGAATCTTGTTGCTGTTGCATTTATATATGAATATTTTTTTTTCGTACTGGCACCGGTTGAAAACTGTAAGGATGTTTTTATTGTGTATTTTTGTCACCTTTAGTTTGGGACATCAAGTGTCATACTATATAAAAAGTTTTAAAAAATTGCTTGTCTTTTTTATCTTGCACTGTTCTCCAACCACAGAAAGATATATTCTTTAATATTCTAAATTAAAGTAAAATTCAATAACAAACAAAAAGATAAATAACAAAAGAAACAACCTTATTCTGCTGTTTCCTGTGGACCCCTTCATCTCCACTCCCGGCCTCTGATTGTCCCCGGACCACACTTTGAGCATCACTGATCTGCACACTGTGATGAAACCTAACAGAGGATGTCGCTCGGTCACTGTCTCGACACACTGAACCTGATGTTCCTGTGTGAACGTCTGCAGCCTGCTGTTTAAAATGGTTTTATCACCGTTCCAGCTGTCTAAATAGGAGAAATGATGAAGGGCAGCTCTGCTGCAGCCGTCTGGCTCTCCGTCTGTGTCACAGGTGAAGTGGTGAAACTCTGATAAATGCCAGGACTCACTTCCCGTCCTCCTCCAGATAAATTCAAACTGTCCTCTTATTACAGGAATAAAAACTCAAGTACCTAAAGTTCAACATTCAGCATCTATAAAGCTCCACTGGACCCAGTTTGTGAGTTTCCTTAAGTTGGTTTTATAAACAAAACCACCACAGAAACACAAAACACCACAAAGACACACAAAACCACCACTTACTCCAGGTGTGATATTAACACACAGCTTCTTAGACTTCTTGCTCACACGTAAAACTAAAAGTCTTATATTCAGAGTGGCGCTTCAGCTTCAGTCTTGAAGGGCTGCTTTAACTTTCAGTCACCAGCAAATGTCGCTGTGTTTGAATCATTTTCCAGCACAAACATGCAGAAAGCCCCAAAACTCCACCAGGCTTCATCCGCCCTTCACCACCAACCAGTTAACCTTCTGCTTCCAGGGAAAGTTTACGTGAGAATCAGGTGAGTTTTAGAGTAAACCTGCCGACAGGAAGTGAAGTCCCTGTTCATGAAACTTCCTTTACAATAACAGAAACAGCAGGATACATAATAATTATTCTTCTGTGACTGTTTTCATTGTCAGACAAAGGAACTGTCCAATCGTTTGGTGACTTGATGAAAGTGTCTCTAGCTGAACAGGTAGGACTGGATGCCCACTCACACTATGGGGTCCTGATAGCGTCCTCTGGAGGCTGAAATGTGTATAACAATATGAGAACGTTGGCCTGAGCAGACTGCAGATATCCAGCAGGTCCAGCAGGCTGATGGATGAAAGTGTTCCGTCACGTGAGCAGCTGAAGTGTGTCGTTGTTTATCATCGTCGTCGCCGTTCGTCAGGATATTTATACTCTTTAAACACAGCGAGTGTCTGCCGAGAAACCAGCACACACACACACACACACACACACACACACACACACACACACACACACACACACATTTATGGGCATAAACACACACACACCCAGACAGCCAGTCGGTTCGTCCCCTTCAGTTATTTTTAGTCTAAAGTCAACACGGCGCTTTGCTTAATGACTCCACTGAATTCCTTTCTGTCCTTTTTTGTTTCATCATATCTGTTCAACAGGCGTCTCGTCTCACATGTGACCATATATTACATGTTGTTTTTGTTTTGATTTGCCTGATTTATTTTATTTGCCTCAGTCCTGAAATGTTTTTTATTCAGGGTTCGCCCATGTTAAACACGTTGTAACTTTATTTGCTGTAAAGAGTTTTTATGATATTGTTATTAAGGGAACTATGGACTGATAATGAAACAGGAAAAATAATTAAATATTTTACACAAAGAGAAAAATGAAAGGACTGATTAAAATGAAAACAAAAGTAGAGTTTGAGTTGTAATTGGTTCTGTTAAATAGTAAGTAGAAGTAAAACTAATGGCTTCACTTCACTAAACTCATCATTAAATGTATCAGGGTTTAATTGCACCTCATGGGCCTCAGACGGGAGTTTGAGCAAAAGAAGCCTTAAGGAAGGCAGTGATGTGAGGCTGAAGCCAGTAAGTGGACTTTAGGATTTAAGGTCAGAGGTTAATGTTTCCTACATTGCTTCAAAGGTGTTTCTGACATTCAGCCAATAAGTGTTCACACTAAATGCTAACATTGCTAACGTGAGCTACTAATGTAAACGTTGCTAATGCTAGCTACAGCGTAGCTTTCTGCAAACTCTAAAGATGTGTTATCTTTAAAAATAGTTGTCTACATAAAGATGTCGTCATCATGACCTTCAACATAAAACAAGTCACAATGTTTAATCAGGATTGTATCAGATGGAAACTTGTCAGGAGGGAGTCTGTTTTCACTTTCTCCTTCGTCCCTCCTCCTCTGGTTTCTTCCTCCTCTTCATATCTTCCTCTCAGTTCCTCCCCCGTCCTTCCTACAGTAGATGGTATTGTTACCTGGAGTAACCTCTCTCCTCTCCTCTCCTCTTGTTTCCTCTCCTCTCCTCTCTTCTCCTCTCCTCTCCTCTCCTCTCCTCTTGTTTCCTCTCCTCTCCTCTCTTCTCCTCTCCTCTTGTTTCCTCTCCTCTCCTCTCATTTCCTCTTCTCTCCTCTTGTTTCCTCTTCTTGTTTCCCTCTCTCCTCTTGCTTCCTTTCCTGTGCCCTTGTTTCCTCCCCTCAGTTACCTTCCATTCACTCTTGTTTCCTCTCCTCTTATCTTCTCTCATCTCTTCTTTCCTCTCCTTGTTTCCTCTCCTCATTTCCTCCTTTCCACTCTTGTATCCTCTTCTTGTTTCCTCGACTCCCCTCTCTCCTCTCATCTCGTTTCCTCTCCTCATTTCCTCCTCTCCTCTCTTGTTTCCACTCCTCATCTCCTCCCCTCCTCTCCTTGTTTCCTCTCCTCATTTCCTCCTCTACTCTCTTGTTTCCTCTCCTCTTACCTCCTTTCCTCTCTTGTTTCCTCCTCTCCTCTCCAGCTGATCTTCCAAACTTGGTCATGTTCTCCGTCCTGCAGCCAAACACTCCTGAGGTTTAAACAACATCCATCACACACACACACACACACACACACACACACACACACACACACACACACACACACACACACAGGCTGCTCTCTGGTCTTTACTCCGTTTCTATTTTAGCTCGCCTCTCACAAACGGCAGTCATGGCTCGCTGCAGGAGTTACTTACGAGGGCTCGCCATCTGTGTCACTGTGCTGCTAATGGTAAGCTAACCGCTAAAAGGCTAACTGCTAACAGCATGTTTATGATTGGTTGGAAAATGAACTGCAACAATTTTCATTGGTTCAAAGATTCATGGGAAAAAGGAAAAGAAAGGAAAACATGTATTTTAGTTTATAATTAGAGCTTTTATTTATCTTTAATCAGGACTTTTTAATTTTTACAGTTGGATTTATATTCTGGAGTTAAACACAAATTAAAGCTGATTAATAAGGAGGTTCTTTGATTATAAATCGACTGCTGAGATTTAATTGAAAGTGTCATTTAAAGTGTATTTTGTTTGGTGGCAGACTCCAGCCTTCATATTCAACCTTTCTTTAATAATTTAAATACATTTGTTGTCTTGTTGTGTTGTTTTTCAATACTTCCTCATTTATTTCACAACTTTAATTGCACATTGGTTTACAAAATAAGATTTTACATACAAAAACACAGCTATGATCTGGAACAGTTTATAAAGTATAATGCATCTACCCAAGAGCATGTAAATAAACTGCAGCATTAACGAGCCTCACTAATTATTACTCAGCTTGTTACAGGAATAACAAGTAACTACAAACTGTCTCTGATTATTTTTTTGGTAAGATGTCAATGAATTAGTCTCAATGTAATGGGATAATTTTCTTAAACAAACAATAACTGTTTTTTGTGTCAACAGTTGACCATTTCTTAAAACATGTTTCCTATATGCTGATGACAAACTGCTTTATGTGACTGGTGTTATGGCTCAAACTGATGCTGTTCTAGATGTTTCTTAGATTTTAGTGATGAAAGTGATGAAACTTTTAAAAGCCAAGATAAAAAGTTTGTTTTTAATTAAAATGTTCCATTGTCATCAATTCATTTTTATATTGTGTTCTATTGCATCTATTGTTTTAAATCATTTTACCAATCTTAATCTAATTTTTTGTCATCATTTAGATATTTTGCGTATTATTTTCAGAGAACATTGGTCTCCAAATGTTTTAGAGTTTATATTTGTGCAGCTGTAAAACACTAACCTGTATGACCAGCATGCGTTCACTACCAACGCTTCAAACACAGCAGCTTGTTCAGTGGCCTCAAGCTTTAAACTAGGACGCTCTACTTCGCCCTCTAGTGTCAGTTTTACACGTGAAGTGGTCAAGGTAGCAATAATACGTAATATGCAACATCCTGTTAGGCTTTCAAAATAAAGCGTGCTGACAAAGAGTTCACATATTATGACATTTGGATTCAGATACTTGTGTAAAAACAGACTCCGGTAAAAGTAGAAGTACTGATTCAGCTTCTTTACTCCAGTAAAAGTAATCGAGTACAGGCTCTGACATGTATCAGAGTAAAAAGTCTCCCTCTGAAGGACATCTGTGGTCAAAGCTAACTGAAGCTCACGTCATATTAATATAATTCAAAGACTATTAAAGTTGAAGGTAGAGTCGGTTTGATTGTTGGGAGTGAGAACGGGCTGTTACATGTTGTGTTGTGTAATTAGCGCTTTATCGTTTCCTCTTGTTGTTTTCTTCCCTTCTTTCCCTCCCACTGTTTCCTCCTTGTTTCCTCCACTCATTCCTTTTCGCTTTGCCTGTAAAATATTGTGGAGATTACTGATTCCTCTGTGTTCCCTGCTTCCTGTTTTGGCTCCAGTCATGTTGTTGTTTACTCTACATCAGCTGATTACAGTACTCAGTGGGTACGGTATGTTAGTTTAACCCGACTTTCACGTCGTTTTTGGAAATCTATTTTAGTCTTCACGTGTTTGCGATGGGTTGAATCTGTGTTTTGTTGTTGTGGTTTTAATGTCATTCTCTTTTTGTTTGTTTGTTTGTTTGTTTGTTTGTTGTTTTCAGTTAGTTGTGAAGCTGCAGTAAACTGACTCCAGTCAGATAAAGCCGAGTGTGTCGGAATATTTAGTAAAACTGTTAAATGGAGTTGGAAACCAGCTCTGGAAACTTTAAACTGTGAGCTGGATGACGTCTGAGCCTCAGAGCCGTCACAGTTCCCAGCTGATGGAGGGTCTCTGGGGAAACACGACAGTTTGAGAGGAATGTTTCTGCTGTTAAACACTTCCTGTGAACAACAACAAACTCTCAGTCGCAGCAGTTTGAGCCGACGTCTCCCTCGGTTTTCTCTCTGCAGGTGTCTGGTGTGGTGATGATTGGAGTCGGGTTTTCCTCCATCGACGGTAACACACCGGTTGCTGAGGTAACCGTGTCTCTGTGTCTTCAGTCACATCATATACATAAGATTAACTGTCCTCTGCTGCCTGCGGGTCCATATCTGAGCACACAGTTACTCCCAAACCTGGAAGCGTATGATAGCTAACGTTAGCCTCAAGGGCTAGAATGGTTACTGTTGCTAGGCAGCACTGTCAGCTGTAAGTAGCTAGTAATTAAAGTGATTAAATAAATGTAGTGGCGTAAAAAGTACAATATTTGCATATTATATCTGTGTGTGTGTCTGTGTGTGTGTGTGTGTGTGTGTGTGTGTCTGTGTGTGTGTCTGTCTCTCTCCCAGTTGTTCAACCAGTTGTCCAGCAGCGATGGTTTGCTGGTCCTGCAGGTCTTCGGTCCCATCACGGTGATTCTGTCTGTCCTGGGCATCTGTGCTGCGACACTGGACCTCAAACCTCTGCTGCTGGTGGTGAGACACACACACACACACACACACACACACACACACACACACAGAGGGGGCGGAGCTAACCTGTGATCCTCTCCTCCAGTTCTCGGCTCTGATATTTGTGGAGTTTGTGGCTCTGATGGTCGTCGCCTCGCCGCTGGTTCAGGTTCAGGCTCAGGTAACTTCCTGTCTCCGTCTCCGTCACTCACATCAGCGACCACTGCTGCCCCCTGCAGGCTGCAGCGTTCATCACAGCCACACACTGTGAATGATTCAGAGACATTAAACTAACATGTACATTATGTTTCCTTTCTGTGAACACATGATATTAACCAGAAGATATACAAAATATCACAACGCTGCTAGAGAAGTTGTGTTTTACTGTTTCCTCAACTGTTGTGTGTTATAATGATGGTTTTATAATGATGTTTTTTTATGATAAATGAACAGCTCTTCCTGTTCCCTCCATCACTGTGCTGTTCTGCATTGTGTTGCAGATGGACGGCGCGGTGGACGAGGTGTTCCTGAACGTCACTCCTCTCCACAAAGCGGAGCCTTACATCCAGCGTGAACTGAAGAAGCTGCAGACGTCGGTACGACGGGAGGAAATAAAAAGCATCATAAATCTGATTGAATACAAAATCCACATTAAATATCACAATGTAGAGAAACGTGTCGGGTGATGGTTTAAACTATTGCTGTTAGCCTGTTAGCCTGTTAGCCTGTTAGCTCTCTTTAATATTCATCAAACTTTTCCTTCAGTTCGGACGGATCATCACTCCAGTTTCAGATATCGACAGTTGACTCTGTGATAACATGAAGTAATGTTTTAGTTTATATAAATGACAATTAATCATCTGAATTAAAAACATCTTTAATCTGAGCTGAACTGGTCGGACACGTGGCTGGACTTTAAACCTCATGATGTCGGTGTGTTTCAGGACTCTTGTTGTGGTTTGAGGAGTTTTGACGACTGGGAGAATCAACTTCCTGACTCCTGCCTCTGCACGCGTCCCACCCCCCCGCCTGCCGCACACCTGCAGCACAGGTAACTCTCAGCTTTATATTTCATCATTCTTATATAACTTTTTCAATTTCCTTATAAATTCACACATTTCTGAATGATTTCATGGACTTACAAGAATTTTGTAGGTTTGTATACGACTCTGAAGAGTTTTGTATTTTCTCATTCAAGTATTTCTGGATATTTTCTGAGCTATGAGAGATTTTAAGTTACTAAATACATTTGTTGAAGAGTTTTTTTTTTAAATTTAAGTTTCATGGAGAACAAAAAAATCTGAATTTACGATTTAACTCGTGAACGAAATACTTCATAAATACAGTTTTCAAATACAGACCACAGTTTTTGAGTGACTTGAGGAATTTTTAAGTGTCTAGACAACTTCCTGGATTTCTGGAAGAGTCCGTCATTTTCTCATTGTGCTTCTGAGCTTCTAGATAAGTTGTCAAAGAGATTAATAGTTAAAGAGTTGTTTGGAGGTTTGGAAGTTTCTGGAGTCGTTAGAGATTAGAGTTTGAGTTTCTGGACACATTTCTGGATCTCTAAAGAGCTCTGAGGAGGTTTCTAGAAAATCAAGATTTTGAGTTTCATGACGAGATTGAAGCTTATAGATAAGTTTGGAGGATTCGAGGAGATCTTCAGAACTCTTAGGGTTTGTGTTGAACAGCTGGATGAACGTTGACGTCATGCAGCTGCCGCAGCAGACGGACGACAACACGACTATTTGATTTTGTTTCTGTGTCGCTGCTTCAGTTTCTTCTTCTCTTCCTCATGTCGCAGCCGTCAGTCTGGTAACTGGAGCTCAGAGGGAGCCTGTTTGATGGTGGACAGAGACCTTTACCCTCCGACCTCTCAGGTCACAGATAAATGGGTTCACTCAAAGGTAAACCCACAGTATCAACATCATTTGTGTTCATCTCTTCTCCATCTGCCACTTTCCTTCCCTCTCCTCTCTCTCACTCCTCTGTAGCTCTTTTACACATTTTGTCCTCAAAATGCTGAACGTTGACCTTTGACCTCTGCTTGTCGCAGCCCTGTGGTCCCATCCTGAAGAGCTACCTGAGCTTCCCGATCAAACTCAGGATAGGAATCATTTCAGCCTTCGCCACCATCACGGTACACGATCACACGACGTCTTCCCTCTCAGTTTCACCGCTCTCTGTGTTAACTTCTCCTTTTCTCTCCGTGTTACTTTAACGCCATAGTTCTCCACGGTTAGGACGATGAACGCGACTCCTCAGTCTAAGACGACACTCGGTCCATAAATCTTTAGAAAGCTCAGATTCTTGTGAGTCGATTCAAGATAAAACCACATCAGTGATCGAGTGGATGCCTCGACAGGAGACGTACTCTTTCTTCCTCCTGATTGATTGACGCATCATGCAGCCAATGAGATTTCAAATCGGGGAATATGTTGTTTAAATGGGTTTTCTGAGGCCTAAACATGAAAATGATTGAAGTTTATATAGTAATTTGTGTTTTTGACAGTTTTATATAGATAATGTAAGGGAATGAAGAACTATAATGAGTTTCATGACACATCAGAACACTAATATTCATCAATAGGGGGATCCTAAGATGGCAGCCATTTGATTGACAGCTCACGTGACCAGATATGAGCTTCTATGCCCGCCCTAGAGCCTACAACAGCCAATGAGTGATCACATAGACAGGAGACCCGCTCTCTGTTTCCTCCCCCTCTCTGCTCAACCAATTACAAGCCAGCCTGCGGATGATTGACTCATCATGTAGCTAGTGAGATTTCAAAACTAGCAACATATAAATAACATTGAGCAGGTTTATATAGTTTTATGCCTTTTGCTTTTTGAATAGGCTGTTTTTTCCACCTCAGCACTTGTTTCTTTACCTTTTTTATTCACTCAAAGTTTGTGTAAATAAGGAAATAAAGAGCTGTAATGAGTTTAAAGGTATTAGGAGGTCACAAAATGGCGGGTTTTTTTGCCAGGCACCTGAATATTTCCTCATAAAAACATGTGTTAAGTGTTAAAATGTGAACTTTAATCATACAGACTGTATGATGTGGACGCCAGCTTCCAGCTAATAAGAGCAGTAACAGCTCATCTGCAGGATGATTGTGTGTGTGTGTGTGTGTGTGTGTGTGTGTGTGTGTGTGTGTGTGTGTGTGTGTGTGTTGCAGATGGCGGCCATCGCTCTGTGTCTGGCGTTGGGTCTGGAGGAATACTGGAAGACGCCTCCAGTGGAAACGACAGTCGACGACTTCAACAGAGTGAAGTACCAACCCAAACCCTCCCTCACCTGACCTCTGACCTCTGACCTGTCACCTGAAACCACTCAGGTGACATCCTTTCAGAACAGAAGCTTTATATCGGACAGAAACAGTCATTCACATCTGGGACCGGACTGATTTCTGGACGTCTGTCGGCGGGTGATTGTTCGTGGCCTCAGGTAGAAGACGTCAATTTAAGAAAACGTAGCACATTCATTTCATAACATCGTCCCCTCCTACATTTACAAACTGCGCAGAGCACACGGATCCTTCGAGGAAGTCGAGGTGGGGCTTGATGGAGCTGTAACGATCCATCGATCCAGATCAAGAACAAACATCGATCTATATCGTCACTTTTAAGATGCGCCTTTATTTTTGAATTCCCCACCAGCGCTGAGAAAATAAAGTTTAATTAATATATGTATGTTAAGCTGCACGCTAGCTGCTAGGCTAACTTACACAAAGCAAAGTGATGAAGCTAATGATGGTGCCCAGCTAAAAACAACTGTT
Organism: Pagrus pagrus; assembly: GCF_965226575.1. Classification (NCBI taxonomy): domain Eukaryota; kingdom Metazoa; phylum Chordata; class Actinopteri; order Spariformes; family Sparidae; genus Pagrus; species Pagrus pagrus. Next base: position 1,996,301 of record NC_140205.1, read on the forward strand.
TCGTCTCCTCGACAGTTAAAGAGCTGAACTTTAAACTCTTGTCAAATGTTCTTGTTGTTGAGACACATTGTGTGTTGTGTGTCAGTGGAGTCAGGTTAAAGTACATTATTTCTGGTTTTAATCACTCACTATTGTTTGTGTTTTTTATGAGCAAAAGCAGAAAAGAGAAAAGACGAACTGATGATCTCGTCTCATGTTGATCACAGGCCACTAAACTGAATCGAAAGCGTATCACGGTAGACGAAACAGAAACTCACATCGCTGTTCAAAGAGTCGATGAAACATCGTACCCTGATGAAACTGGTGATTTACACCCCCACAAGTTGGCGTGTCCAGAAAATGGTCCACAGCTGCGATGACGTCATCATCACTGATAAAATGGCGACCACTGAGCTCCTTCTGCATCTCGATGAAGAGGTCGAAGTCTGACGGTGTCAAATCAGGCGAACAGGGAAGATGTTCCTGGATGGCAGCAGGCACCACTGTGGTGACGTCCAATTTTAAATCAGCCCAAACAGAAAAAACAAAAAGTTTTTCACCTCAAATGTTTCTGCTAAATCACTCAAAGTGCTGAAGTCCACGTGCGCAGGACAAAAGCTGTGTAACTCATCTTCTTCCACCTTAAGACATGAACGTATTAATCACACCTCGTAGTGACGAGAACCCAACGGGGAAACTTCAGGGAGGTTTTCAGGTCGATGTAGTTTCAGAATTGTCTCCAAGTCCGGGGATGTGGACTCGGGTCGACTCGTGTCACAGTTCTGTTGACTTGAGACTCGACTCGAATGTGAATTATGGATCTGCAACTGAATTCTGACTGTCAGATATCTTCACTGAAATCTGAAACATGTCATCAACTTCTATTAAATTAATCCTGTTAAAGATATATTTAATTTCCCTCCATTGACTTTAAAATTAACCAGACATCAGAAGTACAGTAGCAGTGTTGTAAACCTGCGAGGAAACAGTCCAGATGTTTGTGTGACAAACAGCTGTGAACCTGCTGGGACTTAAATCAGGAGTGTCTGCAGGTTGACATCAGATATTTGGCTCTCATCTTTGAGCAGTGTGTTATAAATAAAGTTTATTTTATCTCTGATGCTGGTGTGGCCTGTTGTTGTAGTTCCCCTCCGCAGCCACAAGATGGTGGTAATGATATAAACGAGGGACCGGTCGGCGTCTCGGTGGCTCGTTAATGTTTAAAACAAGATTCAGTTCTTCAGTTTTCAGCCTGTTTCTTCACAGATTCAGTTATAAAGGTTTTGAAAAATGTAATTATATATTTACATGAATAAAATCATTTATATAAAGATAAGTATGTTTAAAAAAAAATAAAAGAAACCCGCAAACACCAACACCCACACATGCAGTGACTTAATTCCTGAAACCTGTTGCTCATTTACCAAAAATGCCAAAAGTACCTTCAACCACCAGTAAACACGTCTCAACACATAAACAAGCCGGGTTCTGTTTCTACTGAGGACAGCTTCATATGAGAGGCTTCAGGGTACCAGAGGCTCCTCTGTTAGTCAACATCACCAGACTCCCTTCACAAATGTGGTGATTTTAAGAGTTGTTGAGTTAAAACAAACTTTCTAAGTAGTGAAACTCTGTCTCTGACAAATTCTGAATCATTGTCTCCTTCTTGTAAATTCAGCATTAAATGAAAACAGGAAGTTGTTTGTTTCCTTGTAAAAAGTGTCAGTTTGTGGCAGCATGGCTGTACCAGCCTGTCTGCTTCTGTGTCTAAAGTGCTAAAGTCTTACCTGCCAACATTTAGCAGCTGTTTGAACACTGTTTACACTGATTTCACCATTTACACTCAATTTATGAGAGAAGAAACATTTTATTGATCTAAACATGTCACATTTTACAAATACACTAACCAGTAACCAGTATAGGCTACTTCTTTGTCACCAGACTCCCTTAACAAATGTGTCAGTTTAGTGAGTTGTTGAGTTGGAGACACTTTATAAACTGTGTGAAACTCTGTCTCTGACTGATTCTGACTGATTTGATCCTTCTTGTAAATTCAGCAAATGTTCTACATTAATTTATTGTAACAAACACAGTTTCAGTGATGTACGTGTTTAATTGCACACAGAGCAGGAAGTGAGATCTGATCACAGGTGGTTTAGTGGATAATTTAACCCGACCTCTGCTCTCTTTGACAAAACAAACCTCATCTTTATAAGTTAGTTTATCATATTTTTTTAAAATCTAAAATGCAGAGTCACCACAACCTTCAGCCCTCAATTAATGTGTAGTTGACTAAAAAATATATTATTTAAAACATTTCTTATGAAATGTGGTACAAAGTGCGAATAACTCAAGATAAAACTACACTTTTATACACACTTAAATATAAGAAATGAGAATGTTCTACAAAAACCACTCGTGTTTGAATTTCTATTAAAAATTTCTGGATTTTCATGAACATTGAACATTGAATCATTGTTTGTGATGCACCATAAACAGACCAGGCGTCTGCGGGCCAGACGACCTTTTGCACGACTGAAAGAGGAAATCCCAACAGGGCGGCAGGATGATTATGTCTTGATGTTTACAGGAACAATGCACACAAACACTCTCCAGCCTGATAAAGCACAAGTTAATAGATATCCATCTGTTGATGCAGAAGAGAAGCAGCACAGACCAACATGTTTCTGTAGGTCTGGTTCTGTCTGACTCTCGGTTTCGGACGCGCTCAGCTCTTCCACAGGATTTCCTCTGTTGTTGGAGCTGATGACTTTCAAACCTTTTTCACCTTCAGCCTGCACAGAAAATGTACGAGTGCACAGGGAAACACAGGAGAGAGTCTGGAAGTCTTTATTGTTCGGATCCTTCAGAAAGTATTTAAGCTGTTGTTGCAGTTTCATTTTCAATCTCTCATGTTGTTTCTGTGTTTTTAATGATATTAACATGTCAACTGAATGTTAATATTCATATATTTTCTCAGTTTGGTCAAAGAAATAAATCTTTTTGAATGCAAATGTAAAAGAAAAAAACAGGACTGGGAGAAGAGCAGCTACTTAACACAAGATAGTGGAAAAAAATGCTAATAGTTGCTAATGCAGTTACTTCCTCAGTAAGGTGATGCTAACTTTGCCAGTTAATAGTTTCTAGTTAAAGACTTATAGTAAATTGCTAATAATCGGCTAATAATACTGCTAATAAATGCTAATTTTAGAGTCAACAAGTTGCTGAAAATGTGAACTTTGGTCACAGGTGTGTCAGTTACAGATGGGACACTTAAAGCCTGCTGCAGCGTCTGACGTCAGGTGGAAACCCAACACGGTGCAGCAGCAGCAGCAGCAGCAGCAGCAGCAGGAGGACGAGGACGAGGAGGAGGAGGCGCATTGTTGTTTCCTGTCACGTTCCAGCTGAACTCTCCTGCGATGTGAGAGCATGTCAGGCTTTCCAAATGATTTCCTAAAATATCCTGCGTGGTCTCCTGTGGTAATATGTATTGATCTGTTGTGGCGGCATCGTTCGACCAGCATCAGCTCTGAGAAGTGTCCTAAAAGCTGTGAGTGTTGTTGAACTGATGCCTGAACATCTCTTTAACCCTGCACTGTCTGACTGTTTCACTGACGAGGCGTGGTGATGTGCTGCAGTGAAGATGCAGGTGTCTTCCCCGGACGACGTGCCTGAGCAGCAGCTCGACGCGCTCAGACAGACAGTAAACACTCTGCAGTGAGAGCGTAATCAGAGATTTCAGACGGCTCATTCAGATCCGGAGGTGGATTATAGAAACCCGAGGTGGAGCCCTGGTGGCGCCAGAGGCAAAAAAATCCTGTCAACTCACAACTGATACGTTTGGAAAGCCCTGAGTGGAGTTTTTACGGAAACAATCAGAAACAAGATGTCTGCTGTGATACTGCGTCTGCTGCACCACGAGCCAATCCTGAGCAGGAAATCCCTCCCTGAAACACGAGGCCGATCCAAGACCTCACCACACCGTCAACATGATGTGGACTGAACATCAGCACTGAAGCTGATGGAAGCGTTCATCAATCACTGCATGAAGAATCAAATCAAATTAAAGCTGCAAGCAGTGATGAACGGGCCCTCGCCCCCCCACGTACGTTGGGCTGTGGCGCTGTCGGAGGCATGTGCACCCAGATGTGTGCTCGCCCGTTGCCTGTGGAAATGTCCAAACACAACAGTGACATCTTCAGTGACTTCCTGTGTCCAGTGGGTGGCGCTATGGATATGATGCAGTGTTGATGCATAGAAGGATTGAGGGTTAAACCATCTACATGTGGAAGCAATTTGGTGTAGATGGGAACTTGTATGTTGACGTTGTAAGGACTTCCTGCTTATGGCGAGGGATCGAAATTGACCACCCCCCCACCACGGCCATCAGGTGTAACGGAGGCGAAAGCTTTTGACAACACATCATCTTCAAGGTTTGAGGATGATACTGAGTGAGTGTGAAGTCTGTGGTGTTAAATCTGTAGGAGCAGTTAGTTAATGTACGAGGCATAGAAATGAAAGTATGGGAAAAGCCATAAGGGGGCGTTAGGGGGCGCTACTGAGCTGTCGTTATGCGCATGAGGGCAGTTGTGGTATCGAATTAAGGTACTCATGGGTAAGGAGCTACGGGCCAAATTTGGTGAGTCTGCGAACATCCTAAAGTCCACGCACGAGATTCTTGCTCAGGCCCTAATTAATACAAATTATGAACAGATGTAAAATGTAAAAACAAGAGGTGTATCTCATGCAGCCAGTGTAGTTACATGATCCCAACATGATGTTGAGTCAATTGATCACATGACCTGGAAGCTATTGAACTAGCATGCTAATATTTACATGTAAAAATTCATAAAAATTCATAAAAAATAATTAGAGATGTAAAATGTAAAAACAAGAGGTGTATCTCATGCAGCCAGTGTAGTTACATGATCTTGACATGATTTTGAGTCAATTGATCACATGACCTGGAAACTATTGAGTTAAATTGCTAATATTTACACATAAAAAATAATAAAAATTTATAAAAATTATGAACAGATGTAAAATGTAAAAACAAATATATGTGCATGTAGAAACAGGGGCATAAATTTTGATATATTCCAGGGGGCGCTATGGAGCCATTTAGCGCCACCTGCTGGTCATTTTTGGTGTGTGGGTTACAGGAGCCAGTCTATACCACCCCTATGAATTTCATATCCATAAGTGTTATGGTGTGGTGGCCACTGGTGCAGGTGTTGTGCAGAGGCTGGTGGGTGTTGTCCAGTATGGACAGCAGTTTGTCCAGGGTCCATCTTTCTGCCACTACTCTCCTTGCTGCTTCCTCCCCAGCAAACCACAGCATAAGAGAGGACGCAGGCCACCACAGACTGGTAAAACAACTGCAGCAGTTTTTTGCAGATGTTGAAAGACCCCGGCCTTCTCAGGAAGTACAGACGGCTCTGCCCTTTCCTGTGCAGCGTGTCCATATTTGCTGTCCAGTCCAGCTTGTCTGTGTTTTTTTTTATCTCTCTGGATGATTTACGACTGAAGTCTCCATATGTTTAACAAAGCCAGAAAAAACAGCAACAACAGCAAGGAGATCGATCAATCAATCAATCAATCAATCAGTCAATCAATGAGTCACACCCTGATTGGCTGGGAGGGGAATGCCCACGCTGCTCTCACTCATTAATTAAGATCCAGTCTCCACACCTGCAACAGTCGATCTGAATCAACTGCATCGACCCAGAGAGATTCAGAACCACACAACGTCTCGGTCACAGGGAACATCCTCTGCACTCATGTTGTGTTCTGATTTGTTTGGGCAGTGAGCAGTTAAAGCCCGGTTCAGACCGAAGAATCACAGCAAGGCCAGACGTTTTGAAGGTTCTGAAGCCGCTGATGGTCAGAGAACAACACTTGGTGGACACACAACGTTCACACTGTAACAACACAATGTTCCTGTTGTTGGCTTTAATCTAGAAGTGATGCAGGACTGAAGTGGATCTGGACTCTAGTTATCACAACAACCTTGTACTGGATTCTGACTCTGATGAGGAGCCGGTGAAGCCAAACAATCTGACCCAGATGAGGCCCGGCAGTGTGAAGTGGTTCAGATCTGGTTTCACTCGTCGTGCCCTGCAGCTGTCGGCTGTAATCACAGGCGAGTAAAGCTGCTAAACGGGAACGTTTAGTTTCAACTTCTCACTTTTTCTTCCCCGTCACATTCCTCTGAGGCTGCATCATCACACGGTCCTGTCATTGCCTCTTGTTTCAACACCACACGGCCAAAAGTGTGTGTGACACCTGAACCTGACAGAACGGTCGGTGTTAGCTGAACACGTTGAACCGACAGAACCGGCTATTTTAAGCCAAATCATGATGTTTTCCTCAAAACCAAGTGGTTTCTGTGCCTCAACCACACGAGACCATGAGCACAGCGCAGAAACACTGAAAACTAAACCTGAAGAAACGTGAGGCGGCAACATGACATCAGGTGAAAACACAAGCAGAGCTCGGTTCACTCTGTAGTCTGAGCTCAGCAGGGGAATTATTGGCACAGTTGCATTTTAAGGAAACACTTAAAGCTCACATGACCTCGTCTTCCTGTGTAGTAGCTCTGTTTAAACGGCGTCAGCTCACACAAGTCTTTAGACTAAATTCTGCATTTTAGATTTCTTTTATCCATCTCTGACCACAGCTGAGTGAACCGGATCATGACCAGATGTGCTCGTTGCAAAAAACATAATTATAACAGTCAGAAGAAGCTGCATGTGATGAAGTCTTACCATGTCTGTCACAGCACGTGGACGTTTAAGGTGTTGACTAACATGTTAAATCTGTATGTGAGGTGGGACAAAAGAGTATGTGAGTTCAGTTAAATGTCAGTAAAAGAAAATATGTGGTAGATGAAGGAGACTCAGGTGAACCACACCTGCCCTGAAGCTTCAACATCTGACCTTATTTCCTTTTATGTGGGCGGATTCCTCTGGTTTGACATTTAAGAGGAATTAAATCTGCTGTGCTGCGACTGCTCGTCTCTACATGTTGAACAAATGAAAGGATCCTCCTACAATAAACTGTCCAACCCGCAGGAGAGAAATGATTAAACACTCATGTGAAGCCCAGAACCAACAGAACTGGGCCTGTAGCTCCTCGTTTGATTGCGTTTTTTAAGCAGACGAGTGTTTTCCTAGATGACACGTGGAAATGTGAATTTGTCGGTGGATATCAGAAACGTTACTTGTGAACTTGGGCTGAAAATCATCTGGTTATAGAGTCGGGTAGATCCAGAGCATCTGGGGGAATAAACACCAGGAGTCACATCAGATTCTGCTCTGATCCGACGGGAGGAGAGCTCAGAGATTACTTTGTAACTTCTGAGATTAAAAAGTGGATTTATCTTCACTCCTGTTTATCAGCCTGACTGCAGCAGTGATCCGGAGGTGACCTCCATTGTCGGGTGTTTCTGTTCTGTAATGTTGACTGCCGACTGGAGCTGGAGGGGAAATGGACTTTATTTCATGAACATAACGTTACAGAGAGGAGAGAGAGAACCAGAACCAGAACCAGAGTCTCTGCTGAGTGCTGACTTCACTCAGAGTTGACCTGAATTCAAATGTTAGCTTACAGCTAGTGTACAATAAAGTAATCTGGCTGTTTGGAGCAGATAAACGCTGCATAAGTTACACAAATAAACATAAATTGTCCTGCATTCAAGCTCACTTGGCTGGTGGTGAACTCACCAACAAACACCATTGCTAATAAAAATCTGACGTCACTCTATAAACAGACGATTTTTTAAAGTTTTAATTGTCTTAAGTTTAGTCATGTTCATCTGCTTTTTTTTAAATCCAGGAAGTAACAACAGGCGACCAAATGAAACTCAGCGTTATGTTGAGTAAACTTGTGGATTTCTCTGTTTGAACATTGTTGGAAACATTTGAGATAATGTTGTGAACACAACTCAACAAAATAAAGAACGAAGGTCGAGTCGACATTTTAGTGCAGAACTCCTGCGTATCATATCTACAGTACATTTTACTGATAAGTAGGATTTTGAATCCAGGACTTTTTACTTGTACTTGCAGTATTTTAACAGTGTCGTCTTGGTACTTGCAAAGGTCCACTTTCTAAGAAAAGTTGATTTTTGAGTCTCAAACTGATGCTCTGTTTCCATTTGACGAGTTCAGAACGAGACTCAAAAAACAACTTTCTTACAAAGTGGACCTTTAAATGAAATAAAAGATCTGAGTATCATCGTCCTCCAGTGTGTCAAAATGCACCTTTAAGATCCGAGGCACACACGAAGCCTTTTTGTTTGATCTCTTTTGAATTATAGAAAAAATCTAACAAGGGAAGCAAACAGAATCAAAATCTTCATTCAGCCCCTGAAGGAGGTTTTGTTTGTGTCCAACTGGTCCAACACATCTGGTGTTTTTACTGCATACTCAGCTACAATCTATGTCACAACATTGAGTTATTCATAAGTCTCAATCTGCACATCCTCTTTATGTCTGAACAGCAGCTTTCATTTCTGGGAAAACAGACACAAACTGAAAATATCAAAATGAAACCTAACGGCTGTTTAAGTGTTTTTGCAGATCCGTGACGTCAACACTGATTTTTATCTCGGTTAGCGCCATCAGCAAAACTGTGTAAAAAAACAAACCGAAACATGTCACGACCCGCCTCTGAAAACACGCATTTAACAGCAACGGATGTACAGATGGGGTGAGCTGATAAATAAAGTCACAGACAAACCTGCTTTTTAAAGTCGTCTCTCTCTTGGTGAACAGTAGTTTCATTTTTGGTAAAATGACTCACACGGTATCAGAATGAAACCTAACAGCAGTCTTGGGGTTTTGGCATCTTGACACTGCTGAGCGGACCAGCGTTATGAGGGACGATGGGATTTTTCTTTTACTGAATCTATTAGTAGAAGGTTTAATGTTCTTTAACACACGTATCACAGGTCAGATAAGACAGCATCATCTGCAAACAAACACATGCTGAAGACATCAGTACTACTCTAAAAACATTATGAACAGATTATGTAGGAAGTTTTATTAAATGTATCTACAACATGAAAAAATAAAAAGGCGAGACAACAGTTTCCTCAGGGAAACGTTTAGGTAAAGCAGTGCCTTTGATAAGCTTCTGTTAGTCGAAAGGTTGGCTAACGTTACTGTTTGACAGTGTTACATGATAGAAAAGGCTTAAATTACTTGTGCACATCATCACACATCTGCAACACTTTTTATTGAGTAATGTAATTAAACATAATGTTAGCTAGGACGTCGTTGAATGCTAACGTTAGCTAACGGGTAATAAAATAAGTTGTTTTACTTTGAAATGCGGCCTGATGTCCATCCAGATTTCCATCGTTGCTAATTAATCAGCGTTTTTATATCACTGTCTCTGTTTATCTCAGGACAGGAAGCACTTTTTATTTGTTGTTTTCAAATGAACAGACCCGTTTTTTTTTTTAATGGCGTCTCTGGATGCACGGAAGTCTTTCATGTAAACACTTTCAGTACCGAGTGAGCGTCAGAGCTGCTCCTTCAGTCTGTTTGTCACTTACAGCAGCACTTATCCAGCTGTTTGTGCACACTGAACACAACAGCCATTTGATTTCCCAGAAGCTGTTGTAGTGACTGAAATCTGTCCCTATAGTTGGGGTCTGAATGTACACTCACATGCTTATCACCATGTATGGAGAGAGAGAAAGCAGCTGTCCTCAAGTGAGCGATTGGAAAGTACTTGATGGCCCCACTGAGGGAATCAACATCATACAAATGTTTAAGATAGCACTGTACTTGCTCGATATGTATATAATAAAGAGTTAAAGTGACATCAGGAGAACACGCAGGCCCACAGGAGTTTTTAAAAATACATCCTGACATGGACAATCCACCGGTATGGTGTTATTATGAAAGCTAATAGTGGAAAACTGTATTGATCGTGGTCAATGAAGAAAGGTTCAGGGGCGGGTGCCGGTCTTGACCTGAAGACCGGCTGTTTCATCCTTATTGTCGAGACTCCCACTGTGAGTGTGTTTTATAGTCAAACAGTATAGATGAGTGTTAAATTGGGACAAGTAGTTATCCACCACACTGTTCTTTCTTTCCCCTGGTTTCAAACGGCTACATCTCTGATTTTGTTTTTCCGTCATTCAAAACTGTCTCTGTTGTCGCTGGCAGCTGTTTCCCTTCATTGGAGACAAGACAATATCAGAGACGGGAGGATTGGACCCTCTGACGGTGGTGTCCGAGAGGAGGATGCTGTCCCAGTTACATGTCATCTTGGACAATGGCTCCCATCCACTCCATGACGTGGTGGTCAGCCACAGGAGCACACTCAGTACTACACTGATCCACCAAGATGCACCACAGGAAGTCGTTCCTGCCTGTGGCCATCAAACTGTTGAACTCCTGACCTCGTGTGCAGTTTGAGGTGTCCTTACAACAGTAGGGCTGCTATGGTGTGGGGATGACATAGTTTTGTAGGCTAACCCTGAAGTTAGCATCGCCCTGGTTCCCTCTGTGGGATTATTGAACTGGATTTATGAAATGATAATCTTCACAGATGAACTCCACTTTGTGTTTTCTTAAGCATGAATTAAATGTGTAGCAGTAAAAAGCTAATGTATAAGACTATAATATATTCAGCCTGTGGTAACCACACACCTTATTTCAGGCTTGGTTAAACATGGCAGCATATGCTAGCTTAGCTAACTAACTGGCTAACTATCTAGGCAGGGTTGTGAGCCTGGTTTAACAATTTAACATTAGCTAGCTTGTTAATTCACAGTAACCTCAGCAGCTTTTTGTAAAAAAGAAAAGAGACAGACTCTCTCTGTGGTTGCTCAAGCTAACAGCAGCTAGCGTGGACTCCTGACATGCTAAGAGCTACAGAAGCTGAGTCTGTGTCTTTGTACAGTGTTTATTTACAGAATAGCATTGACATTGATGTTACTTGAGCTAACAGGAGCTACCTAGCTCAATTTTGTTAGCGTTTGTTGTGCCTGCTAGCTTAAGAGAGAGAGAGTACGTGACATACGCAATAAAAAATAAAAAGTGTTATTAAAATCCGGAAATGTCCTCATGAAATCAAAAACAGACCTATTACAAAAGAAAGAAAAGGTCAATAAGAATCGTTTAAATTATTTGTATGTAGCCTGTATTTTACATTATAATTAACATCATCAGGTCTGCTTATTGAATAATGTCCTGGGTTATGGATGTGTGTACAGTTCTTCCTGTTGTGTTTGACACTTGGAGCTCTCTGTTTCTTTGGACAGCTCATAACATAATAACGTTGAGATGGTTAAGATAGCAGCCGCTGGACAAACTGACAGCAGGCTGAGGATCAGCTAATATCCTGCAGCTGTGTTTGCTCTGCGTGCCTCCTGCTGTCCTCACTTCTGTTTCCTACTTCTGCTTGTTTGTTCACACAAACAGACACTTAGAGGAAAGCTGTCTGTTGACTCTCATGATTCAAATCAATACAAATATTCCAACCACAGTTATTAAATATCTCAGAAACCGCTGGCTCCGCTCTCATTTCCACTGAGACGTTTCCAAGGACTCCGGCGTCCTCGCTGATGGTTGACCGCGGTCACGGTGATAATCAGCTGCCTGGACTGTGACCAAGAATGATGCTAACACTTTTAGCTTTGAAGCTAAAGTGAAGATTTCTGCTTTTAAAAGGGTGAAAATAACGTCTTCTCAGATTAGTTCAGGATCTCGGGGCTTCTTGAGACATTTGATGTTTTTAATATGTTTTAAAAAACGTCCCCAGCTGCTTCAGATGTTTAGCAGAATGCTGCAACGTAGATGATGACTGAAGTTTCAGTTTTTGGTGAACTCATCCTTTAAACTCTGGTGGGATTATCTCACATCTTCCCCTCTTAACTTCCCAGTCGACATCAAATGTCTTTGTGAGGTGTTTTTCTATCATCCAGCTACACATGCTTCTTTGTCTCATGCAGTAAACCTGCGTCTACATTCACTGTGTTCCTCGTTTGTTTTTCATTTCCATACATTAATATGCTTCACTGAGTCGCGCGTACGAACGATGACACTGGCTCCGTGCGAGTGGACGCAGATGGAGATGTAAAGCAGAGCAGCAGCAGCAGTAACCAGCTCAGCTCGGGTTAGCGTTAGGGAGATCATCATCTGACTTACAGAAATAAGAAAATAAGGGGCAAAGGTCCAAACCTGATTCCCAAAAAAGTTCTGGACGCTGTGCAGAAAAACAGAATGTGATCATTTGCAGGACGAAAACAACATATTTAATGTTTTATCTCATCATTTTTCGTGAATATATTCTTATCCTGAATTTAACGGCTGGCCGAGAGCGTCGCAGCTCACTGGTTTGAGCCTGATGAGGAACAGGAACAGTCGATTCATGAGGTTAAAATAAGGAGTTATTTATACAATACTTTCTACTGTTACCGCAAAAACAGAAATCAGGTGCCAGCTGGCCGGAGAGAGATCGTCATGGAGTCAAACGGTCCTCGTGAGTAAACACAGCATCTCTACGTGCTGTAGAGAAACATCTGAACATCACATTAAATCTTCAGTCTCATCTCCAGCACGCAGCCGACAGCGACATGCTTTGATTAGTTCTGACTAAACCCAAGTTTTTGTCACATCCAGATTAATTCGAGGAAGTCTGGAAGGTAAGAAAAACACCAACTGGATCCAAACCGCAGTAACACTTCATGATAATTTAAACAAACATGTGAGTAGTTACTGAGGAATGGGTCAGGAAACATGAGTCAGCACTCAGGAGACTGCTCCAGGTTTCTTCCTGTTAAAGTCAGTTGTTTTCTCGCCGCTGTCACAAGCTCTCGCTCACGGGGGAAATGTTGCATAAATGAATCGAGCAGTTTGGTTTGGACCTGCTCAATATGGAAAGTGTCGTGAGATGACTTTTGTTGATTGATTGATTGATTGACAGACAATCAATAACTCGTCTGGTCCAGTCAGTGACAGTCCACAGACCGTCTCCATCACAGGAAATATTGACTTGATGTCTGTACTCTATTTCCAGCTCTTCACAGTAAATGCTCTTTAAAATAGAAAGTTCAATGTACTCAACACGACAACATGACATCTCTCTAATCGCTGCGGTCGTGGGAGTTTCTGTAAGAAAATAAACAAAAGCAAGAGCCGGACAGTCCAGAGAAAGTCTGTTCTGAGTGACAGAGAACAGTTTTATATCCGGTGCTTTTAATGAGCCTGAACGTCTCGTCACTGTCGGCCCCGAGGATCCAGAAACAGTCGAGTGATTATCAACAACACCTCGCTGTTGGATGGATGTTCACGGCTCCCAGAGGACTGACCCTCGTTATTTGACCTTTCATCTCGTCACAACATCAAGATAAAACTTCCACCTGTGCAAAAAGAAACGTCCACGTCTAACTGACGAGGACGACAACAACAATAGTCAGTTACGGATTACGACGACATTTCTCGTGCAGGTATTTGCTCCCCATAAAACCAAGATTGTGTTTGACATTGAGATCATTAATGCAGAAAGATAACGCTGCCAACAAGCCTGACATTTACTGAAATACATTTAGCGAGTAAGAGACATCAGCTGACAGACTGCGGCTGAGTGCTTCCTGCGTCCTGACAGATTAATCTGATTCAGCGGTGGAAGAGAGAGCAGCCTTCTGACATCCATCAGACGGGAGTGGAGAAGCGGGACACCGGGTCCTAACTTGTCCTAACAGCATCAGGAGGGGTTTGTGATGGTGGCTGGTTTGTGGCCGGACTCTGATGACCCACGTTTTAAATTCTGGGGCGGTTCTGTCAAGGTTTTTGGTCCTTGGCAGAAGAAATGGATGATCAGCACATGAGGCGAACAGGTCGACTTCTGGCTCGTCAAGTCCAGCTGCTGTGAAGTAACAAAGTACAAATACTTTTTGCTTCAGGTATCTGAACTTTCTCCTCCTCACAGCTTCAAAACAGGCTCGTTACTTTAGTTTGATGCATTTGAGGTGAATTATGGATTGTTGTTATTTGGCGCCATCGCACGCCGCCTTCCCAACATCACCAGACTGAGGTCGACCTATCAGAGCACATCACGCAGCGAGACCAAACAGAGACTCAGACGAAGACTGAAGGTTTCAGCGCAGGTGTCCTTGTCGGCTCACTGGACTCTGAGCGCTGCCACATGAATCATGAATCCTCTCCCTGGATCTGTTCATGCTCACTGGCCTCAGGTGAACACGCTCTGATGGGAGGCTGGTCAGTGTTTCAGGACGCCAGCTGCAGCTTTGATATAACAGAGACAGGACGGACTCTGGCCGGACGACGTCATCCTTAGATACGGTCGTCAGGCTCTGCATCACCACAGCGCCGACTCATGCGCCACACAGTTAATTTGTTTTAGTCTCTATTTTAAAGGAGCAGTGTGTAGCTTTGGAGAAGAAATTCAAACTCAGACGTTCAGTAACGAGGTAATAACACGAACTTTTCTCCATCGGTGGATAAACAAGCTGCTCTCAGAGGAAAATAAGGTCCCAGAACACTGTTTGAAGCTAGAGAGGTGGCAGGGTCCGCCACATATAAGCAAAGTAAACAGTATAAACTGTGTTGTCCTTTAAGGTCAGTTTGTTTATTCAGTCATGAAAACAAAAGAGAGTTTGTTTATCAGCCAATGAGGATCTTTCTCTGCTCATTAACATTTCTTCCCTAAAACTACAGACTGCTCCTTTAAATACAGGAAGAATAATAGAAACATAGGAAGAAGAGAAACCCGTGTGGTCATCGTGCAGTCGCCTGTAACAACTGAACCGCTTGTTTGAACTTGCAGCTGTCTGAAACATGAAACCGCTCGTGCAGCTGACGGTTGCAGAAGTTCCTGAAAAAGCAGCCGGTTCTATTTATGGTGCGATAAACGCCGACCTCTTAATCAGTGTCGCCGTTATCTCCCAGGTAATCCAGAGTCCGACCGCCCGGCTGTACGAGGAGGCTCCTCTCGGCTGTCAGCAGAGCGGCCATGACACCTCCGGCCTGACACAACACAGTCCAACACCGTCAGGAGACGACAGCTGGAACGACTCATCCGTCACGCCTCGCCTCAGAGCGAGTGGCCGTTATTAGGAAATAACGGCCACTAAGTGTTGTATCTCCTCATATTCTTACATAGACGAATACTGGACAGTAGCTCTGGATTCAGATCACCTGTTGCAGGTGTGGAGATCCTGATTACTGACTGAGAGATGCTAGTAACTAAAGATACACCTGATGGAATGTAACTAAGTACATTTACTCAAGTCCTGTACTTAAGAATAACTGTGAGGTACTTGTACTTTACTTGAGTATTCCCATTTTCTGCCACTCCACTACATTTATTTGATAACTTTAGTTACTATTGTTGTAAAAATACTGAAAAGTAATACTAGTAATTAAACATATTTACACACGATCCATTATCAGATGATCGGAAATAATGTTTTTTTATCTGATTGCTCATAAAATAAGTTACTTTACTGTAAACATGGACTCACTGATGCAGCAAGTAATCTGAAAAGTAACTATAACTGAAGTTATTAAAGTAATGCAGAGAGTAAAAAGTACAATGTTTACCTCCAAACTGTCGTGGAGTGGAAGTATAAAGTACCAAACAATGGAAATCCTCAAAGCATCTCCAAAGTACAGTACTTGAGTAAATATACTTAGTTACATTCATTCATACACTCTGGCTCTCTCTCTTCTTCTTCCCCTCCAGCTCCAGTCAGCCTCCTCCTCCTCCTCCTCCTCACCTGTCTCAGGTGTGCAGGCCGGCTGCTGATTACTGAGTGAGAGCAGCCGTGTTCAGCTCTCAGCCAATCAGAGTGCGGCGCTGCTCTCTGAAGGCTCCAGCCAGGTGAGGAGCGACAGGCAGCTCAGTGTGACTCTGACGTATCTCATGAGGTGTGTTTAGTGTTCAGTTTTCTCAGTATCACTTTATTTTCTCAGCCCTCTGCTCCATCACCTGCTCGACATTGAGTCAGTCACCATGAGGATGACCGGGCTCACCACTCCTGTTTCGTTCGGTTCTCCTTCCTGTTGGAGGGTGTAGTTTCCTCTGTGGTTTTTAAATCAGACTGCTAAACATCGTACAAACTATTCTGACTGTCTCACACTGAACACGAGTATAAAATGAATAAAGTGACGTGTGCAGCCTCTGTGATGCAGCGTTACACCACAGTGTGTTCTGGTATATAATCTCCATCCAGACTGTGTTTTGTAGTTCACAGGAACAGTCGGTCTGTTCGTGTCCCTGCAGGAAGCTCAGTGGAGTCAAACACAACACAACGTATCTGTAAAAGAAAGAGAGACGAGGCCGCAGACCTGTGCCGCTCTGCAGGCTGCTGATGTCTCTGCAGCCACTCTCTGCTCTCGCCACAGCAGTTTGGAAACTTTCCATTCACTCGAACTCAGGAGGTGCGAAAGCCACAAAAAACATATTGTCACTAAATTAAAACCAACCTCCTGTTGTTCAGCTTCGCTTCTCAGAAAGTACTTCTGAGGACCACAACAGTACACCGCGGCCTCGTTCAGACGCTCGTTCACCACGTCTATCAGTTTTGTGTCGTTTGACCTGATTCTGTAAAATCACCTGCGCTGGGACGAGGATCAGTCTGACGTACGAGCTTCGAGCCGGCCTATCAGGACAGACTGAGATCCAGAGAAATCTACTTCTGGGTTTTAAGCTCGTTGTGTTTCATCCTCTGCTTTTTTAATGTCGTCTCTCAGTTAGTTTAGTATCTGGGTGAATCGCCTCCAGCTGAGTTTTCCTTCAGCTTCCCTCCCGGACGCAGTCTACACTCCACCCTTATGTCCTTGTCCTGGAGACGAACAAACAATGGGAGACTTTTTTCCCTCCCGGTGGTTGAAGGTCGCGGTGTGGTGGCTTCTTACACGAACAACAACAAACACTTCACTCGGGTAGATAACGCAGACTGTAACGCGTCACGTGACACATTATTATTAACCCCCCATTATTGTTAACCCCAACACTGTTGAGTGAACTGATAAGTGAAGTGCGTTACATTATTTAACTATTTTGATTTAATTAAAGCAACATTATGTAGGTTGTGGTGGCACAGTGTCTGCCCACACACCACACTTCATGCAGAAAGGATGTTTCTAGCGGAAGTCGCGCTCAGAAAACACAACAGTCGGCATAGTTAGAGAAAGACGAGAAAACAGGGCACAACATCCATCACAAGGCCCGAACATTTCACGTCTGTAGCACTTTTGGTTCCAGAGTTATAATGTCGAGTTTCACTGCTGTTTTCTTTCCTTATTCAAAGTCCGAATTTTGGTGTTTTTTTTAAATGTTTTGCGTTATTGGAGCATAACTTAGACTCAGACTTGGACTTAGACAGACTTTATTGTCCTTCAGTGAGCAACAAGTGAACACAGAACGAAGTCTAGTTTCAGAGGCTCAGCATAGAGTTAAAATATGAAAGTATGTCAAAAAAATACCACAATAAAAATAATAAATATCAAAAACAGAAACATACTGAAAGTGCAAATTATCGAAAGTGACATTGTTGGGTGAGATAATTGTCACCTAGAGTTCAGCAGTCTGATGACACGGGGGAAAAAGCTGTTACAGAGCCCTGTGGTCCTGCACCGCCTGCTGCAGAAAGCTGCTGCTTCTGCTAGAAAGGTCGTTTCTGCGTGAAATCTCCAGGACTTGAGAAGAACCTGGTGACCTGCTCACACAATGCACCTTTAATAAACCAATTGTAGCAGAAGTAAAAGCAAAAAATACAAAACAATCCAAAAAACACCAAAAATGACAAAAACGGGTTAAACTCGACATCATGAACTATGAGGCGCAGCTGTTTCAGTGAAAACAATACAACACATTGTTTTTCCAGCCATTAATGAGAAATTCGTCCAACTTAATTGAGTCCATGATGAACGATTATCTTCACAATGTTTTCTGAGGACCTTGCAGGCAGTTGTTGGGATATTTCTCTCTGCTGTCGTCAGAAGACAAATAATCTTAACTTTAAATAAAATGAGCAACTTTTCCTGCAGTTTCAGTTTTAACTGAGCTCTGAGGCGTTCGGGGACTTTCTGTGTGCAGTCTGCTGCGTCCTGTGGAGTCGGTGTTTATCAGTGAGACCAGAATGTAGCTTTTCCTCTCATTAAACCTTTAACAATAAGTCTCGTAAATCCCAACAGCTCCGTGCACAGACCTGCACATTCCTGAGCGCAGAGACGAACTCCAGACCGAGCAGTTTCTTTGACAGCACAGCCGGCGAGAATCCAGGACACCGATTGGTCTGCAGGTGTCTGATAAGACTGGATGGGATGAAACCACCAACACCAACTATCTGCAGCTGACCGCAGGAACAACAGCGCTCCTTCAGGCTCGACTCGACTATAATGAAATGAAATCAGCACATATGTCCTCTGTGTTTGTTTGGACTTGAGTTATTTAGGAAGAAATGTAACTTTTGTCTGTACTGTCATGTGATTGTCCCAAAATCAGCATCCTGCAAGTGTTTTCAACGTCTCAAAACACATGAGAGAGGGACGCTAGACGTGTCTTCAGACAGTCAGCAGATACACGATGTTAGAAAAAGTCGGACTGTTGTGTTAGTCTGACTGAAAATGGACTAAATCGTATTTCTCAAAGTCGGACTAACACACACACAGATAATGTATACGACTTAGTCGGACCAGAACTGGCCTCAGTGTTCTGCGCGTGCACCACAGTCGGACCTTGGCCATGAAGTCGTCCATGACAAAACCCGTCTGCAGCTTCTTAACTTGTTTGGTTTGTGATGTAACAGGTCAACAGGATGAAGGTCCAGTAGCAACTAGCTGAAACGGTGCATGTCACCTCACCGCGGTGGAGTCGGACATACTGCGCCAATAAAAAGATTCTCCCAGGTGCTTGTATACTGGGACAATGGCAGGAGTCCAGTTAATTGGACTAACCGAGCTGTGACCGTAGCTCCACTTAGGTGTGCATGGAAACGTACTGACAGAGATGTGGACTCGAGTCATTGTGACTTGGACTCGACTCCTCTCGGACTCCAGGTGAAACGTCTTCAGGTTACAGCACTGAGAATGACCAGGACCTGGATGACTGACAGCCTTCATCAAGTTAAAGACTCGTGACTTGACTTGAGACATGATGACTTGAATGACTTGTTTGTGTTCAGTTTAGATATTAAATATAAAATTAAATGTACGTTGTCAATGTTCACATTACCGGTTAAGGTGGATACTGGGAATGTCCTGTCAATCGAGCTCCTCGCTACCACGACCTGAAGCGCCCCAGCTGAGAGGGTCTCTGGCCACAGTGGACCCACCATGAGGCCACAGCGAGCTCGGCCCGGAGACGAGACCCTTTCAAATCTCAAAAAGGAACAGACCGACAGACGGACAGAGGAGGAAGTGTTTTCATGTTTCAGTACTGAGCTGGTAGAGGTCATCAGAACCCAGTCCACAGATCAGATGACTCAATAATCTGAACAATGATCATGTTGTGTTGTGAAATTTTGAAAATTTGTTCTGTTGCACTTCCACATAAAAAGCGTGGCGTCTTGATTCTTGGCATCGACTGACATCGACTCTGTTGCAACAGGAAGCAGTTTCTCATTGAGTCAAACTTTGTTCTGTTCATTCATGAATATGTCCGGCTGTCAGAACCTGATTGAGAAGAAATTAGGAAATAAAAAAACCTTTATAAATTGATTACATTCATTCCACTGAATGTCAATAATTTTAATTCAGATTCAATTCATTGTTTGAACAGGTTCGATAATATCATTATTAAAGAATGACTTGGGTCACGTCTGCTGTCTCATGTCATACCCTGCTCATCACCGTGACATCCGTTTATTTAAAAACATCTCGGCTGTTTAACTGTTCTGTAGACGTTATTTGAGCATATTGTTTAAAGTAACTAAAAAGTAGTATAATAAGTAATATATTACTCTGCACAGACAATAATATTGTAACATAAGGTAACTAGTAATGTGTAATATATTGCATTTTGAAAGTAACTTGCCCAAAACTGCTGAACAATACGTGTTTGTTCACTGCAAACGACTGAGAGTCAGTGCCGACCCTCAGGAGGAGGGAGTCGGGGGCAGATCCTGACCTGGAGGAACAAACACCCACAGGACTTCACACAAAGTCAATGCAAAGACGTGAATCCACGCAACTTAAATAGTTGTCGTGCAAGTAAAAAACTGACTCAGAACCCGGCCAGCTCAGGAGGAGAGAGTGTGGGTCAGAGCCGGACCTTCTGGAGGAATAAACACCTGGAGTCACATCAGATTCTGCTGCGATCCGGAGCCGTTGACCGACGGGAGGAGAGCTCAGATTACTTTTTAAGTTTTGGGATTAAAAAGTGGATTTATCTTCTTGTACTTTGAGTATTTCCATTTTCTGCTACTTTGTACTTCAAAAAACATTTTCTGGTTGTTTCTCTGGTTTAAATCAAGTCTCCAGCTGCTTCAGGTGTTTAGCAGAACGCTGCAACTCTGTTTTACGGTGAAGCTCCAGAAATGTTCTGTGGACTACGAGACGTGGAGGAGGAGATGATGACTGAGTTTTCATTCTTTGGTAAATGAAAATCCAGACGGCTGACTGTAAGCAAAGGGTGAAAACTGGGCCAAAGAGCTCGGGCTGTTGCTCAACCACTGCTTATAACCGTCCAACAAACTTTACTTTTCCGACCAGATTCCTCTCAGGTTACCTTTACGTCCTGAAGGAGTCTGACCTGAAGACGAGCAGCTTTTCCTATTGACTTTAACTTTAAGGGTGGACGAGTAGAAGTTTGTTACGCAGCTGATTGGATGTTTTATTTCTCAGCATCTGTATTTGTTCAGTGACACCTCGGAGGTTTGGAGTCGTGCCAGTCCCTCTGTTCGGCCCAGTCTTTCCCTTTTCCCTCCCTCTTTTTTAGCCACTTCCTTGAGTCCGACACTCAGACTGTGATACCGACCACGTCTGAATGGCAGAACTTCATGTTTCTGACACTGTCTTCGTCTGTCTCGGCTGTGTTGTCCACCCCTCACCCCTCTGAGGCTCTGAGGGCTGTTGTTGGGCACAAGCAGCATATTGTCTTTCTCTGCAGATTCTTTCTGGGCCTTCAGCAGGAAGGATGGAGCCACACACACACACACACACACACACACACACACACACACACACACACACACACACACACGCACACACACACACACACACAGACACACAGACGCACAGGGGGTGGGAGTGAGGAGGTGTGGTCTCCTCCATAAGACCTATGGTAAACACTTCATAGACCTAGAGCAGTCAGAGAGGACACAAAGCCCCCAGAGAGCGGCAACAACCGGCCCGTAACAGAGGAAAACAGATTTTATCCGGGAAATAAACTGTTATTGAATCACTTTCTCTTTTCCACCTCGAGTTGAACTGGTTTCATTGCCTTTTATTGAATAAATGTTAGTGCTTGCTGTCAAGTTTTTTGTACTTAATCGGCTTTAGTGTACTCAGTATCAAGTATTTTAATATCAAGCTCTGTACTCTGCCTTGTAGTGACTGAAATCTGTCCTTGTAATTAAGAGCTAAAGATACACTCACATGCACATCTCCATGCGTGGAGCAGAAAAGAACAGATGTCCCCAAATGAGCAACTGGAAAGTACCTAATGGCCCAGTGAAAGACAGTGACACGGTACGAATGTTTAAAGTAGAAGTATGCGTCCCTGTAATGTGCAGTGAAGGGTTAAAGTGATGTCAGGGGAGCGCTCGGGCCCAGAGGAGGGCGGGGGCCAGAGCGCTCCCTTGGGTTTTAAAAAATGCCTCCTGACATGGGCAATCCACCGGTATAGTGCTATTTTTAGAGCTTATAGTGGAAAACTGTATTGATCGTGGTCAATGAAGAAAGGTTCAGGGGCGGGGCGACCCCAGAACCAGAAGCTGGATGATCAGAACACTGCTTCAGAGCTCACTGCATGTGTCTGTTGTGTGTAATAAACGGCCTGAACCTGAAGACCGGCTGCTTCATCCTCATTGTCAAGACTAATTAGAGACAAGTAGTTATCCACAACAGCCTCAACAGGATACGAGTCCAAACAACAGTTAGCGTCGTACCTTTAAGGCCTTTAAACTGTCACCTTGACTGCCACGATTAATCCATTGACCCTCTTGACCTGACGGGCTGTCGGGTTCTGGGAGGTGAAGTTCCCTTTTCCTGCAAATGTTACAACATCGCAGTGAAAGCGACTGACTCAGGTCTAGAGTGACTTCCCAACAACTCCCATGACTCATCCGCTGCTTTCACTGGGAGAAGAAGAGGAAGACGCTGAGTCCGGCTGGACATCCATCAGATTCCAGATTAACTCCACATTCCTCTGCAGATGACTGAGGAAATTGTTTCTGTGTGTTTTTGTTTCCGTTCTCAACCTCCACTTCTTCCACTTTGTATCAACAGTCATGCAAACGCAGGCTGTCACTGGTTTTCTGATTGCAGCTTTTGTGTCTAAACCTAATTATTTAGTTTTTGTTTCAACAACATTAACAACAGTCCATAAATCAGAATAAGTCAGACTATGTAAACTGTCAGCAGGCTTTATTTTGAAAGTCATGTTACGTATAATGGCTGCAGACCCCTTCCAGTCCAGAGTCCACACCAGAGGAGGACGCGTGGATCTTGAGGCCGCTGACTGAGCTGCTGGACTTGACATGTCGGCCCTCGAGAACCATCCATGATGTTTGTTTTGGCTTTTTCATTGGAATGTGAACACAAATAAAGAATACAGAATATCGACGAGCTTATCGTTGACAGCGACTTGTGAACTTCCTGTCTACGTCTGTCAAGTACTTTCTCTTGTTTCTCACAGCTGTCAGGACAGATCGTCCAGACAGATAATCTTCATTTGTTCTGAACTCTCTGTACTACAGGATGTGGAATAACTACAAGATAACGTTGATTTGCACGGGCCACAATCGACTGACGTCTTTTTAGAGAATAACCTTTCTCTCTTTCATACGTCTTTGTGTGCTGCATCGCAAATTTGCTAAATTAATCATCTTTTCTTTTACGTTTTTAACCTTTTTAAAATCAAACGAGTCCCTGGCGTGTGAAGGTTACGAGCTCTGTGTGACTTCAAGCCGAGACTTGTTTCTGAGAGTCTTGCGTGGGTCCTGTGAGATCATCAGTCAGTCCCACGGTTTGACTGCAGATCAGCTCTGTGTGACGTAGCTCTGTGTTAGCAGGCATTTTATCTCAGCACACACTGCTGCACATCACACACACACACTGTGTTACATGCAACCAGGTTTACTCCTTCATCTCTGCGAGCCAAGTGCTTAGAAAACTGAAGATGGGAAAAATTAACGGATGCCTGAAATGCCTCTTTATCTTCTTCAATGTGCTGTTTGCAGTAAGTGGAAATACTTAATTTTGGATGATTTATGATTTACTTTTAAATTTCTTTCCTTTTTTGTTTTTTTTCCACGAGCTCTGTGTTTCTGTTTGGAGCAAAGGATAAAAAACAAGAAAACTGAAAGCACAAATCCACCGAAAACAACACATCCTGTTGCTTTTGTTAAATGAGTTATCATCCAGGTGGAGAAAAAAGATTGTAAAAATATAGTTAGTTGATTTTCAGCTTTTACAATCAAGAAAAAGGGTGTGGAAAAACTGCAGTCTGCTCGAAAGAAAGCAAAATATACAGATTTTCCTACAAGAAAAAGAGAGAACATAGATACTTAAAAACTTCTGTAAGTCTTGAAGTTTAAAGTTTTAATATTAAAATATAAAAAAAACAACTAAAAACATCATTTTGTTTGATTAAAATGAAACGTGACAAAACATCAAATAAAGCTGTGAATCATGTTTTTCTGACAGAAACACGGTCCAGATCTGTTTTTATTGTTTACGTTCTGTGAACCGTCACTTCCAGTAACAGACACAGGCAGTGTGTGTGTGTGTGTGTGTGTGTGTGTGTGTGTGTGTGTGTGTGTGTGTTGGGCTGCATCAGAGGACGGCGTCACGTTTCAGCCCCATCGACCGACAGAACCGCCATTTCTTCTCCCTAATGAAGCTTCATTCCTCTGCAGGATGTTTTCAGCTCCGAGCGCCGATGGAAACATTGTTGTTGTTTTTTCTTCTTTAAAGACTCAATTTAAAGAGGGCGGCGTTCGAACGGGCTGTTTTTTGTTTTCAGGAATTTGTAGTTTGTTTTTTTTTTGCTGAGAAAAATAAAGAAAAACAGCAGAAAAAACATTTTATCAGAATTAAACTACTTAATAATGTATAAAAAGAGAAATGATTATAATAATTATTATTTTTCGTGTTCATTTATTTATTTTTACGATAAATGAGACATTTTTTGATTAGATGATGTTAGTAACAATCAAGCGATGTTCGGTGTCTGACGTTCAAACAGATGTGAGCGTCTGCAGGTGTGACGGAGGAGATTCGGTTTCATGAGCTCTGTCTCCCTCTAGTGCCTCAGTGCAGGAATTACAGAGAGACTGAATTAAAGTCCCAGCATGCACTAGTACGGATTTAATTGCCTCCACATGTGCATTTAACAGAGATAGTAAACACTCTTGACGCTGTGGAAACCGAACGATGTGGCGGTTTTATGTCCTGAAAGAGATTTTTAAGCTCCTCCCGTGTTTACTGTGTGTCAAAGTGTGTATTTTTTCAAGCCTATCAAAATCCCTCTTACATAACTTTGAGTCGCAACAACGTATATCTAACCTGTCAATTGTGAGCTGGGTTGACCAGCTAACCCCACCTCGCTCAGAGTCACAGCAGGAAGTGAATGTTTGTATCATAGCTGGAAAAAAAAAAAAATCCTTTCTGTAACCAAACTGCCCATTTTCCATTTTCCTCTGAAACACGTCACGACAGTTGTTTCGCTGTGACTGCGACGTCCTTTAAAAAGAGTTGGATAACAACAAACATGCAATCTGAAGTCGAGATGAGATCATCTCGCATGTTACTTAATAATTTAATGTACAAATTTTAACCTTTTAAAGACTCAAAAATGTAAACAGTGACTTTAAAGCAGTGCTTCACAAACAGTTTCGGCATTTTTCCACAGCATCATCAGCACCACGGCTCTGCGCCCTCCGTGGGGGGTCCTGCTCCCCAAGTTAGGAAATCTGCCTCACAAACTCATCATTTACATCATTTTTTTGTGTTTAACATTTTTATTTTAACTTCAGATCAAACGAGGAATTACAGAAGTAAACAGAAAAAAAACATGACGGACGTGCTCCTGTGCTTTCAACAGATTAAATCTGATTCATGTGTTCTCGTTGGACTTCTGGATACTTTTAAAGTTTTGTGGGTTTGACAACGTTTAACTTAACGTGATGATGTTTATAAACGTGTCGTCGTTCTTGCTCTGGCCTTTTTGTCCTGTTTACACTTCTTCTTCTCTTTATTCAGATTTATTAAATTGTTTTTGTTTTTTATGAGAATAAATAAGTGTCGGCACGTTTCAGCCTCTGTACTCTGAGCTGTGATCTAACTAACACGGTGTGTCCTCAGATCTTCGGATGTCTGCTGATCCTCGGGGCGGTGAAGTCCAGCGCCTACAACCACCAGGTAAACAACAACAACAACAACAACAGTAATCCATTGTGTCATAATCACGTAATTAATGCATTTTTAAAACGTAATAAAGGTAATCTCAGTCAAATAAAGACCAGATGCAGTAAGATTAAATTGCTCGCTCTCACTTTTGTTATGTAATTTCAGTTACAAACGTTTTGATGTTTGTAATTTAACTTACGTTTCGTACATAAGTAACAAGTTAAACTGAGTCGCTGTGGACGTTTGGTTTCACACTGGACACGAGCAGCGACCTCCTGGATGAAGTCCTGAGATTTTTTACCCCGACCATCAACTTCGACCTCCTTCGCTTTTCAGACTTGTTCACCTGACTTCCTCCTTTGCTGCCGTAATAATTACTGCAGCCACTAGAGGTCGTTGCCTTACAACAGACTTCAATATGAGTTTAATAAGCTGCTTTCATGGGCGATTTTCGAGGATAAAGATCTGTATACCAGCACCTCGAACTCTCTAATTAACTTCATATCTCATTACTAAACCTGGAAATAGATTTGTTTTGTGTCATTATGAAGTTAATGCTGATTGGACGATATAAAACACCACTGGCTTTTAGATCAGTTTCCTATAAAGCCCACGTTCACTGTGTTATTCTGTTTATACTGGGCACAAAGTCTCTGAAGCCGGGCCAGCAGCCTGGCGCCGCTTCTATCTGCTTTATTTGTCTCCATTTTGTCCCGTGCTGTTGGCGGCTGTAACTCTGAGGAAAACGGAAATGATACGATTGTGACGGCGATAACATCAGTAGCAACAACTTGTAAAACAGAAGTGGGGAGGAAGTTGTTTCCGCTCAGTCTGAATGTGTCAGACTCTTTTCTTTCCTCTCACTCTCTGAACTTTCTCTCGCTTTGTCAGCATTAAACTATGTCCACTTCTGTGGCGGCCGCTGGTCAGGAAAACATCACCTCATGAATCCACCAGATGAATTCTGTCCTCGTTGATTAACTCTGTCGGATCGGCGGTCGCTGCCAAACATTAGCTCGCAGCCTCCCATGATGGGAAGCCTGTTGGCAGGACGAGCTGCAGATTTACTGTAACGTGACTCGCGGGGTGAAATAAGGAAAACTGAGTCACATGTGAGCAATTAAATCAATCGAGTGTTTGGACAAAAGCAGAGAGGGTTTGTTTCTGTTGATTACTTCAAAATAAACCATCTGGGATTCATATTTTACTGCAACCTTAAAGAACCTTTTAAAACCAGCAGAATAAAAACGGCATCAGTCCAGATTTGGTCGTCAGGTCTTTAAATGAAAACAAAAGCAGCTGTTTTGTGAAAATAATGTCTGATTGTTTGAGTCAGGACATCTCATGTGTATCCTGCAGAGAATACAGAATACCTGTTCAGAAATGTTGAAGGACTGTAAGTGCTTATAAGGAGGCAGGCTGCCAAGACGTAGTGGAGACTTTGATTTCTCTCCTTAATGAAGAACACATGCAGCCGTTTTTCCACTCGCTCAGTCGACTTTCTCTGCAGCAGAGAAAACAGGAAGGTCTGTGACAAAGTAATCAGATCTGAAATGCTGTTGGCACCGTGACAAAACAATAAGCTAAAAGGCTGCATGCCATGAGGAGTTTTCTTTTTTTTTAACAAATCACATTTACTTTCCATTACCGCTGCCAAAAGCATATCATCAATCAGGTTTCCATTTTGTAGAGTGCAGCTGTTAATTTAATTTAATGCGAACACTGACGGTCCTCTGTACAGCGTGGGCACGTGGGAAGGAACATGTTTTCAGTGGGACATTATACAAAGACAGTCAAAGGCAAAGGACACCAGTGTGGATCCTACCAACAAAACTGGTATCAATTGAACTGGTGAATGTATTTAAAGATATACTATATTCTTCTTGTTGCCAGCAAATCCTATGCAAACACCTCAACCAAGCCTGGACTCTTCCTCTGTGAAGACATGATCGCTGACGATCAGCAGATAAAGTTCCTTTGAAAATGTTTTCTGTACTAAAACATTTAAGGTCTTACAACATTTTTATGAAGACAAATTGTTCTTTATTTTAAATAAAACATCTTTGCAGCTTTAGTTGTGCAATATGTGCCCTGCAGCATACTTTACTACCCTAGCGCTAGCTAGCTACAAGCCCCCAGGAGGAGCGCCAAACTGTGTAATTACAACGTCACGTGCTAACATTGTGAAAGAAGCGTCTGTAAAATGGCAGTGTTTGTATTTGTGTTTGTGTTTGTGTGGTGGCCGAGCAGCTGTCTGCGGTCGGGAGTCCGGATCTGGCATGGAGCTGGGTGTTTGCCATCGGCGTCCTCGGCATCTCCTGCCTGGGAATCTACGCAGGCTGCTCTGAGAAAGTACTCGTCCTCAAAATAGTAAGTACCAGAGTCCACGTCAAACAGAGGAATTAACTGCATATCAGGTTTTTTTTTTGTGAATTAGATCATTCTGTTGGAAATCAAGCCAAGACAGCAAAAGATCATTTGCGCACATGGTTCAAGACTGTAAAATGTCCTGACGTCTCGTACAACAACACCCGGTGGTTTCATGCTACGAACGTTAGCACGAACATGTGGTCTCTGGCTTGTCACGCCACCATCATCCCCTCCACCTCACGACATAAAAGCCAGCTCGTATGACGTGAACGTGATACGACACGAACGTATCTGCGGCTTGCTTAAACATGAAATGCCTGTATTTCATTGTGCCGCCGGTCATGGTGTCTGTGAATATTGCTCATATTGTTTTCATGTACAGTTTGCAGGATTCATGGCGATTGGAATGGTCATCATGATGATCTTTGGCATCGTTATCGTTGTCGCAAGGAACAAGGTCATCTATCTAGCTACCATCTATTGATCTATCAAGTGTTCGTCTCTGTGTCTTGATCCTATTGTTCCTTCTGTCTCTGTATCTATTACTCTCTCCTTTGGTTATTTTGACAGTTTTCTTGATGTCAGAAATGCTAAATTGTCTCTACGTATATAGCCTATACCTTGACGCTACCATTGCTTACTCTTCTCAATTTTTGTCTTTTGCTCTTAACTTGCTGTTAACACTCATCTTGAATCTACCTTTGCCTACTCTTTTCTGTATGCTAACGTTTTTAACTCTATCTTGATGCTAACACTCATCTTGACCCTCTTGATTACTTTTCTCTGTATGCTAATGGTTTTCGCTCTTTTGATGCTGACACTCTTATTTTGACGCAACCATTGCTTACCATTCTTTCTATGCTAACGTCTTTTGCTCTCTTGATGCTAACGTTACGATTTCGACTCTACCACTGCTTACTCTTCTCTACCTGCTTACAGTTTTTGCTCTTGCTTGATGCTAACACTTCCTACTCTGCTCTGTAGCCATATGCTAACATTTTTGGTCTAACTTGATGCTACCACTGTGTGTCTTTCTACCATAATACTAGTTCTGGTTCATTTATTATCTATTTCTCAGTCTACCTTATCCTGTTGTGATGCTAACAAATTCTCCCTATTGTTAGCCGCCGTGATGCTAATGTCTTCTCTCATTGTCTTGATTCGAATGTTTTCTAAAATTTCTTTCTTGATGATGACAACGTTGTTTTATTTTCCAGCTGAAATCAAGCTTGGAGGACGCCTCCTCTGAGGTGGTTCAGCCCTTCATGCATGACCAGGAAACGAGAGACCTGCTGGAAGCGCTACAGCAATCTGTAAGGTTTTCTTTACATTGTCGATGTCTATGATGAATGCTTAAAGAAAACCTTCATATAAGCACATTTCTTACAGTTAAGAGTTTCACATTGATGATTACTGTCACAGTAACAGCCCCTTAATGTTAAAAAAAGTTGACAATTCATTATTTTTACGACAACGTACTGTAAAGGCCAACCAGTCTTGGTCCTGCAGCTACAAACATCTTTCCTCTGTGACTCTCTACAGACAATTTTATGCTAAACTGAGAATTTGTAGTCAAAATATAGTCATAAAACAAGAGAAATTAAAAATAAAAGCCCTGCAAAAATGAGCTAAACACACTCTCTGTGAGGATATACAGTAATTAAAATACGTTTAAATTTGTTGTTTATGTCTTGAACCTGTTGAATTTATACTCAAAATAAATACGTGGCAGCATATCAGTAGCCATTAACTGTACCTACCATTAACTCGGTTAGCTGAGCAGCTAGCGGTCTGGATTAGCACTAGCACAGGAGTTTTGGAGCAGGATGGGCCGGGGCTAGCTGGTTAGCAGTAGCTGGTCAGTAGATCTCTCTGCAACACAATACACAGACCTCCTCACATCACAACTGTGATTGCTTCACATTTTGTTTATAGTTTTAGTGGATTTAAAAAATAAAATCTGCCATATTGCACCTTTAATATTATTGATATCTACAGTAACAGTGCAGGTCCTGTTGGAGACCATTTCATAACTGGTTCTGGTGTGATTGCAGTTCCAGTGCTGTGGAGTGGTGAGCGCCTCGGACTGGGGTGATTCAATCCCCGACTCCTGCGCCTGCTCCTCTGGAGGTGGACTTTATGGAGGATTTGGAAGCTCTGGATGTAAAGCCAAACCTCAGGTTTGTTCCCGTGACACGGAAATCGCTGATGTTAAATGGCGGTGATTACCAGATTGTTGGTTTTGGAAAGTTAGCAAAATTGTTGGACACAGCACCCCCAAGAAAAGAAAAGTGGTTTCAGATGCTTCCTGACAAACAGACACGCTTCCTAGTATCATTGTCTGTGTTTCTCTATCTGTTTAAATCAAATCAAAACAATTTTATTGATATCGCCCTCAATCACATTGCCTCAATAGATGTCGCATGTACAGAACAGAACAACAATGACAGTTTACAAGTTGCATTGACAGAATATCTGATACAAATTATAATATATGTAAAGTGTTTGGATCCAGGAGACGACCGAGCAGGACGAGGCATCGCCGAGCAGTAAAACAGAAAAGATCAGAGAGAAGAAGCATCAGATTTTACAGAAAAACAGACATAAGGAGATAGTGAAACAGAGGACAGCAGTGACGCAGCAGAGCACAGGGTGTGACGACCCATAAGCATCAATATGAGTTTATGATGAACTTATTTTGCTCTTGTTTTCTTGCAGGGAACCTCAGGCCCGGACCGAGTCTATAAACAGGTATTTAATGAATCAATCAACCCATCTAAGCTACCAGTCAGTGATGTTTCCATATTATGACCGCGTCTCTGTCGCCTCTCCTGCAGACATGCGGTGACTTCATCATGCTGTGGGCCGACTTCTTCTTCCGGATCGCCATGGGCATATTCTTTGGATTTGCTGTTACTGCAGTAAGTTCTGCTTTTATGCTCTCCTGTTGTTTTTGTGTCAAAATCCGTACTCGTAATGAAGAAAAATCCTCAGGTGGTCGCTGACATAAGTTCATTTTAGTCAAATTTATAAAGAAACTTAAAGTTCTGTTGGTTTTGTGTTCAAAAGCATTGATCAGAAGCTAAATTCTGAGGCTGCTCTGTAAATTTTTTTTATAAAATATTATAAATATAGCACCTACTGATCAACCCATGTCAGTTTCGGTTAACAAGTTCTGGTCAGTCCCACCCAGTCCTGGTTTAAGCTCCGTCCATCCAGAGTATGGACACAGATAATGGTTTTCTCGCTCATCACTAGTCTTGGACGTACATTAAACCCTCCTGCGTTATAAAATCTTACTTTTTAAAAATGAAGTTTAAAAGTTTCAAGCCTGTGTGATTAAAGTCCCAAAATGCATCCAATCTCCGAGCCGTCACTGAACAGCAAATCGAAGCCAGATATCAAACTCTGAGAAACAGTTTCGATTAGTCTTCTTCCAGATTCGGAAGAGACCACGGTGAAGTGTGCCGTTCCCAACTCTAACAACAAAGTCTTAATCTTTACTTTACGAGAATGTTTAGCGGGTCATATATTTGTAAAGATGTTCTGAGTCAAGTAAAAGACAAGCAAGTCTCACGTCAGGTTAACTTGAATGAATAAACTTCAGTCAGCTACTAAATTATACGCAGATGACACTGATACCTGTAAAAAGTACATTATCTGTACCTGATACTCGTCCCAGCCTCATACTTGTTCAACCCTTCAGCTAGTATTAGATGAAGTAAAACAAAAAGAAGAGTCTTGGGTCACCCGTGTTCACTAACTCCACCTTTCAGTGTCCGATCAATGCGCTCGGTATCTCAACAGAAGGTTGACGATCATAAACGATGGCACAGCGCGGTTCTTTTGGTACCGAGGCTGCGTTCTCAGCATTTGCCCCTGAAACTATAATCCTTTATACCAAACTGGAGGATGATTTATCTGATACAAAGTGGTAATATTTTAATCCGATGGCCACAACGTTCACCCCCTTTGTTTAATTATCCAGGAGACTTCTTTATTAGTGAGAGTATCTCAGTAGAGGCACTTTATTTTCAGGAACCAGCAGCTGTATTTTGTCCTTTCAGCTTCACTCACTAAGCTCAACAACTCCTTCAGCTATCAGACTAACAACATGCAGGCAGTTAACTGAACATCTTTTTAACAGCTGCTGGCCTCCAGACAGCAGCTGTACACAGTGTGGATGGGACAGATGGTTGCCTCTGTAATGTCTGTAGCTTCTGATGTGGATCCGAGGTGTCTGAGTGCTCGTCTAATGTTGGTCTACCTGTCTCTGTAGCTGATGGGCCTGCTGGTCTCCATCCTGATGATCCATCAGGTCAAACGTTACGACACCTCCGGAGGAGCATCCATCGCTATGAAGGGCTACTGAAGGGAACCCTCCGCCCCCTGACCTCTGACCTTTAACCTCTATACTATAACAGGTGGTCACAGCGGTCAATACATGACCTCTTCATCTTTCATTTTAAACGACATTGCTGCATTTTAAAGAGAGCGTCAGGGAAAGCAGAAGAAAAAGGGACGGTGAGGTTGTGCTGCAGGAAGATTTAACTTGGGAGCCAAAGTGTTTCCTCCCTGCAGCGTTCTGTTGTACAAAATATAACATTAACATAACATTTATTTTTTTGTGAATCATTGTATCTCGTATGTGTTGTTTGATTGTAAGCAGTATTACAGTAGTCTATGTAACAGAGACATTTTGTAGAAAAGAAGCTCAGCCTTCACCACATCTGACTGTAGCTCGATTAACCTCGAGGAGGTCACGGCGGCAGAGTTATCATTTTAAAACCAATAGAGAGAAATTTTATGAAACTGCTAATTTTCCAAATTTAAGCACTAGTCGCACTTACAAATATCAAAATGTCCTGGGCCCTCATGAAAATATCCAATGGCTTCAGGCTCACACATGACTAAACGTTATGTTCCCACGTCGGAGATATGCAGTGGTTTCATGCGTACACATGTTAAAACACAGTCTTGAACTGTGGTCACTGGCTTGCCTTGTTGTAACTTCAGGTTTTATTGCTCTTATGTCCGTTAGCAGATATAAAATAGAGACTTAAAATGAATTGTTTCCCGACATTATTTCTGAAACAATCACCAACACTAAATTTGAAACATTTTCAGACCTTCCTCGGGTTAAAAGATAACGTCAGACGAAGACTTCAGCTTGTTGTTGTGTTTGTTTAAAATGTAGACAATGAACTTGCATATTTACCAAAGCTACGTGTACGTCTATGTAAACACTTCAGTCTTGTAAAAACAGATCACCTCACAGGTCTTCTGGGTTCTGTTAACGAATGTCCCCATGAGAATTTAAATTAATCTGTCGAGGGCATTTAACACAGAAGAACACCTTGATAAAAAAAAAGGGACAAGGATTTAAACGGAAATACTGTGACAGGAACTGTTTTATTGTGCCATCTGCATTCACATCATTTCAAAATAAACTCGACTGGATACCCACGTTGCTCTCGTTTTCTGTTGTGATCAGTTTTTCCTCACGCTTGGCCCTCGATCTGACACCGTGTGAAGGGTTGAAGGAGGTCGATCCGGAGGGCGAGCAGGAGGTGACGTGGGGTGATGAATGGGTTGGAGTAAAGCTACAGGACGACATGGGATGGTTCTGAGTGGATGATAGAGGAGTGAGTGTAATGTGGACGAAAGAAATTTTTTCTTAAAAGCAGCTTTTACTTCAAAAATTATGATAATAAATATATTATTGTATATAATATATATAATACATTCATTTAAAAATGTGCTGCTTTGGCTTTGATGCAGCATGTAATCTGCAAAGTAATGAGTAACTAAATTTATCAAGTAAATGTAGTGGAGTAAAAAAGACAAAAGAGTCAGAGTGGAGGTATGAAGTAGCAGAAAATGGAAATACTCAAGTAAAGTACAAATACCTCAAATTTGTACTTATTTACAATACTTGAGTAAATGTACAGTAATTTCCAGGTGTCCACATACTTTTGGCCACATAGTGCTTCGTTGCAGAGTAATCCAGCAGCCATTAGATGGCAGCAGAGACCAGCTGATGTGAAACGGTTCATGTATCATCTGTGATCCTCCAGCAGCCGAGTCTCCACCTCCACTTTACTGATTCACTGAAAACTCATGTTCGTCTTTGTGTTTGTGGCAAAAATCCACAAATCTAAAACCTGACGGAGGATCTCTGAGCTCAGGAGGCATGTTAGCGGTTAGCATTTCTTATCTTTTTTCACTGCCACTGCTGTCAGGTGAGCTGAACGCACCTCTGTGTTCAGTCACCGCTGCTTCATTCACTCAGTTCATCAAACGGGACCACAACAAACACAGTGAGAGATGGTTTCAGTCGGTGACAGCGTGCTCTTTTAAAAGCGCTGAGAAAAGCAGCGAGGGAAAACACAAGCTGAGCAGGTGACAAAGATTAAATTCATGGACCTTTTCCCTGACAGATGAGGCCTTGCTTCAGTATTTTCTCGTACGCCTGCTTCACACTTTTCATTTCCCAAAAAACAGCTTTACCTTGATCTTGGATATTTTCTCAGGAATTAAAAGCATCTTTTTAAAACGCAGTCTTACAGGACGATAATCTGACGGCCAAAAATACAGTTCGGTGGATCAAGAAATTTCAGTTTGGACATCTTCGTGATAAAACATCCAGGTATTAAAACCATCCACGTGCTTATGAGAAGAAATAACCGTGACTAATAAAATCTGAGGGCGACAAACGCTGAAATCAGCAAGAGGCTGCAGACTTAATAAAAACACAGACAGCTGCTCATGTTTGATTTTGTGTCTGTTGCTTTACGTTGCACCGCGGGCCTCTAGCTGGAGACTAATGGACATAAAGTGCACAGCTGCCAGCGCTCACAGGGAGAAACGTCCGACCGCTGCTCAGGGTGAAGCGAGCAGGACAGTATGAGTTCAGGTCAGCATCAACAACGATGACGTCGGTTCATCATTTTTACATCACAAATGATGACACTGTTTTCAGAGCATTCGTGTGAACACCTTCATACGAGGAGTCCACGGTGAGGGGATTTGTTGTATCCACTGATTTTCTCTGATCTGACTAAATGTAAAACTGACTTCGGGTCTGGTGTGGAGGACTTGTGGCTCGTTTCCACACAATTTTGCTCCGTGTCCATAATTACAGACGAACGGGAAATACGTTTTTTCAAGGGTGAATAGAAACGGCAACATTAACGCAAAGTTTCTGTTTTTTTTTACATGCATGGAGAATAATCAAGACTGAAACAGGACCAGGACGATGGAATCACACCCGCTGCGATACGTCAACATTTTCATCTTTGAACTTCTAACTCATGATTTTGACACGATCGCAATTTAAAAAAACTTTACGCAGACGGACGCGGTGTGAACAACAACAGCTACACTATAGTGGACCACAACCATCAGAACTGGGTCGTCGCACTGATGCGCAACTTTTTAACCTACTCTCGACCGCTGCAACACTAAAACATGATACGATAGTAAACAACCAGAATAGACTCCGGCACAAGCCAAGTTATTAAGAGAGGCAGAACATTACTCCAAAATGAATTTCTTTCTATTATCGATTATACTTGATACATGATATTCTCCCCTCAGACAATTATCACCACATAAAGTACAACATCTGTAATAAACTCTGAGATTACAATCAGTCTGGCAGTACAGCCTGTTCATACCGCCTGGTTTCGGCTCCCGTGCTCGGAGACCTTTTAAATGTTTAACGCCTGAACCTGATTTGACTTGTTGCTGCAAAGTCAAGTCTGGACGTCTCATCATTATTTTCTCTAACTGCCGTTTGAGGTAACTTTGTCTGACACACTGTTCGACTCATCTGCTTCACAGTTTAAATCTGTAGCTTGAATTCTGGGAAACCACTCAAATTAAGGCTCAAATTAATTGTTCAGATTTTTCACTTTCTCCTTTTTAAACATTCAGAAAAGTGATTTTGTCCTCTCTCGACTTGGACAAACTTTTATCTCATCCTGTTTGGACAGCTGCCAGTGAACCGGTTCCTCTCTCATGGCTGAAGCTGGTACAAATGGCAGCAGCGAGGACCTTATATGATGTGTAATGTATGTCAATGTGATGGCAGCCAAACAATGGCGTTAAATAATGTTGGCAGCAACAGTGAGATGCCTGCTGCAAATTCCTTCATCTTCAAAGCACATACTCAGACCTGCAGGTGTGCAGGCTGTCTACAAACGTACAGTAATAAGTGATCAATGCAGCCGTACCAGCTTCGGAACAAGAGACTCTTAAACAGTCGGTCTTATCTAAAAGGATGTGTGTGACAGTGAAAGTCAGATGAGAATGAAACAGCTGCACTAAACGAATGAAGGCCGAATTCCATCTTCTTTAGTTTCAGGGTCCTCTCACTCTGGCTCGCTGCCACGGCTTAGTGGGAACAGAGCGCAGTCATTGTTGATGTTCATGGTAACACCTGTGAGTTTCCTGCTCGGTCACATATCTGCTGTGAGAGGCCTGATCAGAGCGTACCGCAAGCAAACCTGTAGTTTGTCCTCAGGCAGGTTGAGATAATTTGTTAAATCATAATCTGACATCAGCGTCTGCTTCTCCTGGTTTTAAAGGCTCATTACAGTAAAGTGATGTCATTTTCTGAACGTATCAGACTGTTCTACTTCTTGTTCTAATACTTGTCTTTACACACAGAGTCATTATAGCCACATTACTAATTATAATTGATGTGTCATCCCCACAAAATTGTATCAACAGCCAACAAGACAGCTGCGGTTCCCGTCGCACCACTGGATATTTTTAAGGACAGCTGAAAACATTTCCAGCTGTTTTTGTGGTGACTAAATCATCTCCATCCATGATCTTGGTGACCAAAACATGTATTTGAAGCCAAACCATGATGTTTTTTTAACCCTACCAAAGTGGTTTTAGTGCCTAACCAGAACATAAACACAGCGTCGTGACAAGAGAGAAATAGAAAATTCAACCTAAACAAATGGAAAGAATTAAAAAGAGATATTTTACTTGCAGTAACATACTTTAATAAAATGTAGTCCCTCAATTGAATTGGTTGAAAAATATCACAATATCATTTCGAAGCCATATCACCCAGAGTGTGTTTGCTCTGGTCTGAATCAGTGAATGAGTTGATGAAATTGTTTTGTTTGGTTTTTAACAATTTATGAATTTTCCCACAATTTAATTGTCAAACAAACAAACAAACAAACAAACAAACAAACAAAATAAAACACTTAAAAGCATTTCAACATACATTACAAGTCTTTTTGAAACATGCTGTGAAATCAGGAACGTTGGGCTGCAACAATCCCCCAAAATCAGGCAAAATCATAGAAAAAGGTTTTGTATCAAAAAAACGTCAGTGTTGAATTCTTTTAGAAAACATTGTTAGGGTAATTATTTAATCCATTAAACCCTGAAGAGTTACATACAGCAGGTTTCTACTGCACGAAAACATCCGTTTAACCAGATATGACATAAATCTGCTCTTAGCTTCAAAGAAAAGTCCATTTATCAAACATACATT
Source organism: Pagrus pagrus (assembly GCF_965226575.1). NCBI lineage: Eukaryota > Metazoa > Chordata > Actinopteri > Spariformes > Sparidae > Pagrus > Pagrus pagrus. Next base: position 2,033,732 of record NC_140205.1, read on the forward strand.
TCCTTCATTGTTCACTGTTTTACATCAAACGCAAACAGATTCCTAATCTTAATCACACTCTGTAACCGTATGCATGTCCTGCCAGAATGCACAAATTACACTGCAGTCCCACAAAACATGTTAATTATTGGCATTCACAAAACCACATCATCTGCATACAGTTTAATCCTCTGAGCTGGCGTCGTAAAGGGTCTTTAATAGTGGTGCTCAGTTGGTGTTTCAAATGTTGATTAACAACGAACGCTGATCGAAGACCATCATTTCAACTTACCAACTCCACCTGGAGCATGTTGTATTATTATACTGTTCCCTTATTAATTATACACTGAGTTCACTTTCTGTTTTTCAATTTTCCGTTTCTTTTGAGGTCTTTTCGGTTGGTTAGGTCAGTTCGTCTATGTAGTGTCCCTGAGCCTGTCCCCTTGTTCCTTTTCCCAAGATTTGTTTCTGGTTTTTATTCTCCGTGTTTGTACTTTGCCTTTTGATTTTTACTTTGATTTCTTAGTTTTAATCATTTTTTGGATCTTGGATTTTATGGTTTTGGATTTCGGCTTTGTTATTAAAAGCTATTTGGTCAGCACTTGGCCGCCTGTGTCTTGCGTTTGGGAAAACATGCTTTGGGTTAAAAAGCTCCAGGTGGGAAAGGATAACTTCGTAACATAACATAACATCATTGGTCAGTTTCAATAATGGTCCTGGAGCAACATTATTTACGATGTTCTGGGAACAAGGTCAACGCAGCGATATCAGGTCGTACATGTTCAAATATAGACAAAACAAACTGAAGCCTATTTAACCAGACTAAACAATGCATTTTTTAAAATGCCCATAGAAGAGGACACAGTCTGAGGGTGTTAAATCAGGTGCAGGTGTTGGGCGAGTTCAAATCTGCATTCCTGGATGGCAGCCATTGCCACTGTTGCCTTGTGGGCTGGGGCGTCGTCTCAGACAGTGCTGGCTTGCAATTTTCAAGTAGCCAAAACCGAAATACCACAAAGTTATTAACTTCAAACTCTCTGCATAAACATTCAGAGTTGAACTGCACTTCCTTGGCCCATGAATTTGTATGAAGGCTTGATCACTGCATCACACAAGATCAAATCAAAACATCAGTGTGATTCACTTTAGAAATGATCACAGGGGCGGAGTTTATGCCATCATCATTAAGACCAGGACTGAAGAACGGGTACAGTTTCTCAGTGAAGGAGAAGCCAGCAAACGTGTAAAGAAGATCCGCAGCATCTACGTCATAGAAGGAGACCAGACCCTCGTCATAATCCACAAACACTCCCACCTTCTCAGGCTTCGAGTTTACAGTGAGAGGTAGAGGAGAGCCAACAAGAGCGGCATACTCTTCTCCATTCTTAAGCCACACAGTCCAGTGGCCGTTATCTGGGCACAGCGGGATAATCCCCTTCCTTTTGATCGACTCGTTGGCCACTCCTAACGTCCATCGAGTCTTGTCTTTAACTTCGGCCTCGAAGTAGAATTTTCCAGAGGAGAAGCTCTGTTTGGCTAAGACACAACAACTAGGATTAAATCTCTTAGATGTGTCTTTGAGATTCTTCTTTTTAATACCATGATGTACTTGTTTGCCATCATCAGACAGGACGAGAGCAGCATGTGCTGTATCAGGATCCAGAGTCAGATCCACTGCAAACTGCTGGGCCCTGTGTAGCTCGGCCACGTGTAGCAGCTTCTTGATCTCTTTGCCAAGAGTCTCCTCCAGTTGATCCACAGCTGTCTTCACAGTCCCCTCATATGATGGCAGATCCACGTTGACCTCTGTCCAGTCTTTGGTGCGTACTGAGGCATCCAAGAACGCAAAGTTTTGGATTAAGTGGAGGTGGTCTTTTGAGTGTGAGAGCTGCTCCAGCTCGGCTCGTTTCTTTATCAGCTCAGAGATTTCCTGCTCCAGCTCTCGGATGACACCTCTGACCTCTTTCTCTGTCTCTTCCTGCTTCTCTTCAATCATCCCGATGAGGTCGGCCTGGGCTCTTTGCAAAGACTCCATCAAAGCGGTGAAGACCCGAACACCATCTGCCATCTCCCTCTCTGCAGCCTCCTTACTGAGCTTTAAAGAGTGTTTGATTTCCAGAATCTTCAGTCGTCTGTCCTGGATCATTCGATGGATTTCATTCTCTCTCCTCCCCAGCTCGGCCCTCTTTTTCTCAAATTGTGCTTTCAGCGGGACGACTTCATGTGACTTGTGGTCTAAAACGGGGCATAGCATGCAGACGCAGGTCTGGTCGGTCTTGCAGAACAGCTCTAGTGGTTTATCATGAATCGTGCACATCCTGACCTCCAGGTTCTCCACAGGATCAGTCAGCTGATGTTTTTTCAGGCGTGACGCCGTCAGATGAGGCTCCAGGTGAGTCTCACAGTAGGACGCCAAACACACCAGACATGACCTCACAGCTTTCATTTTGGTGTCGGTGCAGACATCACAGGGAACGTCTCCTGATTTGGCAACCTGGCAGCTACTCCGTCCAGCTGACTGTCTGAACTGAGTCGCCATCTCAGATACGAAAGTGTTGACTCGCAGGTCAAGCTTTTTATAGAAGGACTCTTTGCATGAGGGGCACTGACAGTTGGTGCTGCTGTCCCAGTGCTGCATGATGCATTTTTTGCAGAAGTTGTGTCCACATGGTAAAGTGACTGGTTCATTGAACACATCCAGACAGATGCCGCAGAGAAGCTGGTCTTCAGTTAGCAGACAGCTGGCAGCCGACATGGTGACACTCTAAAACCAAACAATTAAAGCATTACATTACAACGCTGTCATGTCAATACTTATATCAAACATAATTTTATATGTCTGCTGCTAAATTTTAAAGCTGGATAATCAGTTAATTACCTAAAATCATTCAGAATAATTTTTTTAGCATGTTCACTATTTCAGTGTGAGTACAAAATAAAACAGGATGCTCAGAGACGGGTCCACATTATCATACTTGCATGTCCCTTGTTTTAAGAACAAACGGGGACCCATTGTTTTCTACAACTGGCTGCATCAGAATCTTCTTTGAATACACTTACTTAAAGAAATACAAACAAAAGACTTTCTTAAATGTGTTTGTTTGATTTTAAGTTAATTTGTTTCATGAGTCTGTGGATAACAAGACAAGTAAAAATAACAGCTGAATAAGGTGATAGAAATATTATGATACAGATTTTAATAACATTTTACCTGTTACATGTTTGCACTTCAGTGGATGTTATGCACCAAAGGGAACAGTCTCTGTATTTAGATTCTGCCTAATGTTGTATGTTTTTATTAAAGATGAATATATAATTTACAATTGAATAGCTTTATTTCACAGCAATATTGAAAAGTCTTCTGATTTCACTTAAAAATGGGTCCAACAGGCAGAATAAACCCTCTCGCAACAGTTTTTTTTTCTGAATCACTGTTTTACTTACATACTGTTTTATTTACATAACTCCTTCAAAATATCACTTTTTTTTTTTAAAGAAATGGCATGACTTCTTTTAATTACTTGTTCTTTATTACTTTGCGGCTTAATAATTCATACATGAAAGGCTTTAAAACAATAAAATACCAACGTTACTCACAGATTTCCAATGAAGATGTCAGAGCAGAGTTGAAACTTCCTCAGAAAAAGGTCTTTCCTTGTTGTGCAGGACGACAGCTCTGTCACGACAACGAAGAATGTCTTCAGTGTTGCTGCGCCTTCTTTCTGCAGGCAAACCAGTTTGGGTGTTGCTGGCGGGAAGCTTGTCACATTTCCTAATGCTGCATTCCTCTTCTGTTCTGGTTCAGGTCCAAGTTCAGTCAAAAATGCTCCTGTTTGATTTGTGTTTTTATTCTGTCTCAGGATTTGTCTCTCAAACAGGTCCCATATATTCTTGATGACGTGATGTCGGACGTGACACCAGAAAACAAAAAAATATGACAAAAACTACTTTTACACCAAAAATGTATTTTAGTGTAAAAATAGTGTTGGTCATATTTGAACCCACACAGGCTGTTGATCGGATCAAATCAGAAAAGTACATAAACACAGTCACACAACACAACAAACCTTTGCCAGTAAAGGTGCATGAAATGGTAGAGGACCGTTCAGATCACAAACACCCTCAAACGATGATATTTAATTTCATAAGAAACAAAAGGAAACTCTTACTATTAAAAGTAAGCAGGCAGGGCTACACACACACACACACGCGCGCGCGCGCACACACACACACACACACACACACACACACACATTGCTGTAGTCATTTTGGATTGTCGGCCTCGTTCATGAATGACATTAATAACCTCCCTGTGTGCTCGAGTGTGTGTGTGCTGACCCATATTTTTCTAATGGCTTCTCTAATATGTTGTGAATTTATAACGACATCGACACCTCTAATATATTCTTAATGACCTCTGTAATGTATTTTGTGTGCGAGTGTGTAATAGGTTTTAAATGGATGAGCTCCTCCAGATTGAACTTGTACCATAGGCTACTGGCTATCGAACCGCTATGCTAGCTCTCACACATCAGAGCTAATGAGAGAGGGTGAGACACAGAGAGAAGAATCACAGTGTGCATCGTTTGTGACTGTTTGGGTTTGTTTGGCCTCTTCAGGCTCTCATCAGTGTTATTACTATGATAGATGTCATTCACTGTTATCCTCCTCCATCAATATAAAAGACAAATACTGCTGAAGTAAGTTAAGACAATGGTTGGGAACATGCTCATTTGCTTTCTGGCCTCCTACAACTAGCAGCTAGTTAGCTTAGCTTAGCACAGAGAATGGAAACAGATACAAAACACAACTTCCAGCCTGTAAATAGCAGTAAAGTCAAGTGTCTTTCAACGGACGAGGAACAAGGATTTCCTTTTTTTTCCAAAGATTCCTGATTCAGTTCTTTTCCTAAATCAGTTTTTATAAAACTAATGCTTAGTCCTGCTGACAGAAATAAACATTGTTACTGTGGTAATATTTTCTTAGCAGAAAAAACAAACAAACAAACTTGTGGTCCCAGTACTCCATGCGAAATATATCCAACATGTATTTCGATAGGAGAGGGGGAAAAAAAAGGATGAAGTTCAACTGATTGGTGCCTTCCTCCCTGTGATAAAGCAGAAAAAAAACTGTCATATCTTCGTGGCCCTTGTTGTCTACTGGACCACAAGAGGGAGGTTATTCACACCATAATTCAGACAAGTATTAGCTAGCATGCTATTTCCTAACTATGTTCAGTGGTCATCTGCTAAAAATGTCAGCTAGCCATAGAGCTGATACAGCGGATTGTGAGCTGCTGTTTTCCCGGTAAACACCCCAACCTCTGGCAGTCAGAGGAGGCCGGAGAGGTCGGTGTGTTTACTGGGAAAACTACAGCTCATAAACGCTGCATCAGAACTGCCCACCAGGAACCAGGCCTTCATTTTGATCTCAACTACACAGCTGTAAAGTTTTGTGGCTGTGTATTGTGCTGGCTGTTATGCTATCACACTGACAAATCACTGACATGTGAATCACTGGACTTATTAGTGATGTGTGCAGGAATCAGGCGAGACAAGATTGGCAGACGGATTAGAGATCGTACCAGATTAGCGTGGTGAAGCCTGAAGACAAAGGTTGACATGTTGATCTACATTCCAGCTCTCACCAGCGGGCATGAACTTTGTATTGCGACCTCAAGAGCGAGACTCTGGATCTACTGTAAACAACCCAGAGCAGTTTTTTCTCACAGGACGTCGGTGGCTAATAATTAGGAGCAGGGCGAGGAGCTCGAAATAGAACGGATTAACAGCCTTTCTTTGTGCACAGTAATCATAATTCAAGTGTTTTCAACTGAATTATTGTACCCGCTGCTCAGATTTTACAACCTCAGCTCAGTATATTTGCAGGAAACTCTTCCAGCTCCCTCACAAATAACTCCTTACTGCTACAGTTTGTTGTTGAGGCAACACACAAGCAAACATCAGCTCTTCTCTTTGTGTCTCGTCTTGTTCACTCAGCTTCTACTTGTCAGTGTCAAACACGAGGGATCGGTGGATGTATTTTTGACACAGATGACATGAAGCTGCTCCTCAGCATCAAGCGGAGCCGGTGAAAGTGGTTTCAGGATCATTAGGATCCCCCCTCATGCCTCTCTGCGGACTCCGAGCACATCCAGCTCAGGGGAGACCCCGGGGCGGACCCAGAACACACTGGGGGATTATACGTCCCATTTGGCCTGGGAGAGCCTCGGGATCCCCCAGGAGGAGCTTAGGGAGGTACCGAGGGAGACGGGCGACCAGGCTGAGCTGCCACCACGACTCTGAGCTGGATAAGTAGCAGAAAATGTTTGGCTGAATGGATTAAACTGCTGCAGCGTGTATGGAGTTATTTTAACTGCCATTACCACATTAAGTCCTCCTAATTAAATCACAAAAATGTCTTTGCTCCTGACACATAGGTGCATGACATAAATTAAACCGGTGTGCATGTTATCTCCCGGTCCCTTTAGAGCCAGGGGCGGCGTGACCCGCCGTACTGCTGCTGAAGCAGCGGTGCTTGTCTTCGCTGAGGGATACAGATGTGGCCTCTCCGCCAACTGCATACAAGCAAATACACTGATATTTAACTCAGGAGGAGGAGGAGGAGCGCTGCTGTGCGTGTAACAATGATGCGCAGGTCAGGACGGGTCATAAAAATGATTATTCTGATTGATAGCTGGTGGCATGTGGGTAAAATATGAATAACATTACCTGCAGCGGTCCTCCAGCAGCAAAACAATAAGTGTATCTCTTTATTAGAGCTGCTGTGAGTGATTTATTCTTATTAAAATATGTGTTAAATAGTCCAACAGTAATCACTGTTATAGAGCATTTCCTGTATCCCTGCTCCCTTTATCCAATCAGGAGAGAGAAACCCATTTAAAGGCGGTCCTGTCTGCACGAGCAGGATCCGCTTGTTTGCTGCTTCGTCTGGTGATTAACGCTCCGCAAGCATGTGGTGACGTAGAGAGGAGGGAGGGGACTGCTAACGGCTGAATGAACAGGAAGTTAGCTAGAGCGATGACAACACTTAGAAAACACATCACCAACTAGGCACAGCAGCATTTTTTTTTTACAGTGTAGAGGTTACTAACTGTACATGTACTAATTAAATAAACACATGAGGTTTAAGTGTAAGTCTGCATTAAACAGATTAATGAGGATGATGAACTTAAGGAACAGAATCAGAATAAACACATCATTTAAATAATTAAAGTCGCTGTTGTAGGCAAATCAAACCCATCGACCTGCCAGACTGCAGCAGAAACACAGTATAATAACGCTGATTGAACATCCGCAGAGTGTGAACTCACCTGATCGGCCAGCGAGGAGCGTCAGGGCCGTTGCTATGGTTACCTTCAGTTTAATAACCGCAGAGCGCGGATTTAAAAAAAGGAGGTTACACCGTTGACTGGACCTCTCCCAGACAGACAGCGATATTACACCCAGCCGTGATATCCATCAGCTCACACACACACACACACATACGCACGCACACACGCACGCACACACACACACACACACACACACACACACACACACACACACACACACACACACACACACACACACACACACACACACACACACAGATTAGGAGCTCTGCCTCCATGACGACAGTTTTCACAACGTGTTGGATGAAAAGAAAACGTGTTTCTGAAACTGATCCGACGTCTGAATCCGTTCCCGTCACATCGCAGAACACCTGTGACGTTCTCCGACCGTAATCGAGGGCCGTCATTGGTTGATCGACAGAGCTCATTCATCTCTGTGATTGTGTTTCACCCTGTCATTTAAAAATATTACCTCGCCCTCAGTGTGTGTTCGAGTTTGTGTTTGTGTGTGTTTTGTTTTGTCAGAAAGCAAAACTCACCTTGAGGTATTAACTGAGTCAGGCCTCATTACACACACACACACACACACACACACACACACACACACACACACACACACACACACACACACACACGCACACACACAGAGCTCTCACTCCTTTCTTTCATTTCTTCTTTCTCTCAAGCGTGAAATCTGTTCAATCTTTTTCTTTAGTCTGACTGTACAGTGAGAGTACACACACACACACACACACGCACACACACACACACACACACACACACACAGACTGACACTACACCTGTCGTGAACTTGATTGAGTCTTTCTGAATGTGAGCGGATTTAAAGTCTGACTGGTCGGTTTAATGGCGGCAGGCTCTGGTTGGTTCAGAGAGGGAGAGGTGTGATCGCTCTGATCACTCAGCTGTTTTCGTCCTCTGTTGCCTCAGTAACACCTGAGCAGCTCCTGGTGCTGAAGTGACGCCGTTGTCGAGCGGTACGTCCGCAGCTCCAGCTGTGAGGAGCTCCGGCTCTGATCGTCTGGGATGGAAACACTAATTAACGGCTCTTCTTCTGGTGCTGAAGTTTCCGACTCCGAGTCTGATCCTCTCCTCTCTTTGTCTTCAGACGTGGTCAGACTGCGTATGTTCAGATGACACAGTCCTCCAGTGATCGTCGTTTTGATGAAGATGTGTCCTTCTGGGTCACTCGCCGAAATGATGCGGTCTTTTCTCTTGTCCTGACAGTCTCGTCGTTAATGAAAACCTCCTGAGCAGAACAGAGTTAAATGATTCCCTTCGGTGTTCAGCACATAATTACTTTATGTTTTTGCACTTGTGTTTGATTCTTCTGTGTGGAGCGAATCCTTTAATGTCACACTGGAGCCCTTAATTCTTGACTTGTGGCAGCAGGAGGCTCCTCTGAGTGGGCGATGTGAGGGTCGTCTGAAGTCTTGCTGTCTCCTCTTGCTTCTGATATTCACAATTTAAACCTATTAAAAGTTAGCGGCCCGCCCGGCTAGCAGCCTGGACAGAGTTTTGGCAACAAAAACAGTTTTCTCTTGTTCCAGAACGTCAGTATTTCCTGATTAAACGGTGACAAAATGGCAAAAATCTGCGATCGTGGCTGCTTCTTTGCACTTTTATCTGTTCATAGACTCCTCACTTGAGCAGATAGGAGCTTCTATGCCCGCCCTAGAGCCCGCAACAGCCAATGAGTGATCGTTTAGACAAGTGACCCACTCTCTCTTCTTTCTCCTCTCTCCGGAGCCAATCACACGCCAGCCTCCTGATGATTAATGCATCATGTAGCCAATGAGATTTCAAATCCAGTAATATATAGTTTATATCAGTTTTTAAAGCCCTCAACGTGGAAATTATACAAATATCTGTAGTTTATGTTCTTTGTACAGGCTGTTTTTCCACCCTCAGACTCTTTTATAGGCACAAAGTTTGTGTAAATGAGGAAATAAAGACCTTTAATGAATTAATTCTCCTGTTATTCTCAGGCAGGCGTACTCTGAGTTCACACAATGGGATTTTTTTTGCCAGGCACCTGAATATTTCCTCATAAAAACATGCGTTAAGTTTTAATTTTCACTGATATTGTTATTAGATTTGAGCTTGGACCATGTCAGACTATACGACGTGGACTCCAGGCAGCAGAGGCAGTTACAGGTCATCTGCAGACTGATTTATGCTTTAAAAATTCAGGTGAGAAAAATAAATAAATAATTCAGTGTGTTCAACCGTTCGAAAGAGCCTAAAACCATCCCTGTACTCCAGATGGTTCAACAACAGCTTTGAGTTTACGACGGGCTCGACGTTTAAGGATACTTCAAGATACATTTCTTCAACTCTGTTTTACTGTGAAGCTCCAGAAATGTTCTGTGGACTACGAGACTTCACCTGACTTTATATCATCAGGAGGAGATGATGACTGAGCCTGACTTTATATCATCAGGAGGAGACGATGGCTGAGCCTGACTTTATATCATCAGGAAGAGACGATGACTGAGCCTGACTTTATATCATCGGGAGGAGACGATGGCTGAGCCTGACTTTATATCATCAGGAGGAGACGATGGCTGAGCCTGACTTTATATCATCAGGAGGAGACGATGACTGAGCCTGACTTTATATCATCAGGGGGAGACGATGACTGAGCCTGACTTTATATCCTCAGGAGGAGACGATGACTGAGCCTGACTTTATATCATCAGGGGGAGACGATGGCTGAGCCTGACTTTATATCATCAGGAGGAGACGATGACTGAGCCTGACTTTATATCATCAGGGGGAGACGATGACTGAGCCTGACTTTATATCATCAGGAGGAGACGATGGCTGAGCCTGACTTTATATCATCAGGAGGAGACGATGACTGAGCCTGACTTTATATCATCAGGAGGAGACGATGGCTGAGTTTTACTCTTTGGGTGAACTGCTCCTTTAAAAAGCAGGCGCTTATAAAACGTGCTGCTGTTTCTTTGACCTCTTCCTTGTTTGGACTAATTAGATGTGATGAACTCCATCAGACGATGTGAATACGAGGTGGATATTCGCCTCCCTCAGCATTCAAACTCTGCTAAAAAAACCCTCTGTGTGTCCTTGTGTGTGTTTCTGTGAGTGTGTACTGTTTGTGTATTTGTGTGTATGTGTGTGTGTGTGTGTGTAGTTGTGGGTATCGCTCACAGAAAGACTACTATTTATTTCCCCCACGGGAGTCATGAAAGCTTCATCTGAGCTTTTGTTCACATGAACCTGAGTGGGAGACAAGTGTGTGTGTGTGTGTGTGTGTGTGTGTGTGTGTGTGTGTGTGTAGTAGCAGTCTATGTTTAGCCTGCAATTTTCATGACCAGGTGTTCCTGTTACCGTGGCAACCCTCAGAGACAACAGGTCAGGTATAGCTGGATCAGAGCATCTCTCCGTTTCTCTCTCGCTGATTTTTTTTCATTTGTATTTATTTGTTTGTTTGTTTGTTTTCTTCGGGGGGAGTTTCACTTTAACCCTTCGCACGCTGTCGAACTCAACATGTGGCTGGTTTGATGATTTTAAACGCAGATGTCACCTGTTTTTGGGGTTTTTAACATCCTGAGGGTGAGATTGTTTGTTTCTATTAAAACTCGATTGATTTCTCTCAAAGTACAGACGGAGATTTCCTGAGAAGAAAACTCATTTTCTCCACACGGGCTCCCGGCGGGACGGGCAGCGGCAGGTGGCCATGATGGATCTGCATGATGTTTTCTGCTGTCCGTCATCAATACCTGCAGGAACATCTGACCTGCGAGTGAGACATCAGCGGGTGTTTGTGGGTTTTTTCCACCTCATGAAATCACTTTTCTCTGTTTGACAGAAGTGTGAACGTAGCGGACGATAATGACATCAATCAGCGCCGCGAGCGTCAGGTGTTGCTGACGTGTTACTGAGGGAACAGACGACTGCAGTTTTTAATGTTAATTGTGCTCGTAGACACCTGAACGTAATCTGTGTGTGAACTCCATGTTAAATGTCGTATTAATATCCTGTGAAGGCTGACTCAGGTACAGTTAGCACGGGGTTCGGTCTCATCCTCTGCTTTGTTCTCATTCCAGTTTCTCAAAGCATCTCATGTGAGGACAGCAGCGTACAGGTGGAGTCAGATTAATCACGCTTATAGTGTTTTCACAGCATGAACACAAAACCAGAACAGACAAACAATCAAAACAACCCACAGAACACAACGGTAAAAACACAAAGGGAAGAAATTTGCAACAACAACGACGCTCGTTCTGGTCCGAACTAACGAAACAAGTCGAGGCTTCGTCACTTGAAGTAAGACGAGCCGCAGCAGCCAAACGCTGGCGGGTTGATTTAAAACTGAAAGCAAAAAATAAAATCATTCCTCGCAGGTACGAGTGTCCTCACAAACCAAATCTACTGATCGTCACTCTCAGCGAGACGGTGCCTGAAAACACGCGTCCTGCACAGACGGGTGAACGTTCACGTTGGACCCATTGTTTACAAAAAGAGGCTACTTGAGATCTTATGTTTTCGAGGCCTTTAAGGTTTCGTTAGACATCAGCAGAGTAATGTATACGTGAAGAGATCAATAATGTTGAAGGATACGTTTCTGATCTGAAGGAGACACAGTTACAGAGAAGTTTCATTGTGCAACTTCATAGAAAAACACACGATCAATAACGGAAACCTGCCACCTGCAGAGTCACCGCTGTAAACAAACAGGAAGGAGTGTGTGTGTGTGTGTGTGTGTGTGTGCGTGCGTGCGTGCGTGTGTGTGTGTTATTAATTGGCCCCGGGGTGAAAGTTAGAGCTCCTTTCTCAAAGTCTCCGTAAAGAAAACTTTGATTAATGCCGCTAAGAGACGGAGACTAACTAAATCCTTTATTGATCCCCGAGGATAAAATTCATCCAATCAGGGATTCATCAGATCTTATCGATACTGATTCATTACCGGTGTCGTCCTAACGAAAACCTCATCAGTTTATTTAAAGCTTCCATCTATTTGCTGGCTGTTTGTGTTTCAGAGAAAAGCTCCTGCACAAGTTTTACAAAGTTGACTTTGGATAATTTACTCAAACAGGCCCACAGTTTTCAGGTATTTGTACTTAAGTGCATCGAATGTATGAAACTTTATACCTCAACTACATGTCAGAGGGAAACATTGTACTTATTACTTCATTTATTTAATTACTTTGACTTTGCAAACTAAACATATGAGATATGATGCTTTGTTATAGATTAAATGCCCCTCAGACCATCACAAGGTCACTGAACAGTTACAATGTTGTTTACACAAAGAAAGGAAGAAGTTCATGTAGGACATCAGCCAAATTTACAAGAAGGTCCAAATAATGAAGAATTAGTCAGAGACAGCGTTTCATAAAGTTTGTAAAGTTTCTCCCAACTCAACAACTCACTAACTTAGGCGTTTTTTAAAGGGAGTGTCTCCTCTATACTGGTTACTGTTTAGTGTATCTGTAAAATGTGACATGTTTAGCATCAATAAAATGTTTCTTCTTTCATAAATTGAGTGTAAATGGTGAAATCAGTGTAATCAGTGCGTTCAAACAGCTGCTGAATGTTGGCTAACAACTCACAAAATGTTGTGTTTTTTAAAGGGAGTCTGGTTAATTTCTCCAAGTGGACAAAGAGGTAGCATATACCGTATTGGTAAAATGTGTCATGTTTAGCGTCGATAAAATATCGTCTTCTTTCATAACTTGAGTGTAAACGGTGAAATCATTTGAAACATTTGAAAAGTTTCATGAAATCGCTCCTTGTCACGTTCTCCCCCTTCGGTTTCCTCCTCCTCTTCTCTCAGGTGCTGCTCATCAGGCAATTAGCCCTGAGCCATATTTAAAGGAGGGCGGAGGAGAAGGAGCTGTCTTCTTCCTCCACAGACCGAACAGTCCTGACCGGGTTGAGCTTGTCTCTGGTTTTGTCCTCAGTTGGTGTTTTCTTTTCTTTTGAGGATGGAGGTCTGGTAGTCCTATTTTGTTTGTTAGTTTAGTTCATGTGGTCTTCTCTTAGTTCAGGGAGTGCAGTTCTGGTCCTACAGCCCACCGTGTGGCTGGCCCAGACTTCCTCCATCCTTTTTGTTCATTTCTGCCTCCAGACTCTCATAGTTTTGCTTAATTTTGGTATTATTTGTAAATAAACATTCATTTTCTTTTGTAACCTTATCCTCGGGTATGGCGTCCTTTTTTAATATGTTGCAGCTCACAAGGTAGAGCCAACTGTTCTGTATTCTGCAAATTGTCTCCGTACACGACCATGTTCGGTCTTTGAAATTCAGCATTTAATGCAAGACATGAAGTTTGTGTTTACCAGCCTGTCTGCTTCTGTGTCTGAAGTGCTAAAGTCTTACCTGCCAACATTTAGCAACTGAACACACTGTTTACACTGATTTACACTCAATTTATGAAAGAAGAAACATTTTACATGTCAAATTTTACAAAGACACTAAACAGTAACCAATATAGGACATTTCTTGGAAAATGTCACCAGACTCCCTTAAAAAATGACTCAATTTAGTGAGTTGTTGAGTTGGAGACACTTTATAAACTTTGTGAAACTCTTTCTCTGACACATTCTTCATTATTTGGGCCTTCTTCTAAATTCGGTAAATGTTCTACATAAACTTCTGTCTTTCTTTGTGTCAAACATCGTGTCTGTTTGTCCCAGTGATGTACATGTTAGTTGGGAAGACCCCAGACTCCCTTTAAAAATTGCTAAATTCTGAGAGTTCTTGAGTCGGGAGGAATTTACAACATTTTTGAAACACTGTCTCTGACAATTTCTTATTTATTCAGGCCTTCTTTTAAACTCGGCATGTGTTGTACATGAAGTTCTTTCATTCTTTGTGTAGAAAACATCGTTGCCTGTTCGTCTCAGTGATGTACGTGTTTATTTGCATATAGAGTGGGGAGAGATTGAACTACCCGGTCTGATTGTGCTGCTAACATGGCTTCATTCACAGTGGTGTTGTAGCTGTAGCAGCATCACTGATGGAGTTTTCCACAGTATAATTCTGCTGGTGGAGCTGTGGTAGTATTAACAGTAGTATTACAGTAGAATTACTGTTTCAGGCCGACGTTAAAGCCGCACAGAGACGGATGAAAGCAGATGAGAATGTTTTAATGTGTCGTTCCTCTTTTCATTTAATTCCTGCGTCGTATTAAATGTAATTTCAGTGAGATATTAAACTTCCATCTTCATGCTCTCCCTCCTCCACCTCTGCCTTCTCCATCACTTCCCCTCATGGCCGTCCTCCCTCCCTCCATCTGTCTCTCTCCAGCTAAATGCCAGCTGAAATGAATATGTTAATGCAGAGGGCTGCTGGCTCGTAGCTGTGTGATCAATGAGGCTGCTGGCTGTTGGTTCGGTTTCGCTGAGGATCTATAGGGAGCGCAGATCATTAAAACACCAGCGAGACCAGGCCCGAGCTGCTTAATGAAAAAATTATCACTCATTATGTATCGCAAAGGTGATATTATCTTAATTTAAAAAATGTTTCTAAAATCTGGATCAGCCGGTTTCCTGACGGCACAAACAAAGTCTTTTTTTCTTCTATTTCTCATCAGAAAGGAGCAGCTGAGGACAACGTTTGTTTCGCTTCTGGGTAATTCTTTTAATCAACTCGCTAAATGGGCAATTAATGTTCAATTAAACCTAAATCATTAACGGGGGCTCAGTTTGACGAAGTGTGAGTCAGCAGGAGCCTGGAACTGAGTCACCTAAATGAAATGTATTGTTTTTAATATCATCCCCTGTAACAAATGTGCTTTCCCTGCAGTGAGAGGACATGTCTGCTGTGAAAAAGGTCTTGCTCCTCATTTTGTCCTCTGAAACCTGAAAATCAAGAGTAAAAGAGTAAATTTGACTCAAAACCAGCGCACTACTGTGAGAAACGACACAGGCTTTGAGGTTTTCACACAACCGCTAATCAACTATTGCCGAAATAAGATGAATATTAACATTTTACAATCATCTTACAACGCAACTCCTACCGACCGGCTGCTGCTATTCTTGGATCAAACTCCTCCGTCAGA
>NC_140205.1:2054115-2151615 GCF_965226575.1 Pagrus pagrus
TGGATTGTGCAGGTCGCAGCAGATACTGATATTACAATGTGCAAAATAAGAGCGTGACCATGCAGCCGTAATGTTTATATATTAAAAACACATTCTGTGTACGGCAAGTTGAGTAAAAACAAAATAATAGATTACAATATATGCTTCGCTTGATCAGTTTAAAACTTTTTAATCTCAGCTCTACATTTTTGGATGCCAGGGGCGGCGAGTCATACACATGAAACACCATTAAATGCTTGAAATGAAGCTGCGGCGGCACACACACACACGCGCGCGCACACACACACACACACACACACACACACACACACACACACACACACACACACTTTGCAAACATGAATAACACATTTCTCCAACATTTTGTCCAGCTTGGACTGAGGACAAACAGAGGCCACTGGGAGCTCCAGTACGACGACAACAAACAAACAAACACACACACACAGACACACACCAAGTTTCTGAATAACAACTCTGTGTGTGTGTGTGTGTGTGTGTGTGTGTGTGTGCGTACGTGTGTGTGCACGCGTACCAACCGTGTTCTTGTTTTTGTTGTCATTGCATGTCGTATCATTGTAATAGTTTGTGTTTGCGTGTGTGTCTGCCCCCTGGGGCCGGTTGCCATGGGGACAGTGATAAGGGTTCTAAATGGAACTAAATAATTCATGAGCTCTTGATAAGAT
Organism: Pagrus pagrus; assembly: GCF_965226575.1. Classification (NCBI taxonomy): domain Eukaryota; kingdom Metazoa; phylum Chordata; class Actinopteri; order Spariformes; family Sparidae; genus Pagrus; species Pagrus pagrus. Next base: position 2,054,799 of record NC_140205.1, read on the forward strand.
GCACAACACGACACACACACACACACACACACACACACACACACTGCACATTCAGATACAACACACGCAATTACGAGGGAACAAGACAGACCCGCCTCTCCAGACAAACAAACACAAGGAGAAACTGAAGTACAAGCAATACAAGAACACACACACACACACACACACACACACACACACACACACACACACACACACAGGCCTACAAGCGTGTTATGAATAAATGTTGGACAATGCAGCTTCATTACACACTTCAGCTCCAGAGTTCAAACGTTTTTATCTAAATGTGAAGCATCATTGATAACTGACTGATGTGACACAGCAGTGGAGCTCATGTCTGGGTTCTTTCCTATAGGTTTACATAAAGTTGTGTGGGTTTGAATGAAGGTCAACGTGAGTACAGATATGAGATTTTAAAGACGGACTCCCCGATTGGAAAAGGCCATGAAACGTGAAAGTGAAATTTGTTTTTATGTTTTACGCTCGGCCGAGGCAGGAAAAGTTCACAGATGCACAATTTGAGATTTGACTGGAGCTCGTGTGATGACGTCATCTTGAAGCGTCCGCTTCTTCAGCAATGGTTTAACAGCACCTGACTTCAACATTAGCACCACCTTGTGTTTATCTGGACGACCCAACTCCAACATTTGTGTAACGGTGCTGGATGGAAAAATGCAAACGCAAAAAGACTTGTTTGACTGTTATAATTTGAGCCAATAGGTCCAATAAATGGAAAGTCTATAAGAACCACATGATTAAATTATTTCATCCCCATTCAAGTTAGCCAGGCGCTGTTACCACCTGGTATCGCTAACAATGGCTTTGCTAGAACTTGTTTTCGGACTTTTGTACTGGACTGTACTTTAAGAAACGTGTGTCTATAATACCAAAAGTCCAACTGTAAATGAAGATAATTGAGGCTTCTGGTCGGTAACTTTGTGCTTGTTGATCTGAAACGTATTGGTCTCTGATCTTTGGCTCTTCCTCATGTTCTTTGATGCGATCACAGTGATTGAACAGAGCGACCAGTCCGACAAATCAATCCTCGATCCGGCCGTCAGCTGACCTGCAGACAGACCCCGATAGAACTGATCAATCGGCCGACCAATGAGGTCATCTGGCCCGGAGCGGAGGACAGCTAGCCAATGAAGGCTCTTTGTCGTCCAGGGCTCCGATCACAACGATTGATCAGGTGATTGATCACACAACTGAGGTGGCAAAGTTATTCTTCCTTTATCCAATCTTCTTAATCATTCTCCTCCATCCATCCCTCTCTTCTTCTTCTCATCTTCATCGTCTATCTTCTGTTTCTTCTTCTATCCTTTCTCTTCCTTCCTCTTCCTCGGTTTCCTCTCGTCGCTCCTTCTCATCCTCCTCGTCTACAGAAGTGTTTTCTTCTTACTCTGTACACATTTTCTGTTTCCCCCCACCTCTTTTATTTTCTTCTCGATGTAATAAAAACCTTATTCTTCTCCATCTGCTCCATCTCATCCTCTTTTCTCCTAATCCTCCCTCAGCAGTGATAAAACTTGTATTTGTCCGTCGTCTCCTCTTCTTTACACAGTAATAAAACCTCCTCACCCCCTCCATCTTTTAATCCCATCTCCTCAAGTTCTGCTTCACTTTCTACTTAAAATAAACTTTTCTTTCTCACCTCCTAAACCTTTTCTCCTCCCTCTCCCTCGGCAGTGATAAAAACAGTATTGCTCGTTCATCTCCTCTTCCTCCTCTTCCTCTGCTGACAGTGATGAAGAGTGTTTTTCTTCCTCAGACAGGCATTTGTCTCAGAGGCAAACTTTTTAATTACTTTATCGTTTAGATCAGGGAAAACAAGCTGCGTTAATATGGACACACACGTACGCACACAAACACTTATAACACTGATTGCTTTATTCACAGGTGTTCCCACGACAGAGAATTGAAGCTGAAATCTCAGCTTTGTGTGGGTTCAGATGAGGCAGGATAGGCTCACTGTCGCCCCATGTGGTCGCTGTGAAAAATGCACCTGTGGTTTTCAACAATCAACGACCCAACAGCAGCTGCAGTAGATGTTTTTACCATCGTTAGTCAATGAAATTAAGGTGAAGACCTCACCGTCAAAGTTGAAAATGTTAAAAACTTTTTGAAGTTGTTATTCTAAAATAAGATCCTTTTTGTTACCAGAAACACAAGTCTCGCTGAAGGAGAAGTCTCGGTCAGAAATCTTGCGAGATGAGTAGTCACAGTTTTTGCAGAATTCACGTTTCTGCAAACTACAAATATGTTGAAATTTTACCTTTGTTTATTTTTGCAGCTTTATGTTTCTTGAGGCACAAAAAATAATTGGTTAGAATTTGGATGAACGACATGTAGAAGTTTGAACGTAAGCATTGTTTGCAGAGATGTTAAGTGCGAACATTTAATGTGTCATCCCAAGAGTCAGTTTCGGAAAGCAAAAGGACTCCTGCTTTTCTTAGGTTTCTACAATTATTCTCAAACTGGATCAGATAGTTTCTGTTAGATTGATTTCACCTGTTTGCTTCTTATTTCTCCTACGGTGAGGGGTTTATGAATAACAGGTCAGAATTCTGTAATTTCCATGATTCATTTCTGATGCGACTTCAAAAAGACCACTGTGAGCAGCAAAATGTAACCCCTACCAGCTCTGTATGTAACAGTTTCTTACTCTTTATTTCTCACCAGACTCTGAAAATGTGATTTAGTTCATCACCATGTGCAGCCTGCAGAATGTGTCTCAGGTAATTGACTCATCGCTGCCCCAGTTTTTATTCAATCAGTGACCTAATCATTGCAAAAAATTCAATTCAGTGTACAGTGATTGACTTGTTACGAAACTATAAAGCAATTTAAGACACAGCAAGCAAAATCAATTTCAGACCAATGCAAGAAAAAAAAATCCAGATTTCTTTTCAACATCTGAAACTGGACTGTTCAGATATAAAACAGGACATCTGGTTCTATGTGGTCGAGGTGAAACCAAACGGATGTTGATGCAGAGTCCTCACAAGAGTGATAAACTGCTGTACATGAGTGTGTGCGCTGCAGGGTGTTGTGTAAACAGGGAGGCTCTGTAGCGTAAATGAAGTGCCTCCCGGCTGCTCTGGGCTCAGATGGTGCGTTGGGTTCGTCCTTCTGCTGCCGCCTTCAGGGCAGCGGGAGCCGGGTGGAGCTGAGCGGAGCGGAGGAGGAGGGAGGGAAGGACTAGTCTGCATCTGGGGCTGCTCTCTCCCTCTCTCCTTTTGTTTCAGATGCTCACTCGCTCTCTTTGTTGTAACTCTGTCAAGATCACTTCTGCTTCTTTCTCTCCGTTTAAAATTCAGACATGAGAAAGATAAGAGCGTCACATAACATGTCACAGAACAAGAGGTGACAAAAACAGCGAGATGATTGACAATAGAAAGAAAAAAGAAACCTCAAAGGCTTCGAGCAGTGACTGAACCCTCAGCTGATTCAACTATATGATCAAGAAACCTTTTATTAACAATCACACATGTTTCCATGTCAAATGACAGGCCAACAGTGATGACGGTAAATGACACTCATGTTCCATTAACTGTAGAACAAACACACACCTGGCGTCTGTCATTAACCATAACTGTAAAAATAATTTAAACAGGAGTGTGTCATCAACAAAGAAGCTACCATACGACCCAATTTAGAAAATAATAGCATTAAAGGTAATGTAGATTTGTTTATTTTTGTTTTTTTGCTATTTATTAATTAATTATTTAATGTATTTAACTGTTAACTGTTAACTGTTTGTGTGGTCTGACTATAACAGAACAACACGACGCAGAGCCATGCAAGCGGCTCTGTGGGCTAGTTGCTAACACATACTTGCTATACTGGGAGTTACTGCTTAAAAATTACATACATTTGCAAAATTTCAACAGTTTGATGCACTACTGAACATCCACACACTTAATTGGTAAGTTGGCCAAACTTTGTACGTGCAAGTTTGTTAGCTGGTTTGGTGTTGATTGTACCTTGCTGATGTGGTTCAACCTCAAAATGGTTTGCGTGAAGAGAATAGCAAGAATCTAAGCTTTCTAACAATGTGGGCCCCTTAACAGGTTAATCTACAGTTGGGAGTATTATTGTAAATTGTATCAGTAGATGACAGTATCTGATTGTCTCTATCCTTTATTTATCTTTCTCTCTCTCCGTCTATCTCTGCCTACATGAAGCCAACTGTGTTAATGTTGTCATTGTTCATACTGATGTACTGCTAATATCATTGCTGTCCATTCTGCTGATATTATTGCTGTCCATTCTACAGCTACCATTACTGCCCGTTCTGCTGATATCACTGCTGTCCTTAATACTGATATCATTGCTGTCCATTCTCTTGATATCATTGCTGCCTCTTCTGCTGATATCATTGCTGTCCGTTCTGCTGATATTATTGCTGTCCATTCTACAGCTATCATTGCTGTCCGTTCTGCTGATATCACTGCTGTCCTTAATACTGATATAATTGCTGTCCTTAATACTGATATCATTGCTGTCCACTCTCTTGATATCATTGCTGCCCATTCTGCTGATATCACTGCTGTCCTTAATACTGATATCATTGCTGTCCATTCTCTTGATATCATTGCTGCCCGTTCTGCTGATATCACTGTTGTCCGTAATGCTGATATCATTACTGCCAGCTCTTCTGATATCATTGCCGTCCATTCTGCTGGTACCATTGTTGGCAATTCTGCAACAACACACAGAGGCCCAAAGCTTGTCTATGATCCCTGTCTTCATGAAAACATATAGGAGTACATCTGCAAGGGGACTCAGCTGGACAAGCAAGGAAGCTGGGCTGGCGATGATATCGTAATGTGTGTATCCCTCTACCAGGAGCAAAATGATGAGGGGCAGGAACAACAGTGTGTAAATAAGCAGCACCAGGACCAATATTCCCACAATTCTGCGTTTTTCATCAGAGGTTACTGAGATGGAAGCAGACAGAGCTTTAAGAGTCCCAACCAGGAAGAATATGAACAATGGGAAAGAAAGAAGTAGGAAGAATGGTTGGCCACTTGGAAACCAGTAGAAGAAAATAGGAAGGACCCAGACAACAACACAGATCGCCACCGAGCTCTTGATGGTACGTCTGAAGCGGTACCACAGTGGGTGGGCGATAACCAAATACCTGTAATACAAGATGGTCTATGATGAGCTTCATAATGTTATAGTAATAACAATGGTCAGACACATAAATAGCTACACACATACTGGAAAGACAAATAGTTACCTTTCCATGGCAACACACACCATGAAGCCAACACTGGCCACCATACAATAACAGTAAATTGAAAAGACGTGGTGAAATACTGTTGGAATTTTATCTCGTGCAAGCCAAGCAATCATGCTGCAGAGCTGCAAGAGGTCTGTGATGAGAAGGTTGATGACGTAGATCGGAGCAACATGATCAGCTCGCACCTGCAGGAAAACATTGGTAAGAGTGAACAAGTAGTTGTAAACAAGTTGTGAACTTCCTCACAAATATGTAAATGCTCTGCCCAGAAACTGGTCAGAGACATTTACATTATTCATCCAACTGTCCTTTGTGCTGTCAGAAACACCTATGGAAGCCCATTACTGCCAAATAGGAAAGAATAATGAAGAAAAACTTAGCCTTGATCAAACAATTCATAATTATGAAATAAAAAGTCTAAATTATAACTTTTTTATCTCATAATTTAAAATTTCCATCTTAAAATTATGACTTTCTACCTCATCATTTTGACTTTTGTTTACTTTTGACTATCACAAAATTATGACATTGATCGCATAACCTGTGTGTCAGTGTTTTATCTCATAATCATGACATTTTAATCTTATAATTTAGTTTTCGAATCATATTTATATCTTTTTAATCTGACAATTATGACTTTGAGTATTATGATTATAATTTTTATCTTATAATTATGATATACCACACAAGTTGGTTAAATGGGCTCCCATTAATATCAGATACAACACAGGCAGATAATAAAGGATTCTCATTCATGATGTACAGTACGTACCAGAGAATACAGAGTCACGAGGGTGAGAGGAAGTCCAATAGAAATGATAATATATGTCAGCACATCCCTAATGAAAAAGACTTCTGTGTCATCAGAGTAGCTGAATGTGAAGTTGCTGTTATTAAAGCTTCCGTCCAGTGAGATGTTCATGGAGAAATCTTCCATTCTTCAGAGTGAAACCTGCTGAGAGATCAAATTGTGCAAGGCTTTTTTTCTAACATTGTTCATTGTTCAGTAACATCACTAAAGCTGTGAGGAGCAAGTTCACATAAATACAGTATCAAATCAAATCAATATGTATATATATATATATATATATATATATATATATATAAAAATATTGTCATCTTTAGTATTTGTTACATTATCTGCTAATAATAATATTCAACAAAATAATACAGATGGTTAACAATCTGGTGATATATACAAATGCCTCTGGGTGGATTAACGTTGGGTCAGAACATACAGTAAATGCAAAACAGAAAAAATAATAATATAATGATAATAATAATGATTTAGTCAGTTTCTTTTATTTCAGTCTAAATATAATTTTTTTTGCCTTTTTGTTTCTTTACTATTTTTTTCCCAATCATGACTTAATTATGACATTTCTGATAAAATAATGAGTTTTATTTCATAATTGTCACTTTTAATGTAATAATTTCTCTTTTATCCAATATTTAGCACATTTTAGCTCATAATGTGACTTTCTATCTCATAATTTCTACATCTTGTCTCATAATTCAGACTTTATTCTCATAATTCTAAGTGCTGTAGTATATACCATAGTATAATGTACGCCTACCGTCTGCTGTTAACACATTCCACATTCATTTTCATTGGCAGTTATTTGATCCTTTTCAATCAACATAGAAAAAATAAATAAAGTGTCCTAAATTACCTTTGAAAGCTGCGAGACGTCACCTGAAATAGTCCCTTCACCAGCGTCTGATGTTTTGTCGCCTGCATCCAGTCATTAAATAATGTGATAATATGTAAATATGGTATATGGCCACCATATCGCAGTAGGTTTATAAACTGCACCTGCTGTTCTGAGTAATAGTGAACAAAGTGGCCTTTCATGAACATGTAAATGACATCAGAGCAATAACCAGCAGGAAGTAACCATTCAGCCTCTGTACATGTGACTCACACTTTACCAACTGAGCTGCCGGTTGTCCCTCCCTTCAACTTTTTATATTCATGTTGCATCAAATAGTTCCAAACCTAATATTCTGTTTCATATTTTGAACTATTTATTGAATAATTATGACAATTATGACACAATTGTTACTTCTTATCTCATCATTTTGACTTTAATCTCATAATTTAGAACTTTTATCTAATATTTATCATTTTTAGCTCATATTATAACTTTCATCACATAATTATGTCTTTTGTCTCAAATTTTTGAACGTTTATCTCATATTTATGAGTTTTCATCTCTTATTTATGACAAACAATGGGAACCTATTTTTTTGTTCTTATTCCTATCATACACTGATCAATACCTGAGTGTAGTTGAGATCCTTATTTAACGTAGGGTGTTAAACACCACTTCCAAACATTCTGTTTTAGTTTTTTTTAACTATTTGTTTCATAATTATGAAATAAACTCTCATAATTATATCATAAATGTCATGATTTTGTCTTTTAATGTCATAATTTCTAACTTGTATCCAATATTTATCACTTTTTAGCTCATAATACGACTTCTATCTGATATTTTATCTTCCAATATCTTCAAACTTATATTTATCAAACTTTTAGCTCATAAGTTTGACTTTTTATCCCAAAAAAATGACTTTTTATGTCATAATTTCAAACTTTTATCTAATATTTATAATTTTTTAGCTTATAATGTCACTACTTACTCAAAAATTCTAGTACCAACAAAGGTCCATGTTGTTCCAGCGCACGCTTTCTCTGGATTGTTCAATTCAATTCAATTCAATTCAATTAAAAATACTTTATTTCTTCCTGGGGGGCAATTAAAGGCATGTGAATAGTTGTACACAGACACAAAACAAGTCAGATAGAATAAAATAGGCAGAATAAACTAAATAAGATATTTACAGTATTTACATCGTTAATGTTGCATACAGAGTAAAGTTTTCACTGTCTGTAGTTTTAATCAAACAAACGGGAGGAAATAGTACATTTATCGGGGACTATATTCAGTGGCGGATTAATGCACATTTTTGTTTTTTAATAGTTTTTGGACAACAATGGAACAGAATTACAGAAAACATGAACTAAAAACACCAGAACAGATGAATAAATTAGATGATAAAACTAACTGTAAAAATGATTAAACTCTCTCTCCTCTCTTATCTTCCTCTTTTTCTGTTTCTTTTCACGTTTCTTGTAAGTAAATAAAGCTTTACATGTGGAAACAGTCATTTCACTCAGAAAGTGGAAGCTAGCAAGCTTTCTAACGATGCGGGCCCCTTAACAGGTTAATCTACAGTTAGGAGTATTATTGTAAACCATATCAGTAGATGACAGTATCTGTATTGTCTCTATCCTTTATTTCTCTTTCTCTCTCTCCTTCAGTCTCTGCCTACATGAAGCCGACTGTTAATGTTGTCATCATTCATACTGATGTACTGCTGATATCATTGCTGTCCATTCTGCTGATACCATTATTGTCCATTCTGCAACAACACACAGAGGCCAAAAGCTTGTCTATGATCCCTTTCTTCATGAAAACATATATGAGTACGTCTGCAAGGGGACTCAGCCGGAGAAACAAGGAAGCCACAATAATGTGATCTAGGTCTACCACTTCCAGGTACAAAATGATGATGGGCAGGAACAACAGCATGTAAATAAGCAGCACCAGGACCAAAATTCCCACAATTCGTCGTTTTTCATCAGAGGGTACAGAGATGGAGGCAGACATAGCTTTAACAGTCCCGACCAGGAAGAATATGAACAATGGGAAGGGAAGAAGAAGGAAGAAAGTTACGCCTCTTGGAAACCAGTAGGAGAGAGTAGGAAGGACCCAGACGACAACACAGATCGCCACCGAGCTCTTGATGGTACGTCTGAAGCGGTACCACAGTGGGTGGGCGATAACCAAATACCTGTAATACAAGATGGTCTATGATGAGCTTCATAATGTTATAGTAATAACAATGGTAGACACATAAATAACTACACACATACTGGAAAGACAAATAGTTACCTTTCCATGGCGACACACACCATGAAGCCAATACTGGCCATCCAACAATAACGGTACATTGAAATGAGGTGGTGAAATACTGTCTGAATTTTATCTCGTGCAACCCAAGCAATCATGCCGCAGAACTGCAAGAGGTCTGTGATGAGGAGGTTGATGACGTAGATCGGAGCAACATGATCAGCTCGCACCTGCAGGAAAACATTGGTAAGAGTGAACAAGTATTTTTAAACATGTTGTGAACTTCCTCACAAATATGTAAATGCTCTGCCCAGAAACTGTGGTGAGAGACATTTACATTATTCATCCAACTGTCCTTTGTGCTGTCAGAAACACCTATGGAAGCCCATTACTGCCAAATAGGAAAGAATAAGGATGAAAAACTCAACCTTGATCAAACAAATCATAATTATGAGATAGAGTCACAATTATTTTTTTTAATCTCATAATTTCAAGTTTCCATCTTAAAATTTTGACTTTCTACTTCATAATTTTGACTTTTTTCTCATGATTTTAACTATCACATAATTATGACTTTGATAACATAATTTCTGTCTTATGTAATTATTCTGATTTTCTTTCTCATAATTATGACTTTTATCCCATAACCTAGGCGTTTTATCTCATAATCATGATATTTTAATCTTATAATTGAGTTTTTGTGTCATATTTGTCTTTTTATTCTTGCAATTATGACTTTCTATAATTTTTTATCTTATATTTATGATATACCACAAAAGTCGGTTGAATGGGCTGCCATTAATATCAGATACAACACAGGCAGATAATGAAGGATTCTCAGTCATGATGTACAGTACATACCAGAGAATACAGAGCACAAATCGCCACGAGGGTGAGAGGAAGTCCAATAGAAATGATAACGCATGTCAGCACATCCATGAAGAAAAAGACTCCTGCGTAATAATCAGAGCCGCTGAAGGTGAAGTTGCTGTTATTGAAGCTTCCGTCCAGTGAGATGTTCATGGAGAAATCTTCCATTCTTCAGTGAAACCTGCCGAGAGATCAAAGTGTGCAAGGCTTTTTTTCTAACATCGCTCATTGTTCAGTAACATCACTAAAGCTGTGAGGAGCAAGTTCACATAAATACAGTATCAAATCACATCAATATATATACTGTATATAATATTGTCATCCTCAGTATTTGTTACATTATCTGCTAATAATAATATTCAACAAAATAAGATGGATGGTTAACAATCTGGTGATATATACAAATGCCTCTGGGTGGATTAATGTTGGGTCAGAACATACAGTAAATACAAAACAGAAAAAATAATAATATAATGATAATAATGTTTTAGTCAGTTTCTTTTAGTTCAGTCTAAATATTACATTTTTCGCCCGTTTTTCATTTTCAATGATTTTCTCAAACCACATTTTCGTCTTTGTTACACGATCAATAACACCAATTTAATTTAAAAAACGTCTTGAACCATAATATAATGTACACCTACAGTCTGCTGTTAACACATTCCACATTCATTTTCATGAGCAGTTATTTCATCCTTTTTAATCAACATAGAAAAATAAATAAAGTGACTAAAATTACCTTTGAAAGCTGCGAGACGTCACCTGAAACAGTCCCTTCACCTGGGTCTGATGTTTTGTCGCCTGCGTCCAGGAAAACATTGGTAAGAATAAACAAATAGTTGTAAACATGTTGTGAACTTCCTCCCAATTATGTAAATGCTCTGCCCAGAAACTGTGGTCAGAGACATTTACATTATTTATCCAACTGTCCTTTGTGCTGTCAGAAATAACTATGGAAGCCCATTACTGCCAAATAGGAAAAATAATAAAGAAAAACTTAGCCTTGATCAAACAAATCATAACTATGAGATAAAATGTTGAAGTTATTAATTTTTAACTCATAATTTTAACTTTCCATCTTAAAATTATGACTTTCTATCTCATCATTTGGACTTTTTTCTAATCATTTGGACTTTCTCATGATTTTGACTTTTATACCATAACTTAGGTGTTTTAGCTCATAATTATGATTTTATCTAACAAAAGTGACTCTTTATTTAATAATCAACTTTTTAATCTTATAATTGAGTTTTTGTCTCATATTTTTGACTTTCTTGTCATAATTGAAAACTTTAATCTCATAATTATATCCTTTGTCTAAACTTTTTGAACTTTTATCTCATCTTTATGAGTTTTTAGTTTTAGCTCTTATTCATGACAAATCATGAGAACCAATTATTTAGATGTTATTCCTATCTTAAATTGATCAATGAGTTTAGTTGTGATTCTTATTTAACGTAGTGTGTTAATCACCACTTAGTTGTCAAATAGTTCCAAACATTCAGTTTTTGGTTTTCAGAATCAGAAAACTTTATTACCATTTATGCAAATACATAATAGGAATTTGCTTTAGCGATCCACTGAGTGTGTCACACAAAAAGACAGTGTAAGAACCAAAAGATGGAGATGTGCTTCACCCGCTGAGACCTGTTGGTCAAGAAGTCGGTGATCCACCTGCAGGTAGAGACCGGCACCAGCAGCAGGGATAGCTGGCGCTCCAGGATGTGGGGTATGATGGTGTTGAAAGCCCACGAACAGAATCCTGGCATAGTTCCCGACAGAGTCCAGATGTTGCAGCACGTAGTGGAGAGCCATGTTCACCACGTCGTCCGTGGATCTGTTGGCTCTGTACGCGAACTGCAGGGGATCCAATAGAGGGTCTGTGATGGACTTCAGGTGGGCCAGGACAAGGCGCTCCAGCACCTTCATGACCACAGAGGTCAAGGCGACGGGTCTGTAGTCATTAAGGCCTGTGACCTTGGCCTTCTTGGGGATGGGGATAATGGTTGAGGCCTTGAAGCACGCTGGGACATGACACAGCTCCAGTGAGGCGTTAAAGATGTTGGTGAACACCGGGGCCAGCTGGTCAGCGCAGTGTTTCAAGGCTGCGGGTGAGACAGAATCCTGGCCGGCCGCCTTCTGGGGATGGCTCCTAAACAGCTGTCTCACCTGCCTCTCTTTGATAGAGAGGGAGGTGGGGAAGGGGCAGGGGCAGGGGGGTTGATGACCCTGCTGGGCGGCAGGGCTGGTTGTAGTCTGGGGGTGTGAAGGGAGGGGGCCGGGGAGAACTCCTTCTTGAACCTGCAGTAGAACTCATTGAGCTCGTTGGCAAGGGGGAGGCTGTCAGGGGCCTTGGTTTGTAATTGGTGATCCTCTTGAGGCCTTTCCAAACGGAGGAGGGATTTCCATCAGACAGCTGTTGCTGCAGTCTGTCCGCGTACCGATGTTTTTCCTTCTTCACCGCTTTGGCAAACCTGTACTTGGCCTGCCTGAACAGACCACCATCCCCACTGCGTCTGGCCGCCTCCTTCTCCTGCCTCAGCTGCTTGAGTTTAGCTGAGAACCAGGGCTTGTCGTTGTTGTATGACATTCTTGAACAGAGGGGGATACATACCTCCTCACAGTAGCTGATGAACGATAACACAGTATCTGTGTATTCGTCCAGGTTGTTACCAGCCACTGACCCCGCCCACTCAAAGTCCTGGTCACAGCCTGCCCGCTCCAGCCAGGCTTGTAGCTGCTCCCATGCCTCACTGGACTGCACTCTGAACCAACTCACTACCGGTTTGGAGAGTTTCAATCTCTGCCTGTAGCGAGGGATCAGGTGAATGATGTTGTGGTCACTATTGCCCAGTGCGGCACGTCGGACAGAATGGCAAGCCTGACGGATTGTGCAGTAGCTATGATCGAGGGTGTTTTCTCCCCTGGTAGTGCATGTAACTTGCTGCCTGTATTTGGGAAGCGCTCGGCTAAGATTAGCCTTGTTAAAGTCTCCCAAAACTACAGCAAGACTGTCCGGGTACTGGCGTTCCACGCCCATTATCTGCTCGGCCAGCGTGTCTACCGCTGCGGTGACGTCAGCAGCAGGCGGTATGCAGTGGTGGACAGTAACGGATGAATTTACTTGAGTACTGTACTTAAGTACATATCCAGAGGATTTGTACTTTACTTGAGTATTAGATTTCTTTGGTACTTATTACTCTTAATTGAATGCATTTCCAAGACAAATATTTTTACTTTTACTCAAGTTAATTTCTAGGAAGGCTGAAAAGTACTCGTTACTTTCAGGTCTGCTCTTTTTTTTCTTTTTTTTTTCTAAAATACTATTGGACACAAGCTGTGTTTGTCAGAGAAGGGAACCTATCACAGTGCACGCCCTCCACTGGGATCTACGTAAAAGTGGAAATACGTCATCCCTCCCCATAAGGATACCACCAAAGTAGCCACGCTTTCGACTGCGTTTGTCAACAAAAAACTGCGAACTGTGATCCCATTCATTTTATTTGTTTTTATAGGTGTTTCTGCAGGCTTTATGTCACATTGTGGTTCTAAAAGCAAGCACATCAGTGCAGGTGGTTTCAAAGAGTTAATTCTCAGAAACAAGAGTTAAAAGGTCATTAAATTCATTTAGAAAAAATTATAGTAATTCATTGATGTGAAAAATAAGAAATTTACTCTTACTTTTACTTAAAGTAAATTTAAAAGCATGTACTTTTGGATACTTAAGTACCTTTAAAAGCAAGTACTTTTTTACTCTTACTCGAGTAACATGTCGACTGAGCTACTTTTACTTGTAACGGAGTAAATTTTGACCAGTAGTATTTGTACTCTTACTCAAGTACTGGCGTCGAGTACTCTGTCCATCTCTGGCGGTATGTAAACACAGGCGAGAATGAATGAGCTGAACTCAGGGGGGGAATGTGATGGACGACAGCGAATGAAGAGGGATTCTAGCTCAGTGGAACAGTGTTGGAGAATCACTGTGACATCCGAGCTCCAGTGGTCGTTCACAAAAATCAATAAGCCACCTCCACGCGACTTGTTCACCGCTGCGAAGTCCCTGTCAGCCCGGAACGTAGAGAAGCCCTCCAACTCCACAGCTCCGCTGGGTAGTGCCGGTGACAGATGTGTCTCCACGAATGCGAACACAGCTGAGGAGTGAAAGTCCTTGTTCCTTGCTACGAGACACTGTAGTTCGTCCATTTTATTGCAAATAGAGTTCACGTTTGCAAGGAAAATACGAGAGGTGGCCGCTTTCCCCTCCGCCGCAGGCGAGCCAGAGAGCCAGCTCTCCTTCCCCGCTGTGTTCCGGTCCACTTCACCGCACGGGCGAAAAACGCAGTACACCTCACGAGTATGTCCAAGATGTACGTAGTTCGGGTGAGTAGTTCATGATAATTATCGGGTGGAGTTGGATCCTTAAAGTGCAAAAGTTCTTCTTTTGTGTAAGAAGTTAAACGGGACACTTGAACTGTACAAAACAAAACAAACACAACACAGAGTAGCGCTATGGCAGCCATGGACGCCGCCATCTTTTATTTCATGATTTGACTTTTATTAACATGATTTTAACTTGTATCCAATATGTATCATCCTTTAACTCATAATATGACTTCTGTGTCATATTTCTAACATTAATCTCATAATCTTTATTTCATCTTTAAGAAAATGTAGCTCTTATTAATGACAAGTCATGGGAACCAATTATTTTTTATTGTTTTTATTCATATCTCAAATTGATCAATACCTGAGTTTAGTTGGGATACTTATTTAACATAGTGTGTCAATCTAAAACAAAATGATGAACTCTCAATGATGAAATTGAGAGATAGAAAGTCAGAAAATGACTTTCTTTTTCTCAATTTCAATTTTTATTGATCACTTTGCACCTGCAGGAAGACATTGGTAAGAATAAACAAATAGTTGTAAACATGTTGTGAACTTCCTCCCAAATATGTAAATGCTCTGCCCAGAAACTGTGGTCAGAGACATTTACATTATTTATCCAACTGTCCTTTGTGCTGTCAGAAATAACTATGGAAGCCCATTTCTGCCAAATAGGAAAGAATAATGAAGAAAAACTTAGCCTTGATCAAACAATTCATAATTATGAGATAAAAAGTCGAAAATTATTATTTTTTTCTCAAAATTTTGACTTTCCATCTCAAAATTATGACTACTATCTCATCATGTTGACTTTTTTCTAATAATTTCGACTTTGTCATAATTATGACTTTTATACCATAACCTAGGTGTTTTAGCTCATAATTATGACTTCATCTCACAATCTCAACTTTTTATTTAATAATCGACTTTTTATCTCATAATTTTATCTCATCTTTAAGATGTTTTAGCTCTTAGGTTCCCATGGTTTGTCTTAACTATTATTTTGTTTTTATTCCCCTGTACACTGATCAATACCTGAGTTTAGTTGTGATCCTTATTTAACCTGCACACCACCACTTAAACAGGATGGATCCATGGCAGCTCCTCCTCGCCTCAAACAAATGGGAGGAAACAGTGAATTTATCAGGGACTATTTTCAGTGGAAGTTAGCATTCAGCCTCTGTACATGTGACTTACACTTTACCAACTGAGCTACCGGTTGTCCCTCCCTTTAACTTTTTATATTCATGTTGCATCAAATAGTTCCAAACTTAATATTCTGTTTCATATTTTAAACTATTTATTGAATAATTATGACAATTATGACACAATTGTTACTTCTTATCTCATCATTTTGACTTCTAATCTCATAATCTAGAACTTTTATCTAATATTTATCATTTTTTAGCTCATAATATAACTTTAATCTAAAAATTATGTCTTTTGTCTCAATTTTTTTTTTACTTTTATCTCATATTTATGAGTTTTTAGCTCTTATTTATGACAAACAATGGGAACCTATTTTTTTGTTCTTACTCCTATCGTACGCTGATCAATACCTGAGTTTATCTGTGATACCTATTTAACATAGTGTGCTAATCTAAAACTAAAATGGAGCATTAAATAGTTTCAAACCTACTTTTGCTTTTATGTCAAGTTTGAAAGTGGGTGATAGAAAGTCAGAAAATGACTTTCTATCTTCCAATTTCAAACTTTTAGCTCATAATTTTGACTCTTTATCCCCAAAAAATGACTTTTTATGTCATAATTTTGAACTTTTATCTAATATTTATAATTTTTTAGCTTATAATGTCACTTGTTTGTCATATTTTCAAACTTTTATCTCATATCTGTCTCTAATTTTTTAGCTCTTAGTTAAGACAAACCATGGGAACCTGTTATTTTGTTTTTATTCCTCCTGTACGCTGATCAATACCTGAGTTTAGTTGCGATCCTTATTTAACCTGCACACCACCACTTAAACAGGAGCACGATGGATCCATGGCAGCTCCTCCTCGCCTCATCGGGTCAGAACCAGGAATGTTGCACGGTGGGCCTCCGTGGACTTTGGTTATATGTACTTACTCAAAAATTCTAGTACCAACAAAGGTCCATGTTGTTCCAGCACACGCTTTCTCTGGATTGTTCAGTTCAATTCAATTCAATTC
Organism: Pagrus pagrus; assembly: GCF_965226575.1. Taxonomy (NCBI): domain Eukaryota; kingdom Metazoa; phylum Chordata; class Actinopteri; order Spariformes; family Sparidae; genus Pagrus; species Pagrus pagrus. Next base: position 2,071,394 of record NC_140205.1, read on the forward strand.
AATTCAATTCAATTCAATTCAAAGTACTTTATTTCCTCCTGGGGGGCAATTAAAGGCATGTGAATAGTTTTCAGACAATAATGGAACAGAATTACAGAAAACATGAACTAAAAACACCAGAACAGATGAATAAATGAGATGATAAAACTAACTGTAAAAATGATTAAACTCTCTTTTTCTGTTTCTTTTCACGTTTCTTGTAAGTAAATAAAGCTTTATATGTGGAAACAGTCATTTCACTCAGAAAGTGGAAGCTAGCAAGCTTTCTAACGATGTGGGCCCCTTAACAGGTTAATCTACAGTTAGGAGTATTATTGTAAATCATATCAGTAGATGACAGTATCTGTATTGTCTCTATCCTTTATTTCTCTTTCTCTCTTTCCGTCTGTCTCTGCCTACATGAAGCCGACTGTTAATGTTGTCATCATTCATACTGATGTACTGCTGATAGCATTGCTGTCCATTCTGCTGATACCATTATTGTCCATTCTGCAACAACACACAGAGGCCAAAAGCTTGTCTATGATCCCTTTCTTCATGAAAACATATATGAGTACGTCTGCAAGGGGACTCAGCCGGAGAAACAAGACAGCCACAATAAAGTGATGTACGTGTACCACTTCCAGGTGCAAAATGATGAGGGGCAGGAACAACAGCATGTAAATAAGCAGCACCAGGACCAAAATTCCCACAATTCGTCGTTTTTCATCAGAGGGTACAGAGATGGAGGCAGACAGAGCTTTAACAGTCCCGACCAGGAAGAATATGAACAATGGGAAGGGAAGAAGAAGGAACCAAGTTACGCCTCTTGGAAACCAGTAGGAGAAAGTAGGAAGGACCCAGACGACAACACAGATCGCCACCGAGCTCTTGATGGTACGTCTGAAGCGGTACCACAGTGGGTGGGCGATAACCAAATACCTGTAATACACGATGGTCTATGATGAGCTTCATAATGTTATAGTAAAAAAAATGGTCAGAAACATAAATAACTACACACATACTGGAAAGACAAATAGTTACCTTTCCATGGCGACACACACCATGAAGCCAATACTGGCCATCCAACAATAATTGTACATTGAAGCGAGGTGGTTATTTACTGTCGAAATTTTATCTCTTGCCAGCCAACCAATCAAGCCGCAGAACTGCAAGAGGTCTGTGATGAGGAGGTTGATGACGTAGATCGGAGCAACATGATCAGCTCGCACCTGCAGGAAAACATTGGTAAGAGTGAACAAGTAGTTGTAAACATGTTGTGAACTTCCTCACAAATATGTAAATGCTCTGCCCAGAAACTGGTCAGAGACATTTACATTATTCATCCAACTGTCCTTTGTGCTGTCAGAAACACATATGGAAGCCCATTACTGCCAAATAGGAAAAAATAATGAAGAAAAACTCAACCTTGATCAAACAATTCAACACATTCATTTTTTTTCTCATAATTTTAACTATCACATAATTATGACTTTGATTGCATAATTTCTGTCTTGTGTAATTATTCCGATTTTCTTTCTCATAATTATGACTTTGATCACATAACCTAGGTGTTTTATCTCATAATCATGACATTTTAATTTTATTATTGAGTTTCTGTGTCATATTTGTCTTTTTATTCTTACAATTATCACTTTCTATTATAATTTTTATCTTATAATTATGATATACCACAAAAGTTGGTTGATTGGGCTGCCATTAATATCAGATACAACACAGGCAGATAATAAAGGATTCTCATTCATGATGTACAGTACATACCAGAGAATACAGAGCACAAATCGCCACGAGGGTGAGAGGAAGTCCAATAGAAACGATAACGTATGTCAGCACATCCATGATGAAAAAGATTCCTTCTTTTCTGAAATAATCAGAGCCCCTGAAGGTGAAGTTGCTGTTATTGAAGCTTCCGTCCAGTGAGATGTTCATGGAGAAATCTTCCATTCTTCAGAGTAAAACCTGCCGAGAGATCAAATTGTGCAAGGCTTTTTTTCTAACATCGTTCATTGTTCAGTAACATCACTAAAGCTGTGAGGAGCAAGTTCACATAAATACAGTATCAAATCAAATTAATATATATACTGTATATATTATTGTCATCTTCAGTATTTGTTACATTATCTGCTACTAATAATATTCAGCAAAATAATACAGATGGTTAACAATCTGGTGAAATATACAAATGCCTCTGGGTGGATTAATGTTGGGTCAGAACATACAGTAAATACAAAACAGAAAAAATAATAATATAATGATAATAATAATGTTTTAGTCAGTTTCTTTTAGTTCAGTCTAAATATTACATTTTTCGCCCGTTTTTCATTTTCAATGATTTTCTCAAACCGCATTTTCGTCTTTGTTACACGATCAATAACACCAACTTAATTTAAAAAACGTCTTGAACCATAAGATAATGTACACCTACAGTCTGCTGTTAACACCTTCCACATTCATTTTCATGAGCAGATATTTGATCCTTTTTAATCAACATAGAAAAATAAATAAAGTGACTAAAATTACCTTTGAAAGCTGCGAGACGTCACCTGAAATAGTCCCTTCACCTGCGTCTGGTGTTTTGTTGCCTGAGTCCAGGAAAACATTGGTAAGAATAAACAAATAGTTGTAAACATGTTGTGAACTTCCTCCCAATTATGTAAATGCTCTGCCCAGAAACTGTGGTCAGAGACATTTACATTATTTATCCAACTGTCCTTTGTGCTGTCAGAAATACCTATGGAAGCCCATTACTGCCAAATAGGAAAAAATAATGAAGAAAAACTTAGCCTTGATCAAACAAATCATAATTATGAGATAAAATGTTGAAGTTATTCATTTTTAACTCATAATTTTAACTTTCCATCTTAAAATTATGACTTTCTATCTCATCATTTGGACTTTTTTCTAATCATTTGGACTTTGTCATAATTATGACTTTTATACCATAACCTAGGTGTTTTAGCTCATAATTATGACTTCATCTCACAATCTCAACTTTATATTTAATAATCGACTTTTTATCTCATAATTTTATCTCATCTTTAAGATGTTTTAGCTCTTAGGTTCCCATGGTTTGTCTTAACTATTATTTTGTTTTTATTCCCCTGTATGCTGATCAATACCTGAGTTTAGTTGTGATCCTTATTTAACCTGCACACCACCACTTAAACAGGATGGATCCATGGCAGCTCCTCCTCGCCTCAAACAAATGGGAGGAAACAGTGAATTTATCAGGGACTATTTTCAGTGGAAGTTAGCATTCAGCCTCTGTACATGTGACTTACACTTTACCAACTGAGCTACCAGTTGTCCCTCCCTTTAACTTTTTATATTCATGTTGCATCAAATAGTTCCAAACTTAATATTCTGTTTCATATTTTAAACTATTTATTGAATAATTATGACAATTATGACACAATTATTACTTCTTATCTCATCATTTTGACTTCTTATCTCATAATCTAGAACTTTTATCTAATATTTATAATTTTTTAGCTCATAATATAACTTTAATCTCAAAATTATGTCTTTTGTCTCAATTTTTTTTTACTTTTATCTCATATTTATGAGTTTTTAGCTCTTATTTATGACAAACAATGGGAACCTATTTTTTTGTTCTTACTCCTATCGTACGCTGATCAATACCTGAGTTTATCTGTGATACCTATTTAACATAGTGTGCTAATCTAAAACTAAAATGGAGCATTAAATAGTTTCAAACCTACTTTTGCTTTTATGTCAAGTTTGAAAGTGGGCGATAGAAAGTCAGAAAATGACTTTCTATCTTCCAATTTCAAACTTTTAGCTCATCATTTTGACTCTTTATCCCCAAAAAATGACTTTTTATGTCATAATTTTGAACTTTTATCTAATATTTATAATTTTTTAGCTTATAATGTCACTTGTTTGTCATATTTTCAAACTTTTATCTCATATCTGTCTCTAATTTTTTAGCTCTTAGTTAAGACAACCCATGGGAACCTGTTATTTTGTTTTTATTCCTCCTGTACGCTGATCAATACCTGAGTTTAGTTGCGATCCTTATTTAACCTGCACACCACCACTTAAACAGGAGCACGATGGATCCATGGCAGCTCCTCCTCGCCTCATCGGGTCAGAACCAGGAGTGTTGCACGGTGGGCCTCCGTGGACTTTGGTTATATGTACTTACTCAAAAATTCTAGTACCAACAAAGGTCCATGTTGTTTCAGCGCACGCTTTCTCTGGATTGTTCAATTCAATTCAATTCAATTCAAAGTACTTTATTTCCTCCTGGGGGGCAATTAAAAGGCATGTGAGTAGTTGTACACAGACACAAAACAAGTCAGATAGAATAAAATAGGCAGAATAAACTAAATAAGATATTTACAGTATTTACATCGTTAATGTTGCATACAGAGTAAAGTTTTCACTGTCTGTAGTTTTAATCGAACAAACGGGAGGAAATAGTACATTTATCGGGGACTATATTCAGTGGGGGATTAATGCACATTTTTGTTTTTTAATAGTTTTCAGACAATAATGGAACAGAATTACAGAAAACATGAACTAAAAACACCAGAACAGATGAATAAATGAGATAATAAAACTAACTGTAAAAATGATTAAACTCTCTCTCCTCTTATCTTCCTCCTTTTTCTGTTTCTTTTCACGTTTCTTGTAAGTAAATAAAGCTTTACATGTGGAAACAGTCACTAAACTTCAGGCTAGCAGGAATGCTAACATAAAAAGTTCGACCCATTGTGTTTTTAGCTTGCATTTCACACAGAAAGTGGAAGCTAGCAAGCTTTCTAACAATGTGGGCCCGTTAACAGGTTAATCTACAGTTAGGAGTATTATTGTAAATCATATCAGTAGATGACAGTATCTGTATTGTCTCTATCCTTTATTTCTCTTTCTCTCTCTCCGCCTGTCTCTGCCTACATGAAGCAAACTGTTAATGTTGTCATCATTCATACTGATGTACTGCTGATACCATTATTGTCCATTCTGCAACAACACACAGAGGCCAAAAGCTTGTCTATGATCCCTTTCTTCATGAAAACATATAGGATTAAGTCTGCAAGGGGACTCAGCTGGACAAGCAAGTAAGCCACAATACTGTGAAGTGTGTCTCCCACTACCAGGAACCAAATGATGAAGGGCAGGAACAACAGCATGTAAATAAGCAGCACCAGGACCAAAATTCCCACAATTCGTCGTTTTTCATCAGAGGGTACAGAGATGGAGGCAGACAGAGCTTTAACAGTCCCGACCAGGAAGAATATGAACAATGGGAAGGGAAGAAGAAGGAACAAAAGTACGCCTCTTGGATACCAGAAGAAGAAAATAGGAAGGACCCAGACGACAACACAGATCACCACCGAGCTCTTGATGGTACGTGTGAAGCGGTACCACAGTGGGTTGGCGATAACCAAAAACCTGTAATACAAGATGGTCTATGATGAGCTTCATAATGTTATAGTAATAAAAATGGTCAGACATATAAATAGCTACACACATACTGGAAAGACAAATAGTTACCTTTCCATGGCAACACACACCATGAAGCCAACACTGACTATCACGAAATAGTGGTATGTAACAAAGATGGAGTAGGCTACTGTGGGATTTATATTTTGTGCTGGCCAAACAACCATGAGGCAAAGCTGCAAGAAGTCTGTGATGAGGAGGTTGATGACGTAGATCGGAGCAACATGATCAGCTTGCACCTGCAGGAAAACATTGGTAAGAGTGAACAAGTAGTTGTAAACAAGTTGTGAACTTCCTCTCAAATATGTAAATGCTCTGCCCAGAAACTGGTCAGAGACATTTACATTATTTATCCAACTGTCCTTTGTGCTGTCAGAAACACCTATGGAAGCCCATTACTGCCAAATAGGAAAAAATAATGAAGAAGAACTTAGCCTTGATCAAACAATTCATAATTATGAAATCAAAAGTCACAAGTATGAATGCTTTATCTCATAATTTCAAACTTTCATGACTTTCTACCTCATCATTTTGACTTTTTTGACTTTTACTATTCACAAAATTAATTCACAAAATTATGACTTTTATCCCATAACCTAGGTGTTTTATCTCATAATCATGACATTTTAATCTTATAATTGAGTTTTTGTGTCGTTTTATCTTATAATTATGATATACCACAGAAGTCGGTTGAATGGGCTGCCGTTAAGATCAGATACAACACAGGCAGATAATAAAGGATTCTCAGTCATGATGTACAGTACATACCAGAGAATACAGAGCACAAATCGCCACGAGGGTGAGAGGAAGTCCAATAGAAACGATAACGTATGTCAGCACATCCCTGATGAAACAGACTTCTGTGTAATAGTCAGAGCAGCTGGAGGTGACGTTGCTGTTATTAAAGCTTCCGTCCAGTGAGATGTTCATCGAGAAATCTTCCATTCTTCAGAGTGAAACCTGCCGAGAGATCAAAGTGTGCAAGGCTTTTTTTCTAACATCGTTCATTGTTCAGTAACATCACTAAAGCTGTGAGGAGCAAGTTCACATAAATACAGTATCAAATCAAATCAATATATATACTGTATATAATATTGTCATCTTCAGTATTTGTTACATTATCTGCTAATAAGAATATTTAAGAAAATAAGACAGATGGTTAACAAACTGGTAGAAATGCCTCTGGGTGGATTAATGTTGGGTCAGAACATACAGTAAATAAAAAAACAGAAAAAAAAAAAAATATATAATTATAATAATAATGTTAGTTTATTTTCTTTCTCTCAGTTTCTTTTAGTTCAGTCTAAATATTACATTTTTTGGTCTGTTTTCAATGATCTTCTCAAACCACATTTTCGTCTTTGTTACACGATCAATAACACTAACTTAATTTAAAAAACGTCTTGAACCATAATATAATGTACACCTACAGTCTGCTGTTAACACATTCCACATTCATTTTCATGACAAGTTATTTCATCCTTTTTAATCAACATAGAAAAATAAATAAAGTGACTTAAATTACCTTTGAAAGCTGCGAGACGTCACCTGAAACAGTCCCTTCACCTGCGTCTGATGTTTTGTCGCCTGCATACAGGAAAACATTGGTAAAAGTAAACATGTTGTGAACTTCCTCCAAATCATGTAAATGTTCTGCCCAGAAACTGGTCAAACACATTCACAAATGTTTCATCCAACTGTCCTTTATGCTGTCAGAAATATCTGTGGAGAACATTTCTGCCAATTAGGAAAAACTGAGGATGGAAAACTTGATCAAACAAATCATAATTATGAGATAAAAAGTCGAATTTATTCATTTTTATCTCATAATTTTGAATTTCCATGTTAAAATTGTGATTTTCTATCTCATTATTTGGACTTTTTTCTAATAATTTTGACTTTATCATAATTATGATTTTATTTCACAATCTAATTTTTTTTAATAATCAACTTTTTATCTCACAACTATGAATTTAATCTCAAATTTTGACTTTTTAATCTTAAAACTGAGTTTTTTTGTGTCATATTTATGACTTTCTATGTCATAATTTCAAACTTTTATCTTATATTCATGAGTTTTTAGCTCTTAATTAAGACAAATCATGAGAACCAATTATTTAGGTTTTATTCCTATCTTAAATTGATCAATGAGTTTAGTTGTGATTCTTATTTAATGTAGTGTGTTTATCACCACTTAGTGGTCAAATAGTTCCAAACATTCAGTTTTTGTTTTTATTTACTATTTATTGAATCATTATGTCTTAAATATGACATGTATGATAAAATTGAGTTTTTATTTAATAATTTTGACTTTTAATGTCATAATTTCTCACTTTTATCCAATATTTATCACTTTTTAGCTCATCATATCTCATATTTTCTTACTTTTAAAATTTTGACTTTTATCTCATCATTTTTATCTTACTGTATTACTGTTACAGCCTGCTCATCGGTATACCCAACAAACACCTTCAGAAACTTCAATTCATTCAGAACTGCGCTGCCCGAATTCTGATGAAAACCCGCAAATACGACCACATCACCCCCATTCTTCAGAACCTCCACTGGCTCCCCATAACCTCAAGAATCCAATACAAAATCGCCCTCATCACCCACCTTTGCATCTACAGCAACGCCCCGCAATACCTCAAAGACCTCCTTACCCCTCACTCATCCACCCGTAACCTCCGGTCCCAAAGTATCAACCTCCTCCATCTGCCCCGCACACGACTCCGCACCATGGGCCCCCCACATTTGGAACTCCCTCCCTGAACACCTACGACAACCCCAGTCTGTGGTCACCTTTAAAAAAGGGGTTTTTGTTCAGGCAGGCTTTCCTAGGTCGTCCCTAGATGTTTTTATTCTCTCTCTGCACTTTCATCTCCTCCTTTAGGTGCTTTATCTACTGCTGATTTTAATGTGTCTGATTTTTTCTCTTAGTCTTTTGTTTATTTTGTTTCTGGTTTCTGTAGCACTTTGAGATTACCTTATGAAAAGTGCTTTACAAATAGAATGTATTCTTCTTCTTCTTCTTCTTCTTCTTCTTATTATTATATTATTATCTCATCTCCTATTGACCTTGGGGTCAATATGACCCCAATGCATTTTGAGGGTCTCTAAAAAGATGGTTGTCATTAGTTTTTCTTCCTAATATTTCATGAGTTTTCCTAATCCATTAGGGAGACACAGAAAAATATAAAATCAACAGCATGATATGTTCTCAACTCTCTGTACACTTTTTGACGCACCATCGTTCCTCAGGGGTCATATTGACCCCAGAAATGTAAAGCTCTATAAGTCTTTGTGTGTGGGAGGGAGACACATGATCCAATTGATTCTTTTGTGCTCCCAAGTCGTCCGAACACAGAGAAATAAACTGTGAGTCGATCTGACTATCACACGCTGAATTATCGTTGTTTGAATACCGTTTGGGGGCCATTTTGGCATTTTTTTAACTGATTTATTCGCACACTAAGCCCCCCCGAGATAACCCCCCCGTAGGAAACCATTTATTTGTGCTCCTAAGTCCCCTGAACACAATGAAAAAAACGGTGAGTCGATCCAACCATCGTACACCGAGCTATTGTTGTTTGAATACTGTTAGTCGGCCATCTTGAATGTCGCCACAAATGGCGAAAAACAGATCTGATATACAATTTGCGAACATCCAAGTACTATAAATGACATACAATAACCTTGTAAGAAATGTTATATGAAATGGGACACTTTCAGGGTTATTTCAAATATGCCTTATATATTTTATAGTAAATAGTTATTGTATTTCATACATCTTTTATAAGATTTTTGTATTCTTTTCCACATGGTAAGATCCTCGTGATATTGGGCACCTCTCCCTCTACCCCAGACACCAGCTGTGGCTGGGGACAGTTCCCGCAGCCAGTTCCCGCAGTCAGGACAGATATAGAGAGAGCAAGGGGAGTGGCAGACTCCTCACAACCAAACATCCTAAAAGCAGGTTCATAGTCATCAAGATAATCTGATCTGATTGTAGGCTATATTGTAGGCTAATAGTTGCAAAAGTTGCATTGTAATGAGGTTGAAATGTGTTTTTCACCAATATAGAGGGGTTGTACGATGCCAGTGATCGTTTCGTTTTATTGTTGGTGTCACAATTATATGAATAACTGAGTTTATATGTCTTTGTATGTTATCTGGTTCAGGAATTACGAAAATCACTGTTTCGGTCACATTCAAGATGGCCGCCTAACAGTATTCAAACCAAGATAACTCGGTGTACGATGGTCGGATTGACTCACCATTTGTTTCTTTGTGTTCAGGGGACTTAAGAGCACACATAAGTGCTTTTCCACTGGGGGGCTATCTGGAGTGGGGGCGTAGTGTGCCAAAAAGTCAATAAAAAACGGTCAAAATTGCCACCAAACGGTATTAAAACAACAATAATTCAGTGTATGATTGTCAGATTGACTCACAGTTGAATTCTCTGTGTTCAGAAGACTTGGGAGTACAAAAAAGTCAATTGGATCATGTGTCCTACTCCCACACACAACTACTTATAGAGCTTTACATTTCTGGGGTCAATATGACCCCTGAGGAACAATGGTGCAGTCAAAATGTGAGGAAAATAGCAGGATTAAGATGTTTTAGCTCTTAGTTAAGACAAACCATGGGAACCTTTTTTGTTTTTATTCCCATGGTACACTGATCAATACCTGAGTTTAGTTGCGACACCACCACTTAAACAGGAGCACGATGGATCCATGGCAGCTCCTCCTCGCCTCAAACAAATGGGAGGAAATAGTGAATTTATCAGGGACTATTTTCAGTGGCGGATTAATCCACAATTTCGTTTTTAATAGTATTTTGACAATAATGAAAGAGAGAATCACAGAATGAACTAAAAACACCAGAACAGATGAATAAATGAGATGTAACATGATACAACTGTCTCTCCTCTCGTGTCGTTCTCTTTGTTCTGCTGATGAAACATCTCAGTCTGCAGCTCTGCTTCGTTCTGTGTGAGTCTGAATCCATCGTGTTAATGTGACACATTTAAACTCACTTCTGACGCGTCCGAATGAATTAACGGCAAATTTAAAGCGACAGCTGAGATAAATGTTTCACAGACGACGGTGACGGATTAATCACCAGCAGACAGTGAAACACATGAATCAGCGCAGCACTGTTTTAATCACACTACTTTATGTGCGTGTTCGTGCTGCAGCGATGTGACTGCCGGGAATCGATCTGTGTTATTGATTGTAAATCAATCGATGAGCGAGCGGGTGAACGACCAGCTGACCTTCCTGGTGACCTTTACATTGAGTTGCATGTTGCATGATGGGAGAGTTCATCCACGTTGGGACTGATTGTGTTAACGAGTTGATCTTGTTAAACTCCACATAGGACTTATGGAGACTTAATCTCATGATGCTATGAGTTTATTTCATGTTTAACCCTCTAAAACAAACATCTTCAGTACTTCAAGATGATTTATTTTGATCAATTATTAGTCCATCACATGATAAGTAAAGTTTATACCACCAGGTTACTCGACAGGATTGTTTCAATAAACTTCAGGCTAGCAGGAATGCTAAAATGAAAGATTTGACCCATTGTGCTGTTTAGCTTGCATTTCACTCAGGAAAGTGGAAGCTAGCAAGTTAAGCTAACTAGTTACTTCATGTTAGATATTTGCTGAGTCATCGGCAGCCATAGATTTATATAATAACTAGACACCGGATGAAAAGACGGCTCGGCTTGGCTCGGCTCGGCTAGCACATTCTCCCAAAATGTTTTCTGGCTTCCGCGTTTACTTCCTGGTTCATGCGGCTGTTTGAATATGTGCATCAGAGTTTCCCGCAAACAAATATAAAACAGACGTCTCTTTTATGAGTGAGTGCACACCAGGCAAGCTAGCTAGCATTAGCCGCCTCTGGTAGTGATGGCAAAGAACGTAAGAAACGGTTAAACGGACTGTTACAGCTTGGGGTAATGTATCGAGTAACGCACCTGAGACCGATGGGTTACTTAAAAGATTCAAGACTAGATGAGGTGTGTGTTATTCAGCGGTCTTGGAGCCCATTGGCTGAAGGTGATATCATAGATTTATCATCTGTGGGCAGCCACCAATGTTTCGGGGGAACAGATACGTGTCGGTCATTGTTTACAGTCCGAGTAGCAACTTGAGACACCAGAGTGGAAACTTATTTTTGTCATTTCCTGTTTTATTTTGAATTTTTAAAGTGTTTTCCCGCCCTTTTTGTTCCTCACCTGAGTTCCATTAGTTATCACCTGCTGTGTATTAAAGTCTGTGTCTTCTCCTCCGTCCGTCTGGTTATATTGTCCAGACGGCGTGTAGCCAACTGGACATGAACCTTTGAATGTCTCGACTCACAGTCGGTAACTCTGCAGCCTGATAATAGGAATGACACGATGTAACATTTACATCTTTATCCTGCTAACAATCTGACAGTGAACTGGGTTTGTTACTTGTTACAACAAAAAAGTAATCTGAGTACTGTAACAGATTACTTTGCAATGAGTTACCCAAATGCTGCTCCAAACACAGTCATCATGGACGAAACAGAGCGACACCTCACCTCTAAATGTGTTTCATGAGGCTCGCTGACTGAAGGTGTGAGCCAGCAGGGCATGCTGGGATTTGTAGGGTCACTGTGAAGAAAGTGTAAGTGTGTGTGTGTGTGTGTGTGTGTGTGTGTGTGTGTGTCTTTAAGATTTCCAGTTTATATTGTAGAAATTTACACGAGTGAACGATCGAACCTGAAGAGAGAGAGAGAGAGAGAGAGAGTGTGTGTCTCAACAGAGCAGAAGTGACACCAATCTGTCAGACATCCCACACACACACACACACACAGTAATGAAGATAAAATGAAGATGAGGAGGAGGAGGAGCGGAGGAAGAACAGAACAAAGAGGAGGAAGACGAGACGAATGGAGACTGTCATTCACACGACGAATTCTGTGTCTTCAGCCTCTCTCTGCTTCAGCTTTCAATCGTTTGTCTCATTGTGAACACTGACACCATGTACACTGCTGTGTGTGTGTGTGTGTTTTGTGTGTGTGTGTGTGTGAGGTGGAGGTGAGCCTCAGTGACAGCTCTCAGATCTGATGAAGCGTCTCGCTGTGGGTATAAATATCGCTTCAAATTGTTAAGAAACTACGAGCGTGAGAGAGGAAGCGCAGACAGCAGCAGGAGTTTCGTGGTGCGTTTAAAGGAGCAGTGCCCAATTTAGACCAGAATCCAACACAAAACGTGCACAGTGCACGGCGGCGAGAGGCGTAGCAGCGTGAACCCTCAGGTAAAAGTAATAAAACTGCAATGAAACGAATCTGAAAAATGATCCGCTGCCGTTCTTCAGTCGAGCTCATTGAAGCGCGTGTTTTAGATCGAAGGTCTCCGGGGACGAGTGCTGGAAGGCTTTTAATGTGAAACAGGAAGCCAGCAAAGAAATCCCCCTTCAGCTCCGACAAACATGTGTGAGCTTAGATTTGAGAATAGAAGGTAAATACTGTGAAATTAGTGTTTATATTTTGTATACACGGTAAATGTGTCTGTTTTTAATCCTGTATTCGTTCATCTTTAATCTGCTTTAAACCCTTTTTTTTTACCTCTGAGCATACTGGCCCTGTATTTTTGATTTTGTCTCGTTGCTTATACGAACAACCATCGAGGATTCGTCCTCAGTGCTTTTTCAAGGTTAAATAAATAAATAGAAATGATCAGAATCACTTTCATTGGCAGCTTACATAAACTTGATTCACAGGAAGATAGAAACAGACACGTTCAGCGGCTTTAACCTTCAAACCACGACGCTCTGATGGACTCCACGGTGAAGTTAGCAGTGATACATAATATGCAACAGCAGCTCAGTTCACATAATGTGACTTCTGGACTGTGACTGATCACGGTCACGCTTTGGTTTGGGAAAAGATCGAACTTTCAGTTAAAATACAAACGTTCAATCTCGTAACTTACGGACAGTAAGTTGACGAAAGACTTATGTTACGTAATATAACGTGATAATATCGCGATGTTTACCTTGATAACCTTGATGTTAAAATATTAATCATGTTAATAATACACATCCATCGAAGATGTTCGGCTTCGTGCATCTTTTTGTTAATGAGTTCGTCTGGCTGCTGTTTCAGTAGTAATGGAGTATTTGAGAGTAACTCTTCTTTTTGCACGCTTATTTTTACAGACTCTCCTCACTCGTATTTTGAGGCTAATTATTTGCCAACAAAGACAAAAAACACACCGTAAACAACATTAAAGACATTTGAGTTCAAGCATTTATTTTCAGATTCCTTCAGATATCGTGATCATATCGTCGTTTGTCTGTAATAATTTAATAATTAATCAACTGAGACTCCTGGACACAATCTGGACAGGAACCCAGACCTCCAGGGAGAAAAAGTCCGGTGTATGATCCGGACTTTGCTCGCAATTAAAGCATCAAACTTAGAAGGATATGGGCGACTGACCAGGCTGAAGTGAGACGATGAGAACGGGCAGAAAACTCTGCTAAAAACAACGAAGCTGAACAAACACAGGTAGGTTAGAAAACAGATGCATCAGCAGATTTAAGGTGAAGTTTTGAAACGTCGCAAAAAAATGAAAGAAAAATGCAAATGTAACACTTTGTTCTCTTCAGAGATCTTCTCTGTAGCTGCTCGGTGTTAGCGTGGGCGACAAGCTCGTCTTCTTCACATCGGTTTTGGATCTCGGGGCTTCTGGAGACGAGAGGACGAGCTGCATGGAGACATCTGATGTTTATTTCTGGTCTCCAGCTCCTTCAGTTGTTCGGGAGAACGCTGTCCCGCTGTTGTACTGTGAAGCTCCAGAAATGTTTTGTGGAAACTTCACCTGAGGAGGAAGGAGATGGAGTTGTGATCCTGCTGAGGATGAGCCTCTCCTCTGTAACATCAATAAATACCTCCAGTTGTGAAAAGCTTCCAGACTTCCTGACACGCTCAGAGAGGAAACATTAAAGTCACGACGGTGATCTGAGGACTAAAGTGCGATCTGTCAGCAACACACCTGTAATGAAAAGTGTTGTACAGCAGCAGCGACGCGATGACGCCGCCGCTGTCGCCGCACTTGAACACATGCTGTAATCAGATGTAACGCAGCGCAGGGAGGCGAGAAACACTTGGAATCGGGGGGATGGAGCGCCTCGACACGAGAGTCCCCGCTGATCCACAGCAGCGACACGCCAGCAGGAGGTGAGACACATTTACACTCAACAACAAGCAGCGCAGAAATAACAACGCAGCAGCAGAGCGACACACAACCAAGACGAGACAGCAGAGGATCAGACCCAACAACAGGTTTCCCTCCCGGTCCGCCTCACTTTCACTTTCTCTTTAAGTTTAACCTCATTAAACTCGTTTGACAGAGAAAACCTTTTTCCTTTAGGACGACTCCGCCTATGAGTCCTGACGTGTCCTGTCTCGTTTCTTCTCACCGGTGATTGAAATGTTCCTTTGAACTCACAAAGAGCAGGCGGCGAAGAAAATGATTCCTGCAGGAGGGTTTGAACGTTGACATCCGCAGGTGATGGGACCTAAACGCTGATTTAAACGTGTCCTCCAATGAAAACACGTCTGACTGCAGAGACGGGACGTGTCACCGCTGAACATGTCCTCAGCGAGGGAGGTCAGTGCTGCGAATGACAAGTGCCTCTTCAACCTGAGAGACAGAGCTGAGGGACGAGAAAATAACAGTGTTGCAAGACAGACAGAGAGAGAGACAGACAGACAGGCAGGCAGGGAGACAGACAGACAGGCAGGCAGACAGACAGGGAGACAGACAGACAGACAGGCAGACAGACAGACAGGCAGGCAGACAGGCAGACAGGCAGGCAGACAGACAGACAGGCAGGCAGGGAGACAGACAGGCAGACGGGTCTTTTCATGGTCTCACTGTCCGTCAGACCGTCCTGTGGTGTAGCGATGATGCAACACGCAGAAATCCCATCAAACACACACCGACACACACTTTCACATGTGTGTGTGAGTGCATTAAAGGGAGACATAGATTGTGTGCGTTTTTATTTATTTATTTATTTTTTTCCCCTGGTTGGTTATAAAGGCATCGCCATGGAAACACACAATTACACAAAAAACACAGTTTACCCTGTAAAAAAACCCACAGAGTGAAATGTGAGCGAGTGTTTCTGTGAAGAGACAATAAAAAGAGAAGAAGACTCAAAGAATCAAACACGTCTCGCTTTCTTTTCTCGTTCCTGGGCTTCTGATGTGTTGGTGAGCGACGTGTTCGACACAATACAGGCCGACGACACACCAGACGAGACCTGCGACATCTTCAACTCCGCCATTTCAACTCATATCCTGAGACAAAACTGTTGAAATCGTGGACTGAGCGCTGATGGTGCTCGGTCAGGAGGGTTGTGGCTGGTCGTCAGCAGGAATACAGCTGGAGAAGAAGAAAGAAGAAAGACGGACTGTAGCCGTTATAAAAGGATGATGGAAGTTGCGAAATGTAAAAGAATGGCCTCAGTTTCTACTTCCTGTCTTTGTCTGTTTTCCCGCCCTTTCTCTGAGTCACTCCCTGTGTGTTGAGCCTGTGTTGTCGCCTCACTCTTTGTTGGTTTTCTGTTTTTGTACACAAACGTTTGTTTCGCTCGTTGTGGTTTTCTGGTTTGTCCTCAGTTATTGTGTTACTTTGGTATTTTCCTTTGTCTGCCATGTTGTTGTTCGCACTTGGATTTTGGACATTAGTGGATTAAAGCTCGCTCTCTTACAAAAACGTAAATTATATTACGTCTTAATTACGTCTGCAGTAATCCAAGCCTCCAGAAGCCCCGAGATCCCGGACCGATTTGAAAAGACGTTATTTACACCCTTGTGCGGCCGACTGCACCCACTTCAGACGGGGCTTCAGCAAGGCTTCTGGCACACTACCTGTCACCTACATTACCCAGAATGCAGCTGGGTCAGTTTATTCAGAGACTCAGGTGTGTTATGCTAGTCACAGCTAATGCAGGGCGGCTACATTAGCTTTAACTGTGTAGTTTTCACCGTGCGCTGACTTGAGGACATTTATCGGACGTCCCCTGGAGACACTGAAGGATCAATGGTATTTAAAATGAGTTAAATGTACTCTTAAATGCAAACTGACGCTTGATAAGCCTGCACACCGTTACAACCACATGCACGGGAACAAAATAACAAAAAAGGAACTCTAAATAGCAACTTAATGGAGAACATGATCACTGAAGGACGGAGACGATGTCAACACGACTGTTGTTAAACTAAATGTCACACAGAGGTTCTTCAACAAAAGGGGAAGATAACAAAGGAAAATGCAGCTAAATGAAAATGGTTTGACTGAGAAAGCTTAAATAAAAAGACAACAGCTGTGACGACTGTCAAACCAGAAAAGAGAGAAAAGAACCCCTGCAGATCAGATAATGAGACCAACGGCAGATTCAGGGAGGAAATTATGACAATATAAAAGATAAGTGAGCCGTGAAAGCATTCACATTTAGCAGAGACGTAAATCAAAGCTTCAACCAAACTTCTGGGACTTGTGGAAAAAAATAACTCGCACTGCAAAAATGATTTAAATTTGAATATTAAAGCAGAGATTCAAAGACATTAGTTCGAAAGTCTTTACCCACAGCAAGACAAACAACTGACTAAGCTTTTCTCAATGAGCCGCTGGAGGAAATTAACTGAGCTAATAATGGAGATCATTGACTCGGCCGCCTAATCAGCCTCTCCAACACGGATAGAAGCATTTATTAACGCTGTGGACTGGACGCTATCAGCAGCAGAGACACTGAAACAGCTGCTACAAGCTGAAAGGAGCGACACCACAGCGGTCAATATGCTGATGAGATAAGAGAAGCTGCTCTCCTGACATCGGCAGTAAAGACATTATAGCAGCTGCTGTATATATTACATCAGGCGAGATGTTGCATGATGTAATTTTTCAAACACATGAATTCTTCAGCAGCCTGCAGGGCTCGAGACGGCGTCAGAGATATGTCCCTCTGGGACGTTATAGCGATCGCTTAGCAACTGACGAACCAAAGCGAGCACGTCTCAGCACGAGGCCGAGGAAAAATATGAAGCTTTAAAAAAACAAAAAGACACAGATCACTCCGTATCGAATGATGACCACCGTGTTTTTAACCCTGACTCAGCAAATCCGTGTTGAAATCAGAGGAGAGCTAGTTAGCTGTTAGTGCTGCAGCGTCTTTGGCTAACAAGGCTAACGATGCTAAAGAATAATGAAGCTAAACACACAGCAGGAGTACGAGTGTCTGTTCACGTGGAACAACAAATCTGCATTAAAATCAGCAGGATGTCTGTTAGCAGTCGGTGGGCAGCAGAGTTCGACTGTGTGTTTGGTTAAAGGCACCACAGCTAACGAAGCTTCAGCTAATAGATAATGAAGCTAAACACACAGCAGGACAGAGAGCTTTGAGCTGAAACGGACGGCAGAGTGATATTTGCAACTACAAAGTAGCCGGTTCTGTCTGACTGGATCACCAGGGGCTCCCGGTGAACATGGGCTGGCCAAGCACGAGCAGGACCTAACACAGCAAACAAGACAGATGGCTGCCAGTTCAAAAGTTTAGCTCCTGGCCGATCGTTCGTCAGCTAATAGGACCGCTAACATTAGCTGCATGACTAAACTAGCATGTGGTAACCAGCAGCTAAACCAGGTTCCCTGTCTTCAGACTGGCCGTAGTTTGTGTTGGGGTTTGTGTTTGGACCCGACACTGTTCTCTTGGAGCCCGGTACAGTTAGCCGCTGTTAGCAACACAAATTGGCTAAATCTCTGCCTTGTTTTCATGTAATTACACAAGTCTCTTTCACTCCTTATGTCATAAGTTGGACTAAAAAAGTGTCCCGATGTCCTGCCTAGCCTGCATTAGTTGGCCCTGGTTTTTGTTTCCTCTCTATTCTAATGATTTTAATAGATAATTCTGTGTTTTTTACTACTTTCTCAGCTCTGTTTTGGGCATGAATCTCCTCTGCTTGTGGAATATATCAAGCTTGTTTTATTTTTGCACCATACGCTCAATTTTTTGCCAGTTAAAGTTTTGAGCACTCTCAAATGTGAGAATAATGAGATAATTAAATTGCACTTGTCTTTATAAAAGAAACATCAGGGCGACATTCAAAAAACAGATGTCTCTTTTTTTAAATGACCCCAAACTGTTTCTTTCATTGTGCGCTTCAGGAGTTATTGATCTCACTGCTGCTGCTGGCGTTCGCAAACGAACTCTTCATATATAATCCACACACCATCGTTCTGTTACAAGTCCGAGGCAAAGTGCTCTCGTCTCTGTGGAGCTTTTGAAAAGACAATTTGATTCCATTTGATAATAAATGAACAAAAATCTTTTGCTGTAACGTGACTTTGCCCTCTGAGCTCCACCTGATTCATCATTTATAAAGCTGAACGAGTCGGAGACAACCCTGCAGTCATCTGCATCACTTCAGTTCACTGCGGGGGACAGAGAAATAAAACGTCTGTTATATGCAGACGACCTTGTACAAGGACTGCAGGAGGAACCTGTCCTCGACTTTCCCGCAGGGCCTGAAGATTATCAATAAATACGGAGGACACCAGAGTCGCAATGACTCAAAGATTCAGGCGTCAGAGAAGAAGCTTGTATTTCAATTTTAAATGAAAAACACTGGAGAGTTTCTCTTATGGACAAGGTGCTGACTCAGAAAAGAACATAAAGCTTCCAAACTTGATAACATCAATAATATTATATACTTAAACTTGCCCTGTCATAGAGAGCTGCAGGGATGACTTACTTTTGTAGGCTAACCTGGAAGTTATTGCCCTGGTTACCTGAACAAAAAAGCTCCTCTCTCCCACAGAAAACACTGCTATTTAAACGCCCCGTCAGTTTAAGGGTGTGTTAAAGATACAGGAGCTAAAACGGACCGAGGGGGAAATACAGAGCAGAACCTGAAAATGAGCAGAATATTTAAAGTAAAGTGGGTTCAGTACCATCAATGAATAGGCCTTGGCAGCTGTGGGATGTAACTAAGTACATTTACTTAAGTACTGGACTTAAGCACAAAGGTGAGGTACTTGTACTTTCACTCCTCTAAAATATCTGACATTATGAAACGATCAATAAAATATCACTTTTTTATCGTGATTTCCACGTTTTTCAGCACTTTGAACTTTGACTGCCGCTCCTTTTGTAAAAGCTCAGAAATGACAGCCTTGAACCCAGAGGCTCAACTCAAAGACAGGCAGGTTAAGACAAAGTTCACACTTAAAAAAAGAACAGGCAGACAGATGAAACGGGCAAACTTTCCCAAAAAACGGGTTCAGTCAAGCGGGAGGAAGAACAAAAAGACTGGCAGGCTAAAGCATGAGCAAACTACATGATTGAGAGGAGAACGAGTGGACACGGGCTGGTACACTGCAGGGCTGGTGAGGGAAATGGGGAACAGGTGAGTGGGTGGGCGAGGGAGGTCAGGTGTTACCGCGGGGCAGCAGAGAGTGGCTGCTTCTGAAATAACAGGAGTTAATATGTGGGAGGACAAACAGCCGACAACTGGATGAATATGGGAGCCGAGGACAGTTTTAATGATGTAATGTGAAGTTTGCCTGCTCACATGTGGAAATCTCTCCTGTCTGCCTTCCCTCCACACCTGCACTGCATCTCCTTCGTTAGTCCTGATCCCAGTCTCTTTCCACTCGTTGCCCTCACCTGTGTTTCTCCACCTGCCTCCACCTGCACTTCATCCCCTCGTTAGTTTAGGTTTTATTTAAGTCCAATGTTAAGTTCAGCCTTTGTCGAGTCATCTGGTGAGTTTCCATGATCCTTCTGTTGTTTCCATGATCCTGCTGTTGAGTTTCCATGATCCTGCTGTTGTTTCCATGATCCTGCTGTTGAGTTTCCCTGATCCTTCTGTTGAGTTTCCCTGATCCTGCTGTTGTTTCCATGATCCTGCTGTTGAGTTTCCATGATCCTGCTGTTGTTTCCATGATCCTGCTGTTGTTTCCATGATCCTGCTGTTGAGTTTCCATGATCCTGCTGTTGTTTCCATGACCCTGCTGTTGTTTCCATGATCCTGCTGTTGAGTTTCCATGACCCTGCTGTTGTTTCCATGATCCTGCTGTTGTTTCCATGATCCTGCTGTTGAGTTTCCATGACCCTGCTGTTGAGTTTCCATGATCCTGCTGTTGAGTTTCCATGATCCTGCTGTTGAGTTTCCATGATCCTGCTGTTGTTTCCATGATCCTGCTGTTGAGTTTCCATGATCCTGCTGTTGTTTCCATGATCCTGCTGTTGTTTCCATGATCCTGCTGTTGAGTTTCCATGACCCTGCTGTTGAGTTTCCATGATCCTGCTGTTGTTTCCATGATCCTGCTGTTGAGTTTCCATGACCCTGCTGTTGAGTTTCCATGATCCTGCTGTTGTTTCCATGATCCTGCTGTTGAGTTTCCATGACCCTGCTGTTGAGTTTCCATGATCCTGCTGTTGTTTCCATGAGCCTGCTGTTGAGTTTCCATGATCCTGCTGTTGAGTTTCCATGATCCTGCTGTTGTTTCCATGATCCTGCTGTTGTTTCCATGATCCTGCTGTTGTTTCCATGACCCTGCTGTTGAGTTTCCATGATCCTGCTGTTGAGTTTCCATGATCCTGCTGTTGAGTTTCCATGACCCTGCTGTTGTTTCTATGATCCTGCTGTTGTTTCCATGATCCTGCTTTTGAGCTTCCACGATCCTGCTGTTGTTTCCATGATCCTGCTGTTGTTTCCATGATCCTGATGTTGAGTTTCCATGATCCTGCTGTTGAGTTTGCCTGTTCCTGGTGTTATTCCTGCAAACTTCCAGCTTATCTGCTCAGTGTGACAGGATTGGCTTTTTCCACATAGGAATGAAGACATTGAAATTCTTTCCACATGTGAAAAAATACAAACTCTTCTCGGGGAGCAGTTTAACGGCACAGGACCGTACAATTAACACCACCGGCTGTTTTTCCCAATATTCACCCAATATTAATGGATAGAACTGCATCATTTATTTTGCATTTTATTTTGTCACTTCTGATGAAATTTGTTAAAATTTGGTTGTAAAGTGTGTTTGTGAAAATCTTGAGCCTGTACCGACTGCAGAGCTAAAAGAAGATGACAAACTTATTAGGAAACACAGCAGACGACATGTTTTACACTGTAAATATCAGAAAAAACTTTGTTTGTTTCAGTCTTTGATGAAAATAGAGCAACAATATAAATATAGTCAGACTGCCCTCGTATGTGTGGATGTATTTATAAAACATGTGTGATTACACATGTAAATGTTTCCCTGTATGTGTGCATACATGCATTTATGGATGTTATTTCTCTCTTTCCTTTGACCTGATCGTGTTATTGACTGTTAAATATTAATGTGTCCGTTGGTTAAGCAGTATTTGGGTTGTGCATGTTCTCATTTTTGTATGATGTGTCGTATACTCACCCATGCAAATCGACTGCATTTGAATATGAATTGGGGAGCGAGAGACAAAGAGAGAGAGAGAGAGAGAGAGAGAGAGAGAGAGAGAGTGACAGACAGACAGGAAGTGTTTGGCTGTGATTTCCCTGCAGGCTGTTTTTACATTTAACTGTGTTCAACCCACAACATTCACATGACATAAATTATTCATTACATCCCCAAACTGTGTGTGAGTATGTATGTGTGGGTGAGTTTGTGTGTGTGTTCCCGTGTGTGTGTGTGTGTGTGTGTGTGTGTGGATTCACTCGGAGCTAATAACTCGTTTATAGCGCTGCTGACTGTTAGCGTTCAATTCGTTCTTCTTTAATGCTAAAAACCAGCAGTGAGATCAACGTCTTTTTAAACACAGTCACATTAAACCTTATTCACAGAAGGTGTGAAGCGTGTGAGTGTGTGTTTCTGTGTGTTTCTGTGTGAAGTGTGTGAGTGTGTGTTTCTGTGTGTTTCCGTGTGAAGTGTGTGAGTGTGTGTTTCTGTGTGTTTCTGTGTGAAGTGTGTGAGTGTGTGTTTCCGTGTGTAGCTGCAGATGTATTTAACGGTCCAGCGGCTGCAGGAGCTCTGCTGCTGGACACACGATTTCATATTTGTTTTCTGAGCTGCTAGATGCTCCAGAAAAACTGTATTTAGTCGAGTTGAGTCATAGCGATTATAACATCAAATACATGAAGTCTTTATTATTATTATTATTATTATTATTGTTATTGTTATTAATCCTTCCAGACAGACTGAGGTTCAGATCAACAGATGGTTTGTTTAACAAACACGTCAGCAGATAAATGTTAAATGTAATAACTGCTGTTTTTAACACTTTCAAATAAAACTAGAGAATATTTTTACGTTCAGACCGGCAAAATGTCACTGAGACAAACATGAAATGACCACAAAGACACACTAACAGACAACTAAAAGACTCTAAACAACCACAAACAACCCAAAACGACCAAAACATGTGTGCAAAATGACCACAGAGACACAAAATGACAACAAAACAGTTGCAAAACGACAAAAGGGACAATAAAAGACTGCAAAAAGACACAAATTGACCTAAATGAGATACAAAATGTCGACAAAGATATGTAAAATAATATCAAAAAGATTCAAACCATCCAAAACAGACCCAACATGACCAACAATGTATTCAAAGTGACAATAAGGAAACATGAAATCACCACAGAGACAAACAAAATGACAAAGACAAAGACAGAGACACACAAAAGACAGCAACAAGATGCTAACTGACCAAAAAGAGACACACAACAAGAAAGAGGCAAAAAAGTACACAAAAAGATGAAAAACAACCACAAACAGACCCAGATTTGCATAAAATGTTTGTAAAATGACGACAAAACACACAAAATGACCAACAAGAGAAGAAGCAACAAAAGACTGCAAATTGACATGAAAGCTACATCAAATATGACAAAATGATCCAAAAAGACACGAAACAACCACAAAGAGCGTTCACAAACATCTCTTTCAGCCTTCTGTCTCATAGTGTCGAACATCAGAGGTGTATAAAGTGTGAAAGCAGAAAAAAACGAGTGAAAACATTTAAATTTCTGTTTCTCAGGTTCGAGTGTATCAAAGAGAACGGCAGACCTGATCGTGACCCTGAACGCTGCCTGACAGGAAACATCAGGGAGCAGCTGATCACTGAAATGATTCACCGTCGGTCTTCAGTGTATGGACTTTATTATATCTCTGCAGCTAATCTTTTAAACGATGTGTGTCTTTCTCCAGTAACAGGGCAGGTTAACAACCACGGGCCAAATAAAATAACTTCTGATTTATTCCTGCTGGAACTTCCAGGAGTCTGACAGAGGAGGTGAATCTTGTGAAGATGCTCCAGCAGAGTTTTATTTGAACAAACTCGGAGACTCTGCGTCTCTGCGAACGCACCTGCTGCTGCAGACCGACGACAAACACGAGTGCAAGTTTACAGAAACACAAATATGAACCACGGACGCTTTAATGTTTCACCAAAAGCTCCTGGTTATATTTATGGAGAGGAGTGTTTCCTGTATCTCAGTTTCCTCTGCTGATGTCTTCACACTCTGGTGGACACAGTGTTCAGGATCCAGCCTTCGTCTCCTGGCTCGTATCAGTGCACAGAGAGTCTCTTTAAAGGGACAGTCCCACACACTCGGAGTGACTCTGGTAGTTTTCATCTCCAGTAAAAATTAATGAAAAGTCGACGCCCACGCTGAACAACCCGACTAAACGATCAGTCATCACATTAATTCAGCCACCAGCGCAGAAAATCTTTCAGCTCCAGTCTGTGTGGGAGCAATCTGGTGAAATAAGAGTGAGTCCTCATTAAAACTTTACAGAGGGGAGCCGTGGAGGCTCGAGGAATCAGAAACTTGCTCTGTGAATTCTCATTACTGATCACTAATTGACACATTTATTTAAAAAAGTTAACAAACTGGTTTTCTAACGCTGCGTTGACAAAGCTTTGACCATCTTACTTTTTTGCTGTATGTGTGAGCAAACAGTTGCCGACTGTCACAGCCAGCAAACACTAATCTGCACATCTGACGCTGTTTTGTGTCGTCCTCAGTGCGACTTCATATCCCACTGGCAGTGTTTGAGAAGCGGAGCGTCACGCTCGTCTGATGTTGTTGACTCGCTCAGATTGTGTTTCTTTCATTGTTTCTTCTTGATTTTTGTGCGACGTAGTTAAATTGTTTATTTAAACATTATTTGTCTGTTTTAAGTGTGTTTTCTGTGTCCGACTTCCTGTCTGGCTCGATCTGCACTGTGCAGCTCGACATGGCTGCGTCAAAAAGCCATCAAAAATAGCCCCAGACAGCCGGAGAGCCACTTGTGGGACATTACTAAATCATGCATTGCTTTGGTGGCCGTGTCGCAGCTGTAACGCGACATAGACGTGCCAAGTGGAACCGGCCGGTAAGTCCAACGTTAACTATTTTTTTTTGCTCTGTTTTTGGTCTCCACCAGACATTCATGATTTCCTCAGGATGAATTTTTAATAACTTTGGTGTTGTTACAAAAGCAACGCGTTACAGTAATATATTACTCCTAATATGACGCATTACTTCTAATATTTCATTAATGTGTTACTACAGTTATCTCACGTAATGCGTTACCGACCGAAGTGAAGCGTTTATTGTTGGGTTTTTAAAGAATCTGCTGATTGCATGGCTGTAAACTCTTCCACTGAGGCTGAACATGAGGTGTAGCGTGAGCAGCATTAGCCATTAGTTTGCCATTTTAAAGCCTCAAGTTTGGCATTAAGGCCGTCGCCATCTTGTTTTTTTGGATCCAGAAGTGACCATATTTGGATGAGAAGGTGAAGCTGGGGAGGACGTCCTGATTGGGTTTGACTGACAGCCAGAGGACACGCTGTGGCAGCGACATTACAGGCAGAGCTTACCCTGCTTTATTATCCTGGACCATCATTTACAAACTGAGCGTCATGCTGTGTTGAAACTAGAGATTAAGACCATAAACACATTAGGAAACTGTTCAATGAGGTAATAAATGAAGTGAGAATTAGAGTCATTTTCTCGTAAGCTTATATGCAACAGTCACAGAGCTACTAGCCTGGCTGCAGATGCTTAGGTTTGTTAATGTATATTCAAACGGACCAGTTAATTGCATCTAATTGCTCTGTGAATGTTAACGTATCTGTTCGTGTTGGAAAACAAAGGCCTGATATCGTCCTGATGGCGAACGCCTCCACAGAGAACACCATCTTCTGTTCTTCACGGTCAGCTGAAGGAAAGTGTTTGGCAGGTTTCCAGTGTGTGATGTCGGCGGCTCCTCCGTCTGTCAGTCAGGCAGCTGTGACCTCCGACCTCATCTCCATTCCAGTTGGCTGCCTGTGAAGTTGGTGGATTTCGGGGTGACGCTCAGGAAGACAAATGACGGGCAGAAAAAAAAACCGCAGAAACAAATTCAGAGTTTTTCTGCTGCAGTTGACACGTTCGCCTTGTTTCCAAGGAAACTGCATTATTCTCCGTCAGATGCATCCTGATGCTGTTTTCTGTTGTTGGATTGATTCGTGCTTCATACAGGGAAGATTACCTTCCACATTCTGACCACAGTCTGCTGCTTTTTCTCTCTCTCTAGGTGTAGAGAGATAAAAATGTAAAAGAAACATTGCTGTTTCAGAAGTTGTTATTGGTGATCTCAAACTTTGTGTCCTCGCCTGTCAATAAAACAACCTCAGAGCAGTTCAGGAAGGTTGTGAGTGAGGACACCGCCGTCACACTGCAACAGCATATGAACAACATCTGGACCTGTAACATCTGCTGTTCTCAGTGACACTTCTCTGCTCTTTAAAAGCCTTAAAGGATCTGAATACTTTGCGGTCGCTTCGAGGCGGAAAAGTGTGTTTCTGCGTGTCTGTTTTTGTGCCGCGGCTGCAGTTTTCTTGTTTTTGTGGAGCCGCTCAGAGAGTTGACCACAGCTGTCACACTGCTGAGACTGTAATCCCGCATGTGTGTGTGAGTGTGTGTTTAAATGTGTGTGTGAATTTGCGTGCGCTTCAGTGGGTTTGGGAAGGCGTAACTTCGTCTTGCCACCGACACTGAAACCTTTTTAAGCTGTCAGGCCCGATGTCTGGTCTTTACAGCGGCGGCTAAAAGGTGTGTGTGTGTGTGTGTGTGTGTGTGTGTGTGTGTGTGTGTGTGTGTTTACTGAGCCTATTCTCTGTGACAGTACAACAGCACTGTAAATGGAGTTTAAATTTTGAAAGACCTTTGTGACCTCAAACTTTATATCTGGCACACACACACACACACACACACACACACACACACACACACACACACACACACAGAGAGCATCTCTCTGCAGTGTGACAGCTGTGGTCGTGACCTCGGATGCACTGAGCTGTTTCCCCAAAACAACTAAAAACTGCGGCAGAGACATGCAAAAAAAAAAAGAAAAGAAAAGAAACACTAACTTTATTTAAAGGACCAGAACTGAACCTGATTTAAAGGAACAGTTCACACAAGAAACAAGGTTCTCATTGTCCACAAAACATTTCTGAAGCTTCACAGTAAAACAGCAGCATTCTGCTAAAGAACTGAAGCAGCTGGAGACGTGTCTTAAAATGTAAATAACAACCAAATAAAACACACAAACGTGCAGCTCATCCAAGTCTCTGGAAACCCCGAGATCCAGGCTAAAGCTTGGATCTCTGTCTCCACCACAACATCTCCACAATACAATCTGTTGCAATTGACTGGTGCACCTTGTTCCGGGCTGATGAAGCGCAGGACTACAGCTGGACATGGAGAGTGTGTTTACAGCATTGATGCGTGGTGCTCACACACAGTTGATGGACAGTGTTTCACAGATGTTGAACTTTTGATATGAAGATATCGACCAGATTATCACCACCATCTTGTTGCTGCTGCACTACATGTTCATGTATTTACGTATATAAATACATTTATACATGCTCTGTTTCATTTTCTTTCGTTATACTACTCTGTGTTGTAAAATGACCAAATAAATCACCTTGAACCTTCGTTGTCTGGCTTTCAGACGTGTCATGGTCTGAGCTGCTCACTTGTCATGGTGCAGGGCTTCGTTTGTTATCTTGTGAAATGTGAATTGTGGGTCCAATAAAAACAGGTAGTCATATGGGAGGTTGTTACCTCTGTATCTGTGATTGTGTCTGTCAGCCTTTTCCCTTCTATAGTGGAGTCTATTGTGCATGCAGACACTCAAACATGGCACTGAATAAATGTAGTGCAATAT
Source organism: Pagrus pagrus (assembly GCF_965226575.1). Classification (NCBI taxonomy): domain Eukaryota; kingdom Metazoa; phylum Chordata; class Actinopteri; order Spariformes; family Sparidae; genus Pagrus; species Pagrus pagrus. The sequence continues at coordinate 2,099,111 of NC_140205.1, forward strand.
ACAGCCTGAGGGAGTTTTCTTCTGAACCTATTAGAGACTCCACGTTGTTTTTTTCTGTTTTCTTGTTAATGTACGTTCATGAATTTTGAGTGAGACACCCCTCACATGGTGTTGGAGGCAGTCCTGGCAGCCTCAGCAGGTAATTGACATGGGAGGGTCATTAGCTGATTAAGCTCACCTGGGCTCTTGAGCTATAAAAGCTTGTGCTCACTGGGTTTCTCCCTTCCTACAGCAACAATCCATTATTGCCTTTGTGTTTGCTTTGGCTTTAGTTTTGATAAATTGTGTTTTCAAGATATCTTTATATGGAAATTCTGCATTAAAATGTCTTAAACAACGAGATCTTTGTACTGACATTATCCCAAATGTTTCCTCAAGGTGACAGCGCACTTCATTTGGGTGCCTGTCAATGGAAGAGAAGTCAGTGAATGAGACTAAACTTAACATGAATGAAACTTCAAAACATTTCCTCATCTGTGAACATGTTCGCTTCAGTCACCTCAGATAGAGTTTCGTCAGCAATAGTAGTTGTTCAGCAGTGTATTCACCACCAGCAAAGGCAGTCAACGTAACAGAACAGACACCCACCACAACTCTGAGCTCTCCTCCCGTCGGTAAACAGCTCCGGCTCCGATCAGAGCAGAATCTGATGTGTCTCCAGTTGTTTATGCCTCTCGTCTGCTTGAGTTTGGCTTCGTCATCACATCCGGGTCAAAAGAAAGGTGGTGCCTTTTTTGTCTTCTAGGCAGTACAGGTGCTCTGTGTGGTGTGTTCAGACCAAACGTGAAGCAAATTTTTGATTGTGGCATCTTTTGTGTTCACTGAATTCAGGTCAACTCTGAGTGAACTCAGCACTCAGCAGAGACTCTGGTTCTGGTTCTGAAATTGAAATATTCTCGCCCTTAAATTTGTCCAATTTTGGCACAAATCTTTATATAGATTTTAATATGCTATTTTCTTCCATAGCGACATCAAGCATTACTTTGTTGCATGAATTAAATAAGTTGATGAAAACATGCTGCTTTATTCTGTTTATTTATATAAATGATTAAAAGTGTTGCATGCTGTCAGCACAAACAAACCAAATTCAAAACTTCCTTTTGTTTCCATGTGACAACAGTAACTTTCACTTTTTGACGATGACTGAAAACAAAAACGTTTTTGTTTCTTATCACTTAGACTGATTTTGCTAACATGTAATATTGGGGCCTTTTAATCTTATGTAACGTAGCATATGGGTTGAGTCTATGTTCCTCAACCTTTCAGTCAAATTGAATCTGAGCTTCTTTATATTTGTGCAGGTTGATGGAGGTTATATTGGATACAGCACACTACACACAGCATTTGGATTTTAGCAGCAAGACAAGTTTTACATGTAAGTGCTTTCTTCTCAAACAAATAGTGTGATCAGAGCTGCATGTTCATGTTTTTTCGTCAGCTCTTCTTTGCGGAGATCACGGAGTCGTTGAAATCAGATGAACTCTAACACAGAAAAACAATTAAAAAAGTCAGACCGATTTAAAAAGTCAAGGGCCACCTGACAAAAAAACAAGAGCACTCAGAGTCCTGAGTGCTTCATCCTGACACCTACATGAGTCGTGTGGGAGGCGACCATCAAATATTGAAGTTTTTTTTTATTACATTCACGACCCAGAGTGCCTGAATTGTTCTTTCTTTTCAGAGGTCGAAGAGGAGAGTGTTGTTTTTTTGTACAAAGCTGGTTTTGTCGTTTGCTACAAAACGTTTAATTAAAGATATTAAAGTCATAACTAAACTCGACACATGAGAACTGGTCCCAGTTTGTGCCTCTCATGGTTCAATTGAGTTAAACAGCTGAACATCTGTCTTGATGATCTCTGAGAAAATCAGCTCATTTAAAAACGCTCTTTTCAAAGTGTTTGCAGAAAATGCTTCAAAACACCAAACAGAAAAATGTCAGCATCATGTTTCCTTCGCTGAAACTGTCTAACATGGGATTTATATAATACAACTTCATCGCTTAGATCGTAACTTCGTCCACTCTACATTAAATATGTTTCTTTATTTACCCTGTTTCTGGAATTTATCTTTATTATCTTTTTTCACATAAATGTGAAGGTATAAAGTGTTCACACTTAAAGTGCTAAAATTTGTACGGTATGTCCATCATTTTTGTTTAAAACATTAAAAAAATGAACTAACATGATCAACAACATTTTAAGAAACAACTTTAATATGTATTTTAAAAAACTTTTTTTCCAACAATATCCTGCTCGTCAACCGGAGCAGGATTCTTGCTTTACTGCGGTTCAGACACTTGAAGCACTTTAAAGTTAGGTGAGATTGTTGTCTAATTAAATATGGAAAAAGAACTTTTTCAATAATTAAACAGCAATTTATTTAAGCTTGAACACACCTTCTTTTTAAAAATGTAAGAAATGCCTCTGAACCCTGGTGCACACCACCGTCCCTTTATGTATCATCTGAAGAATTCAAAGAAGCTCTTGTTTAACGTCTTTGTCCTTACAGCACACGCTCTCCACTTGCATGACCTGAAACTGAAAGCAAGAATAATGACTTCAGTTTCAGCTGTCAGAAGAGTTTTCGTAGCCTAAACTTTGCTACAGTACACACGAAGTGAATGTTATGGTGGGTTCAGACAAAACACCACGAGAATATTCGCCTTGTGTTGCACGAGATTATTACATTTTATTTGTGTGGTACCCGGCAAATTTCACCATCTGGATGACTGCAGCTTCCAGCGCTACCTGAGGTGGCCACTTCTCAGCTGCAGAGCTCCTCTACATCTGTCTCCGCTGAGTGGCAGTGTCTTACTCTGTCTCACCACATCAGTATGAACCCAAAACGAAGAGATTTCTCTGTGATCTGGTGCAATAAATTGATCATAACGCCGCCTTGTAAAAAGCCTGAATTCTTGCTTCGTCAGCTCTGTCGGCCAGACGACAAGCAAACAACTTTTAAAAAGTTTGTTTCCTGAATGGAGTTTGGCTCGATCAGAGCTATGCTGTGCTGAGACATATTTCCATGACTTACCAGGTAGTCCGACTTCCTCGCTCACTTTCCTCCACAGCAGCTCCTTTTGTCTCGGTACGAGTAGACGTGTTATCGTACAACTCACTCTCACTCTTACTGATTATTATCCTCCCCTCCATTGTTGTCCACGGATGTCCGGACATCAGCGTCGTTAACATCATGACGTCAGTGTGAGTGTCAGCGCTGACAGGCTTCACACGAAAACATCGCTTGAGTTCAATATTTTCCAACTCGCGTGAATGATGCAAATGTTGAGTGTTTCTACAGAGTCAAGAAAAAAGTTTAATTCATTTAAATTCAGGTGATAATCCGACGTATGAATCTCTTCTTCTTCTGGTCCCTCGTTTATTTCATGTTGATTCCTTTACTCTCTCTCTCTCTGAAGTTCATGTTGAGATAAACTTGTGACAGCAGAAGAGAAGAAGTCAAAACTGTCAGCACTCTTAGTGTGTGTGTGTGTGTGTGTGTGTGTGTGTGTGTGTGTGCGCAGACAGCATGGTTCTGCTTCAAAGCCCATTCTGAGTCAATGGGTGTGTCATGGCGGATTTTTGTCAGCACCCTGTGGTGATACGAGACTCTCTCAGTGTGTATCACAGTGTTTCCTCTCTCGCTGCTGTGAGTGTGTGTGTGTGTGTGTGAGTGTGTGTGTGTGTGTGTGTGTGTGTGTGAGTGTGTGTGTGTGTGTGTGTGTGTGTGTGTGTGTGTGAGTGTGTGTGTGTGTGTGTGTGTGTGTGTGTGAGTGTGTGTGTGTGTGTGTGTGTGAGTGTGTGTGTGTGTGTGTGTGTGTGTGTGTGGTAGCTGACTCAGTTCCTCGGGGTAGATCCCTGAAGCTCAGCTGTCAAACTCTGTTTTTCTTTTCCAGCCCTTGTTATTCTTCTTCTCTCTCTTACTGTACGTCTCTTTCTTCTTCTTCTTCTTCTCTCCTTCCTGTCGTAGTGAATCCTTCCTGCAGTTTGGAGGACGTTGTCACCCTAAACTTTTCGACTTGTGCTCCATCACCGACCGCTGAAAGGTTTTGTAGGAGAAGTCAGGTGATTTTCTACACTTTTACCTCCGCCGAGGAGTTTGTTTTCACCCCGAGTCCCTTTCTTTCATTTGTTTGTGCAAATAAAAAAAGTCAAACAAGTGCTGAGGTGGAAAAACTGCCATAATTTCCAAGTTTAGGGCTTTAACAGCTGACATAAACTATAGATTACTGGATTTTAAATCTCATTGGCTACATGATACACTATTGATCCGGAGGCAGGAGAGAGGAGGAGGAAGAGAGAGTGGGTTTCCTGTCCATGTGATCACTCATTGGCTGTTGTAGACTCTAGGACGGGCATATAAACTCATATCTGCTCAAATGAGCTGTCAATCAACGGCTGCCATCTCAGGATCTCTGGTGTAAAGTTTTTTTGCCATGTTGTCACCATTTAATCATGAAACACTGTGTTTAACACTAAGTCTGTTAGTGAAAAGGATCCAGCGAAAAAATTTGGGAGCGACTCCAAACACACTGAAACAAAAGAGGACACTGATCTCTGAGTAATGAGACTCTGGTGGCGGTGCAGCCGTTAATACTAAATTAAACTCGTTAAATAAAGTTTGGAGAATTTTTGGATCTTGCAGAAGAAAAATAAATCTGCTCCGTGACATTTTCACACAGTGTTTGAATAATATATTTGACTTTAATTAAAGAGACTTGATGAAAAGCTTGAGAGGAACATTTAAGCTGTAAAAGGTAAAGAGGATAAAAATACTGCTGACGGTGAGTCGTTTGTTTTATCAAACTCAGTTTAAAGATAAAAAATGTGAACATGACCAGTTTAAATGTAACACGACACCGAAAGGGCAAAAAAGAAGAAATGTATGGTCCGAAGTGTTCATGCTGCTGCTTTTAGTCCAACAGCTCAGACGTACAGCTGAATATTTAAACGTCTGCAGGAGCGTCTCAGCTCCACAGCTGCTGATTTAACGCTTTCTTCAACCTGAGACGAGGAAATAACCAGCGAATCTGAATAATGATAATAAATCATGGATAGGAAATATTTCAAATATCCGAGGATCCATTTTCTGTTCATTATTTTATGGATCCTGAAGCCTTTTCCAAGAAGCAGTACACGTTCGTGTTGTTTTTGCCGGATCAGTCGTTGCCTTTCGGTTGAGATGAATCATTTCCTGCCGAGTTTCCTGAATATCTGCTGATATTCAGGAAGTTGTCGAGTGTATTCTGATATAAAGACAGTCAGTCACAGTTTGTCTGGAGAGGATCTGTGTCATCACAGACTTTTGTCTACAAACAAGATGTTTCATCCGTGACACCGGGAGTTTCTGTCCCTGCAGTGTTGAGGTGTTATTAACGCGTCTTTTGTGATTTTTATTTTGCTTGCGGTGGAAAACCTCAAAGCTTTCTGTCCCAATTCAGTTCAGACTTTGGGGACAACAAATGGCGAGAACGAAGACGGTGATTTAGATAAATTAACAGGGAGTTCACCAAGAATGCAGTCGAAAAATGTGTATATGATTAAAGTCAGGAGGTTGTAAAACACTCACTGACAGCAGCGACCCTCCACCGGAGCTGCAGCTCAGCAGAAAAGAATAAAGAAGAGATTCACACGGAGGAGACGATTAGTCCGACCAGAACTCCAGCTGTCATGTAACAAAGATGAGAAACTCGTCCTCGCTCGTGTTTCTGTCCGGTCGACATTAAGAGGTCGGTGGATCTGATCGGGTCCAGTCGGAGCTGCTGTTCGACCCGTCTGTTCAGCTCAGTTACTCTGCATGAGAAACTGAAGCCGGGAGACGTTTTAATGAAGTCCATATAAAAACCTCACACTTGTAAAAGATTCTCATGAACCCATTTTAGTGAAAGTGTTTTCTGTATCTTCTGCGGTTTTGTTCAATTTGCGGCTGTAAAAACTTTAATAAACTTCATTATTATTGAGCGTCAGCAGTAGAGCTTTATGTGTATATAAACTGCGTATGAAATAATAAAATGTAAAGCTGATTTTTTCTTCGTGCGTCTCAGTTTTTTATTCCTTCAGTTGTCCTGCAGTTTATTATCCAGCAGGACAGAAACACACGTTCAGGGTTTTTATTGGCACATAAAACACAGATTGATGCCGTCGTATTAAAGCTGCATGTGAGATGATATGAACTAAAGTAATTTATTATCTGTTCAATACATTATTCAGGAGAAACTGAGGGAGGAAGACGAGCGCTCGTAAAACAACAAAATAAAAGTCTCAGTGTAAGAAATGAAAAATAATAAAAATATTATTAAAGCGATTCAGTCGCACAGAGCCGTTAATACATGAATGGAGCAGAGCGTCGACTTCTCTGTAACCTGACATCAGTTTCTCATAAAAATGATCCTCTGGAGGCTTTTCATTGGCTGTTGGCATGGAAACCATATTAGCCAATCCAACGAAAGTTTTCAGTGAGTCTGAACCTGAAGCCAGAAACACGTTAAAGACAAACTGTTGAACAGGATTCACTCAGACCGAGTGGACAAAAGTTCTGATGTGATTAACGTCCAGATATTAAATCAGGCTCAAAATATGAAGTCGACAGGTGGATGTGCTCCAAAGAGCTCCACCTGTCGCCCTCCAATGAATCATTTCTCAATAAGAAGCCTAATTGAAAATGTTTATTTATTTAACAGGAGCTCCACTTTGAAATAATTCACGTGTGAGGGCTCAAATAACTCACTTTGTGATGTTTGAAGTGTAAATTAAATGTGTAGCAGTAAAAAGCTAATGCTAGGCTACAAACAGACGACGTCACGGTCACAGGACTCAGACGTCTCCACCACTGAGCGTCTTACTGCACAATTACTATCCAGGTTTTCTATAAACTGATCAATGTACAAGTTGTAAAGTCAGAGTGAGAACAGTGTGTAACTAAAGTGGGCCTGTAAAGATGGACTAGTGAGGAGACGAGTCTCCGTGTTCGCTGTGAGGACGTTTAATGTCCCCGACAACCTCTGTAGTCTCATTCAGACACTTGTTAGCAACCGCTAACAGTTTTTAACACATGAAGAGCTTTATAATTAAACTGTGGACATTTAATGATGGATTTTATGTTGGAGAACAAAATGTGTAAATATCTTAGATGTTATTTTGGGAATTTAACCACAAACAATTAATAAAAAAACCCTTGCAGACTTCAAGATGAGGGACTGACTCATTCCTGCTCATTCAGTTCTGCTCAGTGGTCTCAGCTGTTGCAGAGGAGGCATACGTAGTTCAATAAATAGAGTAAAAAATTGATTACTGCCTCAAAAATGCAGGCTACTCCAATAAATAATAGAAGTATGCAGAGTCTAAAAAGGAACATGAGAAGAACGCGTTCTTTCAAAAGACAAAAACAAAAATGTACCCATGTGCATTGTGCCTGCCAGCCAGTCAGAACATGCAGGTCCGTGGTAAACAGCTCATCACAGGTTAGTTAATGATGCTGCTGAGTGAATGAAACGTGCGCCGATCGTGTCTGTAGATCGAAGTGAACCAGAAAACAGTCTTGTTGATCTGTAACTACAGTTTTTACTGTGAAAAAAGTGTCTCCATCATAAAACACCTACTTTTTGAATGGAGTTTGGTTTAAGCAAGTCCATGAGGAAGACCTCCAGGGGCCAGGAGGGTTTGCTATCGTTAATAATTCACATTGAGCGGACCAACCTTCTGATAATGAACCTTGTAAACAGCCTAAAGAACCACCGAGGTCCAAACGTTTCCCACAGGACTGATGATGCTCGACTCTACATCGGCATTTTGAACCCGGGTTGAGAGATCAGACACCCACCAGCTGCTGGTTAGGACGTAAAAACAAAAGAGATGTTCACTCAGATGGAGATGCTCCCAGTGGGGGAAAGCAGTCGAACAAAGTCTCATGTTTTGATGTTTTTACTGGAGTCCGACCAGAGATAACGACTTCATCCTGGCAGAGAAAGTCACTTTATTATCGCAGACACAGAAACAGGAAGGAGCTCCGAGTCCTGGCGTCAAACCAGGACAAGACACACAACCAAAAGGGAGGAAGGATCCCGAGTCAGCTGCTGGATAATTAAATGTCAGTTTCCTTCTTTTTGTTTTTATCCTGCGAGCTCCTTCTGCTAATTAACTGTTGGGCAGACACAAAGACAATTATGTACTAATTGTTTTCAGAAGTGATAAACACAAAAACAAGGGAAGGACGGTCCACCGAAGACCAAGACAATCGAAGCAGGAAGAAAGACTTTCACCTTAAAATGCTGCGAGTCGACGACATTCAGCCGCACGCCTGAACAGATTTCTGTCCCTAAGTCATATAGTATGCGTTGCCATGGAAACGGACACGCCCTCATTATGGGATGTTCCACTCCAAATGGACCCAGCAGCATCTGAACACCAGGAAGTGTGAGTGTGTGTGTGTGTGAGTGTGTGTTGGAGCTTTTAGCTGTGCTGGATGAGTAAATTAACTGTGTGCATGTGTGTGTGTCTGTGTGTGTGTGTCTGTGTGTGTCCTCAGGCAGTGGACCAGCTCTCTCTTCCTCACTTCCTAATGAGATTTAATGCTGACTTGTCCAGCTAACACACACACACACACACACACACACACACACACACACAGCTCATTCACCACACTCTTAATAACTTCCTGTCTTTATCCCAGTTGCTCTTCACCCGTCAGAATTTATTCGGGCCGAACTGAAGGAGGCGCTGAAACATTTTTATCGGCCATGTTAGCACGTTAGCAGCATGATGCTATCATGATTCGATTTCCGCATCATTACTCATTAACTGTTACATTAGCCACAAGCTAGCAAGCAGCAGCACACAACAAGAGTGTGTTTTGAATTCAGGTCAACTCTGACTGAAGTCAGCACTCAGCAGAGACTCTGGTTCTGGTCAGGGGCGGACTTACCATTAGGCAAAACTAGGTGGTTGCCTGGGGCCCCAAGTTCCTGAGGGCCCCATAAAAATCCTCATACACTTACGGTTAATACAGTTATTACTTATTTGCGCACATTAATTATGTTTTTGATTAAAATCCTCTCGCTAAAATGCAGCACAATGCTAATCGTATTATGTGTGTGTCGGCCCCCCCTTCAGTCTCCACTACATTGGATCAGTCCATCTTACTGCGCATGTGCAGAACGGATCCAGGAAGACAGCAGCAAAACGAAAACAAACGGCGCGAAGTGGCGAGAGAAGAAGAGGAGAGTATAGAAGAGAAAAGTAAAGAAAAGAGACAGATGAGAAGAAGCTGCCCCAGCCGAGCTGACAAGAGGAGAGAGAAGGAGGAAACAGAAAGCTGATCTCAAGTTACAGGAAGTGACGACTGTCTTCACTGCGGCTGCAGCATTTTAGCTCAATAGCTTCCAGGTCACGTGATCAATTGACTCAAAATCATGTTGGGATCATGTAACTACACTGGCTGCATGAGATACACCTCTTGTTTTTACATTTTACATCTGTTCATAATTTTTTATTAATTTTTAGGCTATATGTAAATATTAGCATGTTAGCTCAATAGCTTCTCAATAGCTTTAAACACAGTATCTCTGCTTTAAATATCCCACATTTTTATTTTGAAAACAGGAAGTCGGTACGCGCTGTAGCCGTCTTCTCCGTGTGTTTACTGTAAAGTCTGTAATACGGGTACACTTGAAATGTTGGAGTGGCTGCGAATGTCGAATATCCAACTTAAAACTAACTTCACTGAAGTCTTGTCATGATGTATTTTCCAGCTGGCCCAAGACGATTTTTTAAAGAGTTTTGGCTGAAGAAGTCGCCCCACAAAGGAAGACTCTTTCAGTTTATCACAAATATTAGCATTAAATCATCATTTTGAGGGTACATGGTTTTCACTGGGCAGGAAGGGTTTGAAATATGTAGCCAGCAACGTAAATGATGTACAGGAGTGGAGTAGAAAGTGCAGTATTTGCCTCTGAGATACAGCGGAGCAGACAAAATTGAAGTTGCATGAAATCCTAAAATGTCTACGTCAGCACTTGAGTAAATATACTGACACTTCACCACTGGGTCAGAGCCTGATACTTTGTTTTGTGTGTTTGTTTTCAGAATGAGGGAGAGAGACAACGTGAAAAAGGGACAGGAAGAGAGGGACAACAGGTAAAACACATAATACATGTGTATTCTGTTAAAACGTATGTGTCTGTATAATTGACCTGTTGCTTTGTGTGTTGTCTTCTCATTTCAGAGGGCCCCATGCCTGCCTTTGCCTTGGGCCCCAAATTTCTTAAATCCGCCACTGGTTCTGGTTCTCTGTCTCCTGTCTGTCACCATTACAGAACAGAAACACCCGACAGTGGAGGTCACCTCCGGATCACTGCTGCAGTCAGGCTGATCAACAGGAGTGAAGATAAATCCACTTTTTAATCCTAGGAATTAAAAAGTGATCTCTGAGCTCTCCTCTGGTCGGTATACGACTCTGGATCAGCGCAGAATCTGATGTGACTCCAGATGTTTATTCCTCCAGAAGGTCTGGATCTGCCCCCCACAGGAGTATTAACCAAGTAGAGCAGCAGCCGGCCAGTCAGATGGGACTGCAGCTGTTGAAGAGGGTGGTGTGTTTACTGGGGAAACAACACATCACAATCCCTGATGGTTTGATTATATGTGGCACAAATACTGCAGATGTTACTAAATAGTGAAAAAAGTCATCTCTGAGCTCTCCTCCCGTCGGTAAACAGATCCAGATCAGAGCAGGTTCTGATGTGACTCCAGGTTTTTATTCCCCCAGGAGGTCTGGATCTCCACCCGACCTAATGAGGATTTTCCTCTGGATATTGGCACATTTTACTCAGATAATACCCATAAAAAGTACACACTCAACACTAGTTGTTGAAAGCTGTAGTACTCACATACAGTACTGTACATATACTGCACACAGACCACAGCCTAACATACTGATATGAATAATAGGATAAGTAATCAAAGGTTGATACAAAAGATCCAATTTTCATGGAACAAATAGAAACCGAATGTGAGTCAACGACCTTGACTGATCTTTGTTGAGCTGATATTGTAATGTTGTCAGTCAGAAGATAAAGCAGCGAACACACACTCACTCAGATCTCTTTCAGTGCTGGTGGTTTGATATCGATCGGCTCTCCTCTCTGTGTTTGATGAAGGATTTATAGCGGCGCTGAGCAGACAGGCAGGATGGAGTTATTTTAGATGAAGCTTTATTTAACAAGGTTAGTCCCACAGGAGTGGAAGTCACTGAGAGACAGAAGGAGGGAGGTGGAGGGAGGTCGGCCGTCGACGGGTCAGAGGTCGTCACGCAGCGGCGAACGTCTTGACTTGAAAGCAGCAGAGGAGACGAACAGAGAGTCTGCAGAGGATCGACTCCAACGAGTTCAGTTTTTATCTGTGCTCGGCAAAAAGAACATCTTTACTCCAATATACAACATATTCTTACATTTAGTTTTATTTTTTCTTGCCTAGTTGTGGAGCTTACTTTTTAATTTTTTTTAAATCCACATATTGGTGGTCGGATACAAAATACCACATCTTTTGTATAAATTATGATGTATTTTTTTAAAGGATCTGTTTACTGGAGGTAAAAGGTTAAACTGGCTCCAGGCTGCTTCGTGGGTTCGTGAACAGAGAGGTCATCAAAACAAACTTGTCAGCCTCGTTATGTTTCGCTGTTTAATATCATTTATCGTGCGCGTCGTCGGGTCACCAGACTGTTCAGAGTGAGCAGAGTTTGAGTCTCGGAGGAGAAAAAGTTTGTTGAGACTTCACACAGAGGAGAAAATGAATATTCATGAATTTATTTTCAGAACTGGATCCATGAAGATGTACAGTGTGTTTGTTTGCAGAGATTTAAATATATATGTGTATCAGCCGATTGTACTCTACAGTGTCTGTTGAGGATGAATCTGAAATCATTTAACTGAGGCAGCACAGCGTCTATGAGATGACACGGATACAGCAAATCCACCAGTGGAGCTAAACACATAAAAGTTCATCACATCTTAAACATTTTGAACTTTACTGAACTTTACAGGCGCTTCTGTCTATCTGCTGTTCTTCCTTGTCGACTTTAGTGTAAAGTTTTACATTTCTGCAAAATATGTGTGTTATTACGCTGGGATTGCATGTGTATGAGCTGATTTTCCTGTTTGGAAGTGGAGGGGATGGTGGTGCCTCGTCAGAGACCACTGTTCAAGACTGTGTTTCAACATTTGTAAGCTTGAGGCGACTGTATGTTTTTGACAAGATGTCAGGACATTGTGACAAAAACAGATATTTTAAGCCAAAACATGATGTTTTCTGAACTCTACCAAATGTTTTTTGTGCCTAAACCGAACCAGAGCCTCAGGCAGTGCAGCCAGCAGAATAAAAGTTGGCAATGAGTTGCTACAAAACCACTTTACATTTCTTTATGTTGCAGCTTTAAGTTTCTGTAGGCTCAACTTTCTATTTTATTGTGACAACACATCTTATCAACGCATCCTTACACCTTATTGACTGAATAGGTCGATGTCTCCTAAAACTAGACCTTTGCTGTACACTCGCAGTGCGGTCAGGTTTAGGCAAGAAAACTACTGTATTTGGTAAGCTTTAGAAAAAACATTGTGTTTTGGATGAAAAGCACAACACTGTTAAATTACTTAAAGTCTTAGAACAATTTTAAGTTATTCAAACTTTTTAGCTCGTACAACTGAAATTCAATAGTTTACTTGGCAATTCTGAGGTTATCAGTTTCTTGGCGTTTGTATGTAAAGTAAACTTTTCTACAGTGTGCAGACATTTTACTCTTTATACCACTTTACTTGACTTCCTCCTTTGCAACTGTAATAATTACTTTGGCCACTAGAGGTCACCGCCTAAGAGCAAACGTAAATATGGCTCGTAATAAGCTGCTTTAATCCTTGACATTCAGAATATGGTTGTTTCAGATACACACTCGGGCTTGTGGTCTTTTTAGGTTTAGGTACATGAATCGTTCAGTTCGAGTTTGGAAAACATGTTTTGGTCACAACAAACATGGAGATTTTCCCCAACTTCCCGTCAAAAATTAACAGTGCAACGCTTACAAATGCTGATACACAGTGTCACGAGCCCTGTCGCCTGTAACTGCACCAACATCTTCACCTCCAGATATGAAAGTCAGCTCTTAAACATGTAATGTGAACGTGATGCAACACGTACAAATGTGAACGTATGGCAACAAAACCATGTTTTTAAAGCCACAACATGGCGTCCCCCGACATTAACCAAGTTGTTTTTGTGCCTGAACTGAAGCAGAGCCCGTCCACATGAAGGTGTCCTCTGTGTGTCCATTAGAAACAGCATCCGGCTGCAGTGGACTGTAAGACCACTTCATAGAGTCAGACTCGGTCCTGTGATATAAATTCTTCTCGCAGCTCCGACAGTTGTTGATATTTGTGTTTGTGCTTGAGAGGAGGCCAGAAAATAATGTGTATTCACTGTGTGTGTGTGGGTGTGTGTGTCCCCCGGGAGGAAGCGTCACCTTTAGCACTGGTGGTGGAAGCTGACAAGTCATTAGCAAGAGAAACACACACACGCACACACACACACACACACACACACACACACACACAAACTGCAAACATAAACACACTTCTACCGCCAGCGGGGTCAAATGGGGTCACAAAAAGTGACACAATAATAAGTCTTTGTCAGTCTGATCAATGACTACACACACACACACACACAATGAAAATATAACACACACACAAACACAGTGAATACCAACAAATGGACACACACAGTGAATTCTAATTAGCCGGCGGGCTAAACGAGGCAGTGATCCCATTTACTGCTCACAATACACAGAGTTTAACTTTCTTCTTCCTCCCTCTCTCTCTCTCTCTTCCTCTCTCTCTCCCTCTTCCTCTCTCTCTCTCTCTCCCTCTTCCTCTCTCTCTTCCTCCCTCTCTCTCTCTCTCTCTCTCTCTCTCTCTTCTCATGTTCATAAGTTTGTGTTCGCGAGGCGTCGACTCATTTATCAGAACGAGAGAGCGCACACATGAATTAATCAACTTCTGTTTGCTTCAGCACAATTAGTGATCAAATCAATTCCTGCCTTCAAAGGACGGAGAGAGAGGAAGGAAGGAGGAAGGAGGAGGGGAAATGACCGGAAGATGACGGGATGATGGGGGAAAGGAAGGAAGGATGGTGGGATCAAAGGAGGAGAAGGAAGCACGTTAAAATGAAGCGACTTCAGATGGGAAGTGGAAAGAAAGAAAGGAAGAGAGACGGAGGAAGGAGGCAAAAATGAGGGATTGGAAGTAGGAAACAGAAAAGTGAGAGATGAGGAGGAATGAAGAGAGGAAGAGGAAAAGGAGAGGAAGAAAGAAGAAGATCAAAGTAAGAGGAAGGAAGGTGAGATGAAAGGACAAGAAAAAAGAGGTCAAGGAGCAAAACAGAAAAATGAAGACAAACAACGAGGAGAGAACGACTTAAAGACGAAGAGAGGGGAAGAAAAAACAGGATGAAATGAAGTTTGTAAAGACAGGAAGGAGGAAAACAGGAAACAGAGACATGAGAGGAGAGAAGAAATTAAAGAAGGAAGGACAAAAGGTTAAAAAGCTGGACGAGCTAATGGAAGAAACAGAGAGGGAAGGAAAGGAGAGAAAGAAAAGATGTGGGAACAAAGGCAGGAGAAGATGAGAGGAAATGGGAGAAGGAAGTTAAGATGGAAGGACAGAAAAAAGAGAAGAGGAAATTAGGCAAAGGATGGAAGACAGAATATAAAATAGAAATATGAGAGGAAAAATGAAAGAAAGAAAGAAAGAAAGAAAGAAAGAGACAGAAAAAGAGGAAGTGAAGAGAAGAGAGAGTGAAGAGAGGAAGGAGGGAGAGAAACTGAGGGTTAGAAGAATAAATGACGGTGAAGGAGAAAAGAAGAGAAGGAAGGAAAGATGCAAGACTATAAGGAAGCAGAGAGGAGGGAAGGAAGGAGGAGAGGAGGAAGTAGAAACACGACTGGAGATAGAGGGATGAACAAAGGGAGGCAGGAAGGAAACAAAAGAGTCAATAAGAAGTGGGTGGAAGCAGAAGAGGAGGAGAGAAGAAAGAAGGTAGAAAAAGATTAAAGAAATAGGAGAGGACAGGAAAGGAAAGGAATGGAAGAAGGTAGAAGAAGATCAGAGAAATGGGAGAGGAGTGGAGGGAGGACAGAAAAAGGAGGAAGGAGTGAGGGAAGTACAAGAGAAAGGAAAAAGGAGGGCTGAAAACAGACGAAGTATAGACTGAGAAAGGATGACAGACAGGAGGAAACAAGGAAGGAGGGAAGAAAATAGAAGACAGAAGGAAGAAGGAAGGAGAAGAGAAAGAAAAAAGTATGAGGGGAGCAAACAAAAAACAAAGAATAGCTGGAGATGGAGAGAAAGGAGGAAGGGACGAGTGAAGAAGATGAGGAGAAGAGTGAATGTGAAGGTAGGAACAGAAGAAGAAGAAAGAAGAGGATGATTGTCAGGAATAAAGAGGAAGAGTGTAAAGAAAGGAGGAACGAAGGGAAGGAAAGAGGAACTAAGGAGGAAGGAGGGATGAAAGGAGGATTGATGAGTGCAGGTTTGGTTTGGACGTGTGATTAGCATTTAGCTGACTGAACTGAACTCTGCTGCTTCATCACTATTTACTGTTTCACACACACACACACACACACACACACACACACACACACACACACACACACACAGTCAGACTATCATTAATAACCTGCATGATTTCATGTTTTTAAACTCGGAGACGTCTCAGTGTGAATTAGAAACGCAGCAGGATCAGACAGGAGACGAGACAGACTCAGCTCTGCACAGTTACTGAGCGGCTCTGTTAGCTTTGGCTAGCTGTTCCCCCTGTCTCAAGTCTTTGTGCTAAGCTAAGCTAACCGTCTGCTGGCTGTGGCCTCATAGAAAAGACATGAATGTGAGGGATTGATCTGACTTTTTACCAGGAAATGAAGGAGGAGGAGATTCTTTATAAAAAGATATTAAATGTTTATTCGTTGCTCTTACCTCATTTTTCCATCACATCTGGCTCTACTTGGTTTTCTACTCGGCGCTGCAGGGATTTGCATTTCCATCACACCTGGTCTACCTGCCTGAAGGTGTGTCCTAAAACAATGATGCCACAAAAGTACTGAGAGCTCTCTCAGGTTTCGGCGGCTTAGAGGAGGCAGGTCCGCCTCCTCTCAGGTCCCCCCGGTGTTCCCAAGCGGTGTTACTGTCGGTGTCAGTCTCACAAACAACCAGAGCTTCTCGTTTTTTCTTAGAGTCTCAAACACAGGACCAAACGTGAGTTTATTCACTCATTTAGTTCATAATGGAGACGTGAAAGCAGATAGAAATGGTGCCAGGCTGCCAGCCCGGCTTCATTTTCCCGGGAGATTTCGTGTCCGGTGGCGAACAGAATAGCAAAGTGAAAGTGAGTTTTTTTCGGTGTCATAAACACTAATGGTGTCATTCTTACAGTGTGCAGTCAACATTTACTTCATCATGATACATTAGAGCAGAAAAACTTGTCTGTTCCCAGTGTGACCAACTTTCTGGCCTGATTTCACTGCTGTTTCTTTCTTTCCTGACTAAAAGTCACATGAACTGAAGCTTCAGTTATCCCAACACTGGCGCTCTCGCAGCTGTCTAAGAACAATTATATCATATGCTGTTTACCATCTTTCATATCGCTGTGTGTAATGACCCCGGCGGTCTCTAGGGGGCTCCAGCAGGGCCTCAGCCTCTGTAATCATGTTTAAATGTTATTTCACAGGTTTCCTCTGTCGGCTCCACGCTCGCTCTAACGCCATTAAGACCTGATATTCAGTCGGCAGGTTAACGCTCCTCCGCTCAGCCCCGACCGCAGCGTGCTGCTCTGCATCTGCCGCGGCTGCTTTTATGTGATTTTATTGTGTTTTTGGTTTCTGAAAAGCAAATCTTCATCAGGGCACAATAAAGTTTTGAATTGAATCAGAGGTTTTCATTCAGCAAAAAGCTGCCGCGGAAACACGCCAGCGAACAATAACTGCTAATGGATTTATATATAGGGCCGGGCAGGCAGTGTGTGAGTGTGTGTGTGTGTGTGTGTGTGTGTGTGTGTGTGAGAGTGTGTGTGTGTGTGTGTGTGTGTGAGTGTGTGTGTGTGTGGTTGTGTTGTACTGTAGCAGTAAGTTTCTGTGAACCTCTGCTGAATATAAACGACTCAAAATCCAATACTGATCTGTCTCTCTCACTCGCTCTCCCTCTGAAACACACACACACACACACACACACACACACACACACACACACTCTGCAGTAGTGACCAGTCCTCCAGTGAAGCTCTTCATTTGCTGCATTAGCTGTTCCTCCTCAGACTGACGGTTGGTCTCAGGCTCCTGTTCTGCAGATGGCACTGACACTTCAGAGTCTCGCCTGCAGCAAAAAGCAGCAATTTAAATTTTTATAAACTTGTTCATTCCATAAATTTGATTGTAGACTCCTGCTGAACAGGTGAATTCATCAGTAGTCTCTGTACGACATTGAAATAGTTTGAAGATTACTTTCTGTTGAGCGAGGAATGAAAGGAGGATTGATGTTCGTTCTCGTGCCGTCAGAGGGGAAGTGATGGCAAAACTCAGAAATGACAATTGCAGGTTACTGATGAGAACAAAATGTTCAAAAATACAAAATGAATGACTTTCATCTGTTCGGGCTTGGCTGTATGCAGGGAAATGAACATTACAGGGGGGAGCAGAAATAAGTCTTCACTGTGCTCGTCTGTAATTCAACTCATCGTTCCAGAAAACAGACGACATTTTAACAATGAGGAGTCTGCAGTCTGTAGCAGTGTCAGGGTCGTGTCTGAAGCCAACACCACCCCCCATTTTATGATTTAAATGAATAACTTGGTTTACTTAAGTATCAATAAAGCTGTTAAACACACAGTATGTAATTTCTGCCATCAGGGGTCTCTCAATCAAAACAAAATTTTGCTGCAGGCGGTGTTGAGTGGACTGTCAGCTGTACTTTCCCCTTTAAACACACCAACCCACCGAACTTGAGCGACTTGGTTTTGGCAAGCCGGACGTTTGGAGGGGCAACCTGCCCTTCGACCAGCCTGTCCGCTCTCTCTCGCCCAGAGACACTGCCCAGCAGCATCTGGCCCGTCAGGAGGGACTGCAACAGCCGAAGAGGGTGGTGTGTTTACTGGGGAAACTACAGGTCACAATCCCCGATTTTGGTACCACCACTGGTGGAAAGGTGAGATTCTACGGGTCGATCAGTCAGGGCGGTCCACGCCGCTGCAACGTGTTGTTAATTTCAGGGCAGGTGCACATCGGGCTGTGGCGTAGATTCAACGCAGACACATAAATCAACAGAACATAAACAAATGAACAGTTCTGCTCTAAATAATATAGCTGATTACACAAGGGCTCACTCTCCAGGCAGAACTGTGATTCAAGTGTAATCAGGCTTCAAGTATATTCCCTTCCATTTCTTTCACAGTGATTGAGCTCTGAGAGAGTGAAGGAATTAACGCTGACGTACTTGAACTTTACTTGAGTATCAGAATCATGTTTGTTGCCAAGTGCAAGGACTTTTCTTCCGTGTGTTGATGTATAATAGTAAACATAATACTAGAAAAAGAAATATATAGCAGCAGTTCTTTAATTTAAAGAGCAATAAAGGAGCAGTACACCCAAAAATTAAAATTCAGTCATTATCTCCTGATTATCTCAGCATTCTTCAAAACAACTGAAGTAGCTGGAGACTTTGATTTCAACAGTGTATGAAGTAGTTAAGATGAGCAGTAACATGCAACATGACATTAATGCAGCAGTAATATTGATCCAGATCACTGACACTGCACCATTTCATGCTTTTGTTGATAATACTTACATATTCTTGATTACATAACGTTGTGAATGCAGGATTTTTACCTGTAGTATTTTCAGTGTGCTTCACTCCAGCCCACAGCAGTGTGGAGATGCTGGAGTGCTGCTCTCGCTGTGAGACTCTGACTGATGTAAAACCTCACCGGGAGCTCCTCTGATATTTTGCTGTCTGTTTGTGTCCACTTGCCTCTTGCTGTTGACCTTTTATGCAACGGTGCGGTTACTTTGTCTACATGGCAGGAGGTCATCAAAGAAAGACTGGACTCATTCAGACTGGCTTCATGTCTCTGCAGGGAGGTGGAGTGATTGGAACATTACCTGCACTCGTCAGTGATTTTAATCCTGTCCAGACTGACGATGTGAGTCATTTTTCACCTCCAGCTCAGTCATAATTACAGACACAATTACCTTTTGTTCTTCTGCAATATCCTCCTGTGATTTCAATCCTGTGCAGAGTGACTGACCTTGTATTTTAGAGTGGATCTCAGAGTTTTTCTTCCACAAGAAGAGCTGCTTGTCCTTCTGCACCAGCATAACGACAGTTAGCTACAGATATTTACTGGTATTCCCTTCTGAGCCACATTTTAGCCAATAGTTTCCTTTAAAAGTATGCAGAATTAACTATGAGCAGTTCCTGTTGCAGAGTAAACATAAGTACGCTCTGATGCTAGGGGGCGCTGTATCAAAACCAAACACGTTTGCGGATCGGAGGGAAACAGTCGCTGCTCAGCTGATCAGAGCCGGCAAGAGATTCTCGATTAGAGCCGGACCTCCTGGAGTCACATCTGATTCTGCTCTGATCCGGAGCTGTTCTCGACGGGAGGAGAGCTCAGAGATCACTTTGTAACTTTGTAGTGACAGCTACAGTTCACATCTGCAGTATTTGTGCCACATACAATCAAGACATCAGGGATTGTGATGTGTCGTTTCCCCAGTAAACACACCGCCCTCTTTGACAGTTGCAGTCCCATCTGACCGGCCGGCTGCTGCTCTGCTTGGGTAGTACTCCTCCTCCAGAGCTGCTGAGTGTCTCTTGGCGAGAGAGAGTCAACAGGCTGAATATCTGAAGGGCAGGATGCCCCTCGACGAGGAAATGTACTTTACTTCATGAACGTGACGTTACAGAGAGGAGAGAGATCCAGAGTCTCTGCTGAGTCTGAGCTGGATTTAAACAGTATGACAAGGCAAAAAATGTGCTTCGCTGGTGGTGAACGCACCATTAAACAACCACCTTTGACAATGAAAATCTATCTGATGTGACTCGGGCACAAATATTGACAGACGTTGTAAAGTTTTATTCACTTCATGTTCAGTCTCCTTCTCCGACTTCCTTCCTCACTCTCTGACTCGCTCTTGGAAATTATAGCTGGAGGAATCAGATGAAACGCTCCGTTACTCGGAGTAAACTTCTGAATATCTCTGATTTGAACATTGTTGGAAACATTTGGGATGTAATAAGTACAGATTTAAACAAAATATAGAACAAAGTTCTGGTTGTTGTTAAACATTTTAATGCAGAAATCTTACACATCATATCTTCACAGACTGAAATGAAAAGCTGTGTTTTTTCATATTTCATCTTTAATATTTAATGTTTTAAAGTCTCTGATTTCATTTCATTGCTTTTATCTTTTCCCTCTCTCCTGAATCTCTTCCTTCTTCTTGTTTCTCTTTATGTTCATCGAACATTATTGAGCTGGACTCAAAAAGCAGATTTACATCTCAGGAGATTATCATGCTTCGATAAAAGAAACACATGCTTAGATAAAAGTCAGTATAAGACAAACCTTATTTTATATATTATGATAAAAACCCTCTTTTACTGCAGTTTGTCCTTTGAAATCTATCTATCTATCTATCTATCTAT
Organism: Pagrus pagrus; assembly: GCF_965226575.1. NCBI lineage: Eukaryota > Metazoa > Chordata > Actinopteri > Spariformes > Sparidae > Pagrus > Pagrus pagrus. Next base: position 2,119,848 of record NC_140205.1, read on the forward strand.
CTATCTATCTTCTCTTTCGGTGTCTGTGTCCATTTCTGTTTAAGTGGCCTGCAGAGATGGATTTTATATCCTCCATCCATCATCTTTGCAGAGAGATGTAACCTGAAGAAACAGCCCACGCCTTCAACGCTGCACTCAGAGCGAAGCAGCGTGCGTGCGTCCAAGTGTGAATGCGTGTGTGCACGTGCACACACAGGGATATAATAGAGGTTAAGCAAAAAGGCAACGTGACTTTGGCTGCCTGAAGGAACAAGAGAGGTGTGTGTAAGTGAGTGTGTGTGTGAGGGTTTTAGCTGAATAACTATATTTTCCCATCTGTGTTGAAACGACCCTGAACGTTAACGTATTCCCTCTCTCTCTGTTTAGCCAAGGTCTGCTATCACTGAGCTGACCTCTGTACGCACACAGATGTTATTCTCTTTCAGCATTTCTTCCTTTCAATCAGCAGGACCGAGCTTCGTGACGGTTGCGGTGTTGCCGCAGCACACACAGTTGTTGTCGATGTGTTTGATTGACGGGGCAGAACGAGCTGATCTGAGCCGAGCCGAGCTGATTTCACAGACATCAGAAACTCAGAAGAAAATGAAAAGAAACTGCAGATTTTAAATGCTTATTGTTTGTCTTTCCGTACATAAGTAAAAGGTGACAAACAGCTCGGCTGATTGAGATAGCTGCCAATCAAAGCCATCAGAAGCAGAAACATTCTGCCTCGTTCTTCACGTAGAATGAATGTGGAGCTACAACTAGCTTTTATGTAAATGTAAAATCATGAAATAACCATTTTAAATGTTGAGAAAATGAGCTAAAAATGTTCTTAATCATGAACTCCTCAAGTTGTAAACACGGGATAACAATGTCAGCATGGTGTGCTAAAAGACAATGCAGACATCCCAGGGGAAAACACAATTTTTTCATGCTCCGGTCAATTTTGAGTAAGTAACTACTTAGTAAGTAGTAAGAAAGTAAGGAGTAAGTAAGTAGCATGATCTATATTGATTGTCATCTCAGCATAATCGGTTGAAATATCAACAGATACATACTGTGAAGGAGACAACAGTAGTAAGAAAGTCAGTAATAAGTAGCAATTAAGTAATTAGTAAGTAAGTAAATAGCAAGTCAGTCGTAAGTCAGTAGTAAGTTAGTAGGTAGTTAGTAGTCAGTAAGTAGTAAATATTAAGCAGTACGTAAGTAATAAGTAGTATGTCAGTAGTGAGTAAATAGCAAGTCAGTAGTAGGTAAGTAGGTAGTAGGTAAAAAGTAGGTAGTAAGTAAGTAGTAGGTAGTAACTATTAAGTAAGTAACAAGTAAGAAAGTAAGCAGTAAGTCAGTAGTAAGTAGTAAACAGTAAATATTAAGCAGTAAGTAGTAAGTCAGTAGTTAGTAAGTAGTTAGTAAGTAAGTAGTAAGTATAATGATCTACAGTAATTTCATCAAAGTTTTAAAATGTTGAGACAAAGTGAGACATTCTGTAAATTGTCATTTTGAGAAGTTATTTCAGTATCTAATGCTCAGATGAAACGTGAAGCAACATAATGAGCTCATTAATGGTGTTTTTACAGGTGGAGATGCTCACGACAAGCTGAGCTGCGATCATTGAAGCTGTAGTGACGTGAGACGAGCACAGCTTGGCAACATAAAGGCGCCTTTATGAGGTGTTGGAGTTGTGCACAGTGAGAGCCCGTCGCCTCCACCTCGCCATCTAGCAGCTCAGTGTGGCTGATGAACACCTTTGCTGCCTGCAATATCTAAAAAGTGATCAGCTGTGATGTCTGCATTTTGCTATGTAGGGTTGTTTTATTAAAGAATAACATCACCAAACAAGTTATTTAAAGTGTCCTGCAGTATTACCAGCCTGGTCTCATGTCCAGGTAGTCAAAAGCTGTTGTTGTCACGCCTGTCTGCGTCCCACTAAGCTGCACGAGTTACTCTTTCTCGGTCTGTACGAGACAAACTCAAAGGAAAGACAATATAACAACCACACAGGTCATCGCCTGTTACAGGAACTTCTCTCCCCGTTTGTCCGGACCCAATGTCAAAACATCCATCCGACCGTGATCCTGTCGTTTATCCATCATCGGGCCCGCAGGTTACCATAGAAACGATGGCGGGGTCACAATGAAGCAGCTGTGTGTTGCACTGAGGCATCGTGAGGCTTAAACACACAGACAGCCACTCAGACACTCCTGCCAGCTCCAGATGCATTGTGGGTACCAGGGGGGCAATTTAGTTCAAGTGCCTCTGTCTGAGCGCGACAACCGACACACACACAGACACACTCACACACACTTGACATGATTCACCGTGCTGAGTTACAACCCAATTTGCGGAGGGAGAGTTTCACTGATGACCTGGCAACCCCGGCGGCTCCTTTATTTACTATCTGGCAACCCGACATCACATTTACTCTCAACCGAGCCGAGGAGACGCCGGACCCACGGCTGTGTGCTGTTTGTTTCCAGGCATCCATCCTTAGAGGTAAACTGCTCTTCAGGACGAACACTTGAGTCATTTTCCACGGCGACGAACGAGAAGCTAATTATCGCCAACGAGCCAGTTTACCCATCATGCTTTGCTCTGGATTCGTGTGAAACAAACTGGAGTCTCATTACGACAAGCGGTGCGTTGTCATTAGATTCAATGGCTGCATTATCGCTGCGGTGTGTGTGTGTGTGTGTGTGTGTGTGTGCCAGATGGTGATGCATCAACCATGCAGTCATTAGGAGGGAATTAGAATAATGAACAAACTGTCTGTTTGTCTCCTTTAGGTTCCTCCAAACAGTCGCCCACCTATAAATACACAAACACAAACAGCATATATAACAGCGCTCTGAACACCTGTAGCAGTTCAGTTCCTCAATGGAAAATTCCAACAATCTGGCAGCAGTAATTGCAAATGACAAAGGAGTGGAGATTAATGGGACTACATGGCCGACGTGGCAATTAATTAATCAAATCCGTCTTTTTTTTTTTTGCAGCTTTGGAATATATTTAATCTCATTTTCCCAGGAAAGGTTTTCTTGTTCACCACCACAGTCAGAAGATTAGACCAGCGTCTTCTGTGTGCCTCCAGTATCGACATGTTTAACCCTTAAATGTGACGGCTTTGGTATTTAGTGACCCGGGAACACTTTGTCTAATTCATCCATTTCAATTAATTAAGCACTCAGCTCCCTTCCTGAAACTGTTTGTCTTTACCAAACACAAGTCTTTGTTTTCAGAATGTTTTCTAAATGTTCTCTAAAAGATTTAAAGGGTTGCTCAAAAATACTTTTTTTAATTTCCCCCCCAAAAAACTTCATGCATGAAGGGGTTAGCTAAGCTAAGCAGGGCACAACTGTGAGCCTGACTCGATAGCTCCAAAGATAACTGAAATTCTGACTTCACCAAATTAATTGAACATCTCGTGGAGGCTGGCAGTTTGCCCCTTGCTTTGAGGAAGCTTGGCTGAACCTTGCTAACCACCTTCCTGCTAATGATTAGCCAAGCTAAGCCCAAAAGCAGGGGGAACTAGCTAGCCTAGCTAAAAAAATACCGCCATTGCTACTTTTACTTGAATAAAGAGGTTGAATCAGTAATTCTACTTTTACTAGTCCTTCCTTTGTTGCAGCTTTGCTAACTGCTAGCCTAGCTCGAGCGATTCCTCCGATGCTAACTGCTTCTGAAACTGCAAAACAACTTGCTTCTCACCTGTTGAGTAAAAAATCTGCAACATGAGCATTTGAAAGTGTTGGAAAGTTGTATTTTCTCCTGCTCCCAGTTTTTTGTGCTAAGCTAAGCTAAACATATCTCTTCACTACCATGAAGACCTCTTTTTTTCAGCTACACTACACTCACACTAGTGTGGTTTGATTTCATATAAATTGATTAATTCAGAGGAGCTGTTTATTAGGATGACCCCCCAAATTAAAAATGTTCTTTTTAATGGTCAGAGAGACGATGAAGAGACATCTTCAGGTGCTTCCTCTTGCAGATTTCAGTACTCACTCACCGTTTACTGCTGATTCACTGAATGAAGCCACTTACCAATAAATGTCAGAATGTTACTTTTTTACGATTTGGGAAACGGAGCAGCTGTTTCCTCCCGTCCAAACAAACCCTGAGAAAGTCTCAGAGGTGCAACATGTTATTCATCTCTGTCAGACAGCTGCTGAGTAAAAGCCGGAGCTTTTGGGTGTAAACGTGCTGCCATCAGATCCCAGCGGGGAGGCGTCGACAGGTCCGCTCAGAGGAGGCTCGACCAGACAGTTCACTTAATGGCACTTTTCATGGAGGATCCAGAGACGAATTCTCACTTCACTCGTCTTTTTAAAGCTGGAGATGATCAGATGCGACAACTATAAGCCCGCCAGCCGCACATTTATGTAATATTCTCCCTCCGGTGGGGAAAAACTGGCACCGCTCGGCGTCCCAGTTCGGAGCAAGTTTTACTGGGAGACGACGGAGAGCTCCAAACACAAACGAGCTCATTCATCTTTCACTCCGCCTCATCTGCATAAATTTAAATATGGAGCATAAACAGTGAAGTGTTAGTTTGTTAGCGCAGCGCTGAGCTCCTGGATTGGATCCTGTTATATGTAATGTGGAAGAGAAATGCTCAATTACGCCTGTGTGTGCATGTGTGTGTGCATGTGTGTGTGCGTGCTATGCTAATAAATCCACGGAGGGTCGAGGCAATCAAAAACCTCTCACTTCTAATCAGCGTCACGCAGAACGACACACACACACACACTAACTGCTGTAAACCATTCTGACAACGCCAGTATGGGGAGACACAAACACACACACACACACACACACACACACACATACCTGGCAAACAGTTTGCATGACGTGAAAACAGAAAGACAAACACACACACTGCATGTTTGGTCCACACACACACACACACACTGCTGGGGAAATAAATAAGGAAAATGAGCGTCAGGACAGACGGATAAACATATCAAATAGAAGCGAGAAGCAATCTGTTTTACATTTGTAAAGTGAGCTGTCACACACACACACACACACACACACACACACCCACACACACACACACACTTTGCAGCCTCCTGTCTGGTTTCTGGTCTCTGATGTGATCTGGGTTTGCTGCCTTCAGCTCATAACTGCAGACAGCGAGAAAAAATAGAATAACAGAAGAGGAAAGAATAAAGAACGAGCGAGAGGGATAAAACAACGGGCCGAGCAAAGTTCATGTCTTCAAGCTGCTGTTTCCTTCCTCTGGATCAATACCTGCCATTCACCCGCCGTCTGTTGTCTCGTCCCGTTGAAATGCTGAGCGACATCAACCAGACGACATTGATCCAGACGAGGGGCTCTGAGGACGACCTGCCACCGGCCACGACTGCTTCAACAGCGAGGAGGTGTCGTGTCTTTATCACACAGCTGTAGGAAGCAGGGAAGTGACAAACTGAGACCTCTGTCCGGAGGAGGACCGGCAGCGTAGGGTGTCAGATAAGACCTCACACTCTGGTGAAGTGAAACAGAGTCAAACACTGTTTAAAGAAGAGCCTGAATAATAAAAGGATGAAAAAAGGGCAACACACTGTAGCTTCCTAGTTTATAAGCACTTCCATGAGTGACGTGCATTGAAACGTAACAGAGGGTCCGAAAAGGTCCAGTGTGTAGGACTTAGTGACATCTAGTGTCGAGGTGGCAGATTGCAACCAACTGAAGACACAATACGATACAATAAACGATTCAATACAATAAATATGCTAATATACATTATGATACATTACATGGTACATTGCCCTCGATAACTATATTATGACGTCTCAGTGATTCTGCAATAATCGACACGTTGTGTTCAGTTTAGTTGTTTCCTGTTTTATTTTGTAGGTGTTATCCTCATGTGTCATGTTTGGTCTTGCACTTCCTGTTTTTGTCTTTTTCCCCGCGTGTTTCATTGTTAATCAGCCCCAGTGTATTTAAGTCAGTGTTTCCCTACCGACCACCAGCCCAACATGCCAATATTTAACGAGAAAGAGACTCAAAGTCTTTCTTACAAATTGGACCATGTTTTTTAACCCACAAGTGTGAAACGGCTGGAGACGTCCATTTTGAAGGAGACCTCGGGGCAACTTCCAGCTGTATTTGTGGTGAGTTGTTTCTGTAATACAAGTCTCTAAACGAGCCACCATGTTGGTCCGGTTTGAAATCACACAGCACACGGCCCATTAGTGGCGTTCGTCCGGTCAGGTGCGGCGGCTGAAACGATGCCCCCTGGACACACAGCTTCCATGTTGTCATATACACCTGTGCTGTTCCTGCTTTGGAAGGTCAAAATGTCTAAGTCAAGACAAAGTGAGACGACATATTTCTGTATGGATATTTTGTCCCTCCCCGACTGAACACCCTCTCCTCTACAGTCAGTGTTCGCCTCTGTAGAAACATGTTGGTGCAACATGGTGGACGTGGATCTTCTTCTTCTGCAGATATAAAAGGCTCGTTCTAAGATAATTCTTAGTTTCAGGTGATTATACACTGATGAATACATACTCACATTTCTGCCCCTGAATCGTCCTAAATAATACACACTGGACCTTTAAATCCTGACTTCAACTTGCCCCGACACACTTAAAATTCGTTGCTATACTTTGACGAACAGCTCATCAGATGCATTAATGACGACGCTGGCGGTGGCTTTCTTCCTCCCCGTGCAGTCGGGAAAGGTGTGATGAAGAGGAGAGGTTAGCTGAGGCCATCGACACCAGCAGCTGATCAGCGCTGTGATTCAGCCAACAGAGACTCTAATAAAACATTACAGTGCAAACAGCGGCTAAACGTCTGCCTGTGAAGCTCCCGCTACACCGAGCCGCTCCGTCCCAGCGCACCTCAGCATTCATCACAGCGTGTTACCGTCAGCGAATCAGCTGAGCACAGACACACCGAGCCTCTGTTTGTAGTGTGTCTATTGACCACAGGACTCTCTGTCAGTCCATATCTCCGTCTCTGTCTCCTCCGTGCAGTGGAGCCATGAATCATGGATGGTTTTGTGCTTTCAAGGAATTTGAAATATTGATGTTTGGATCTGTGTGTGTTCAGCTTTAAGTCTGTTCTCCCTCTGACACGCTCGCTTCTCCTTTCTATTCTTCTTCTTCTGCTGCTGCTGCTGCTGCTGCTACTAGATTGGTGTCAAGTGCAGTGACACACACACACACACACACACACACACACACACACACACACACACACACACTCGTCACACACGGTCTTTCCTCCTAACAAGTGATACACATTCATTACGTTCTCGGCCCACGTTGTGTGTTCTCTGCACTTGACACCAATCTACCCCGAGGCAGGAGAGAGTGCCGCCCACTTGGACCTCTATCGCTCTCTCTCCGCCGTCTTCCACCTTGATCCAGTTGGCTGGAATAAGACTCTAATTGGCCGTGCAATGTCAGAGAGACTGTGTGTGTGTGTGTGTGTGTGTGTGTGTGTCCTGACTTTGTCCAATAACGACACAGTCAAATACTGTAGACTCCAGCTAGTGCCCTCTATAGGCCACAGTGTTCATAAAATATTCGAGGCAAATTGATTCTTCTTCGGGCTAAAACATAGAAAGTTTGTCTCCGCGGAGACGCTGAAATAATTAAAAAACATACCAGTTCAATACCAGCTGGTGAAAACACTCCATGATAAGTCCTGCACTCAGATCTGTTATGAGGAGACACTAGAGGTGAGAACTGAACTAATGATATCAACCTGCAGCTTCTCCTGTTTCACATGTTTAAATGATTCATTGTGACGTTAAAAGTTTCCAGAAAATACGAACCTGGATCCAACACTGCCAAAAATGGCTTCTTCAGAGTCTATCGGAGAAAAGGCTCAAGAAAAATCCACTGGAGTTGTGCAGAACCTCGAGCCGATCCCGGGACCAGACTGAACCGGAGCTTTCAGGACTTTTCCACCAATATCAGCAGGTGTACACAGGTTTTTTAAACGCAGGTCAACCCGCTAAAAATCAGCTATTGACCTGATTCCCACTTCCCGCAGGCAAGGTAGCCCGTCAGAAACAGGGACCGCATCCCAACTTCCTTCCTTATTTAAACACCACCACCAGATGTTGATAACCTGTCATCCCTTCACGTGGTGGGAAATACACCCGGGTGTTACGTTTAGATCACGGTCGAGCTGAGGTGATAAAAACCTGTGTGTGCTGCAGCGTCAACTGACCGGGTGTAAGTACCGAGTGTACACATTCACATCGCATCCTGTTATTTCCAGGACATTACAAGAGTTGTTTACACACATGATTAATAAAACCTTCCCTTTATATAGATTTAAGATGATTTTCTTCACTCAGGATATATGACTCATAATTCATCAAAACACTATGTTTGTCACAACAACAGCCAGGTTCAACACTGTTCGAGTAGATAAATCAGGCTGTGAATGAAATATGAACACACCTCTCTGTAACATCCTCCAGATTATAGATAGGAATAAAAGTGGAGAGCCTGGTGTCTGTAGGAGCTGCTGAAGTGGAGATTTGTGTCTGAGAGTCTGAGAAAAAACTCATTTTGTCAGAAAAGGCTTAAAAAACAGAATAGGCAAAACATAGAAGTGAAAGATTTCACCATGAAACTTCCACAGTTGATTACTGACATTAAGACGATATTTTATGTATCGCAAGTTTTCTGAAATTGTATGTTTAACAATGCAAATCATGCATTATTAAGTTAAAGATGCACACATTTTCATTCATTTCTGGGGCAGAAATGTGAACGTTGATAAAGCCAGGATTTTTGTTGACATATTCAAGTTGAAGTTTTTTATTTTTTATCGCTCCATAAATCACAAAATATTGTCAACAGCCACACAAAAAACATTTTTTCATCATGTTTGCAGGAGAAAAATGTTTTATTAATCAGGTTGTGAATGAAATATAAACACACCTCTCTGTAAAAACCTTCAGAATATAGATGGGAATACAAGTGGAGAGTTTGGCGTCTGTAGGAGCTGCTGGAGCGGAGACTTGTTGCTCAGACTTGAGAAAAAACTAATTTTAGACACTTTTAGACAGAAAATTGTGGAAATGGGCTAAAAATGTATCATAGGGGCTAAAAGATGTCACCATGAAACTTCTGCAGCAGATTACTGACTTTAAGACTATTATTTTTTGTATTACAAGTTTCTCATATTTTATGTTCAAATATACGTTTTTCACCCTTGTCGTGCAGTCGAGCTTGTGCACTTACTTCAGACGCTAACGCTTTTAGCTTAGCAGCTACAGTGAAGATTTCAGCTTTAAAAGGTAGATAACGTTTTTTCTGAAACCAGAAGAGTTCAGGCATTAATCACACATTGGTGACATATTTGGGCGTCCACAAACTTCTGGCCATGTCAAGTAGTTTTCTGAAACAAAGTTTTGGACGTCCTGCCGCCTCTGGCCGGAGAAAAGCATCGACCACTGAACCATCTGACAGACTGAGATAAAAGCTAACAGTGAGCTTCACTGAACACGACATAGATCTGACCCAACACACACACACACACACACACACACACACACACACACACACACTTTGACTGCGTGTGTCAGATAACAGATAGTTTAAAAGCAGACACACACACACACATGTAGAAACACACACACATCCTGAGACAGATGGGCGGGAAATCGCCAATTGTTGTAAAATTAATGGCTCATGTGATAGCCAATCAAACGCTTGGCAGGCTGTGTCAATAGCCAATCAAACAGCTGGCGGCGTGAATGTTGATGAGCTGGACGTAGGTCAGTGCAGTGTCACCTTGGCAACAGCAGTGGAGCACCTGACCTTCATCACACACACACACACACACACACACACACACACACACACACACACACACACACACACACACCAGCAGCAGGCAACATGTTTCACAGCGTGTTGGTGACGACGAGGTGAAACAGCAGCTGCAGGACGTTCAAGTAAAGATTTGATTTGTTTTGTGATTTTCTAACAAACTGTTTTAAACATTTTGTGAGCTCGTCCTCGAAGAAGCTTTTTATTTTCACAGAAGGACAGTTTTTTTATTATAATCGTGTCGGAAACAGTTTTTCTTTTCAACAAATAAAACTGTGGAGAAAAATATGTGCTGATGTTTCTTGTGACTGAAATGAGAAGAAAATGAAATAAAAAGTGGAACTTTGTCGACAAATAAGAACAAAATAATAAAATGAAAGGAAACATGAACGGACAAATTCACTAACACGAAACTGCTGATACAGTTTCAACATGGTGAAACTGTATCAGCAGCCAACACTTATATCTAATGTTCGTACTGTTAGTGAACGTTACCTGTTTGTTTTCCTCTGCAAAGCTGCTGAAATTAGACAAGAAGCAGCCAAATGTCACAATCTGCCTCTCCGTGCCTGCAGCCGGTCACATTACATTCCACTTTGACACTTTTATTGTCATTCTCCACTTGTTTTTTGTTCTTTATTAAACACAACAATACACTTCACACATCATGTACACACAAAACAACAAGAAAGACGAAACAGCGCCGGGTGACAAAACAAAAAAACATAAAAATATTTTGTAGATTTTAAAAATTAGAATTAGTTTCTGCTGCTTTTCTGTTCATACAGTACATTGAAAAACACAAGTGTAAACAGTTTCTTTACAATGTCACAGGAATAATAATCAATATTCAACCTTTCCAGAACTTCCTTCACCGGATATATTTATTGTGTTATTGACACATTATGTGTCAGATCACCTGCAGGCTTTTCTCCAGCTCAGAGGACATTTACCTACAGTTACATTTCTCTTCTTGTCCACCAGATGTCCCCGGACTTTCCCTCCTCACCTGATTACCTGCCTGCCACACCCACCCACACACCTGTCCTCACTTCCCTCATCAGCTCTGCACTTACCTGTCCCACTCCGCCCACTGCCTCACCTGTGTCCACTCTCCCTCACCGGCCCTGCAGGTAACTAACCAGCCCGTTCACACTCACACTGGCTTTTACTTTGCTTCTATTTGAATTTCTGTCATCATCTTTTTCATCCAACACCTGTTGCTCTGCGTGTCCAGCTGTGACAACAAAACACCTGGAACAGATTATAAAAACATGCAGCACTGTGACATTTATAAAAAGTCGGCTCTCTTTTGTGTTGCTGTTGATAAGAATGATCGCAGTATTCATGAAATATCAGTGCATTCATAATTTATCTGCTCCTCACATCATCTCAGTGAGTTAACAGCATTTTAGTAAAGAGTCCAGCTTCTATTTAATTAGGCGGTTCTGTAGTGGAGCGTGTCTGAGCCAGAGGAACAACAGCTGGATTCACTGACACCGAGTCACCTGCATCACTCCAGAGTAAAGAGACACCGGCACTGTGTGATCCATTAGCACCATTAACTCTGGTGAATGGTGCCTTTTGACACGGGTAACTATGGTAACTGCACACAACAAAGATGACATTAACATTAAAACTGCTTGAAAATCAGACCAAAATGAATTTAATTTCTGTTAACTAAACTAATAAAAACACTAACGTCTGCCCAACCTTTTATTAATATACTTAATGAATATAAAACCAACAGCAATAAACATACCAGCATAGTGGTACACAGATTATTTTCATATTTTACACCCAGTGGTGGACTGGTCTAATAAAAAGGGCACCAGCTGTATGCAATGGGCCATCAGCGTGTTGAAAGTCATACATTTATATTGAACTGGAAGAGTTCAATGTTCGAAAAAACAAAACAAAAAAACAACAACAAAAAAGAGAAGAAAATGCCTCTTGGATGCCCCTATTGTAGATCGAATATGATAAAGTGCCCTCCTGGATGCCCCTATGGTAGATTAAACATGATAAAGTGCCCTCCTGGATGCCCCTATTGTAGATAAAGCATGATAATGTGCCCTCCTGGATGCCCATATGGTAGATTAAACATGATAAGGTGCCATCCTGGATGCCCATATGGTAGATTAAACATGATAAAATGCCCTCCTGGATGCCCCTATTGTAGATAAAGCATGATAATGTGCCCTCCTGGATGCCCATATGGTAGATTAAACATGATAAAGTGCCCTCCTGGATGCCCATATGGTAGATTAAACATGATAAAGTGCCCTCCTGGATGCCCCTATTGTAGATAAAGCATGATAATGTGCCCTCCTGGATGCCCATATGGTAGATTAAACATGATAAAGTGCCCTCCTGGATGCCCATATGGTAGATTAAACATGATAAAGTGCCCTCCTGGATGCCCATATGGTAGATTACACATGATAAGGTGCCCTCCTGGATGCCCCTTCGGTAGATAAAACATGATAAAGTGTCCTCCTGGATGCCCATATGGTAGATTACACATGATAAGGTGCCCTCCTGGATGCCCCTTCGGTAGATAAAACATGTTGCCTCTCTTCACTATAAATAATCGGGACTTTCTACGAGCTGGTGCCCTTTTTATTTTGTTGCCCCTACCCCTCAAAAATCCTGAGTCCGCCACTGCATTGATGTAAAATCAATCTTCAAATACCTGAAAAACATTATATTGAAACTGCAAATAACCATGTCATAATAGTCACTACCTGTGTTGATAACTATATCATCAATATAAGATGAATCTATAAGTTTATTAATAAGTTTTTATTAGCTTTTAGAAATGTGATGATGAGTGTCTCACCACCTTCATCTCTACGTTACAAACACTCTCTCTTACTCTGAATAATTTATTCATTAAAAAACATTTTCACTGTGTTTTCTCTCAAACAGGGATCACAGGATCATGTTAACTGTTGACACTCACACAAACACACACACACACACACACACACACACACACACACACACACACACACACACACACACACACAATGTTCTGCTTGCATGTTGATGAACAGATTATGGACTTACCTTTCATAGCAGTACAATCTGTGGGCGTCATTCACTGACATGGGAATAGCTGTGTGTGTGTGTGTGTGTGTGTGTGTGTGTATTTGGTTTGGGAAATCTGTCAATATTTTCCTCCGGCAGCAGTGACACAGTCAGTGAGTCACATGTCAGTTTCTCTCTCCCTCACTGGTGCGTGGCTCGACAACACAAATGGAAAAAATAAGTCCTCAAATCCTTTGATAAACTAAAAATACCTCCTTATCAGTAAAACTAATTTTACTTCGTTGCAGGGGATGTTCATGCAGGTCTGCTGGTACACTGAGTGTCTGGTGTCTGTTACAGGCTGATGTGTACATTTTTGTTTGATATGTTCATCATTCATCAATTCATTCATCATTACACAACACAGGGCTGCATAACAGCAACAAGATAGTGATGATAATATGGTCGGTATCTTCATATTAAAAGACTGATGTTCTAGGTTGTTGTGGTGGAGACAGGTCTCTGTGAAGATGTTCTGGATGTTGTGGTGGAGACATGTCTCTGTAAAGACGTTCTGGATGTTGTGGCGGAGACAGGTCTCTGTAAAGATGTGCTGGATGTTGTGGTGGAGACAGGTCTCTGTAAAGATGTGCTGGATGTTGAGGTGGAGACAGGTCTCTGTGAAGATGTTCTGGATGTTGTGGTGGAGACATGTCTCTGTAAAGATGTTCTGGATGTTGTGGTGGACACAGGTCTCTGTGAAGATGTTCTGGATGTTGTGACGGAGACAGGTCTCTGTAAAGATGTGCTGGATGTTGTCATGGAGACAGGTCTCTGTAAAGATGTTCCTGGATGTTGAGGTGGAGACAGGTCTCTGTAAAGACGTTCTGGATGTTGAGGTGGAGACAGGTCTCTGTAAAGACGTTCTGGATGTTGTGGTGGAGACAGGTCTCTGTAAAGACGTTCTGGATGTTGTGGTGGAGACAGATCTCTGTAAAGATGTTCTGGATGTTGTGGTGGAGACATTAACAACTGCAGTTACGTGAAAGGAGAGTTGAACATGTCAGCCCTGTGATGAACTGGTGACTGTGTGCTCTCCCAAACATCTGCTGTGTTTTACTTTTTCGTCGTTTTCTCTTTCAGCTGCTTCAGGAGTCGTGTTTAGTTACTGCTGCTGAGCACACAACATTTCCTGTAATACTGCTTCATAATAAAAGCTTTTAAATGACTAAATCACTTTTGCTGTGGAGAAGTTACAGGAAATGAAACGTGTTTGCAGCTGAATTAGCGGAGAAATCTGCAAAAGAAACGGGCCAACCAGCCACCTCTGGTAGAGGTGTGTGAGTGTGTGTGTGTGAGTGTGTGTGTGTGTCTGTGTGTGTGTGTGTGTGTGTGTCTCTCTCTCTCTCTCTCTGTGTGTGTGTGTGTGACAGCGACTCACTTTTCTTTCATCATTAATTTTCTTTTGTCTGGTTTTGGAGTGAATCCAGAGAGAATCGAACAGAACAGAGTAGAAGAGACAGAGAGGAGACACACACACACACACACACACACACACACACACACACACACACACACACACACACACACAGACACAGACACAGACACACACACACACACACACACACACATACTCTCTCTCTCTCTCTCCCCCTCGCTCTCCCTCAGTCGCTCTCCCTCAGTCGCTCTCTCTCTCTCAGTCAGCGCGTGCCTCTCGGTCTGAGCGGACCGCACGAGACTCTTCCTCAGTCCTCCTCACCATCACCATCCTCGTCCTCTTCCTCTTCCTCCTCCTCCTCCTCCTCCTCCTCGGTGGACGGATGGAGGGATGCTGACAGGCGCTTCACCTCCATCATCTCCACCCTCCTCATCATCACCGGGAGCAGAGGGAGGAGAGGAGCCGCAGCGGCAGCAGCTCTCCGCGGGCTAAAAAGTTGAGGAGGACCCGGTTTAATAACGGGAGCACCGGAGGGGCTGGAGCCCGGCGTTGACCCGGGATAAACCGGCTGACACGGTTTATTTCCACTTTGGACTGCACGGAAACGGATCCGGTGGTTCTGGAGGGATTATTGTGTGTTGAACGGGATCCTGATCTCTCTGTGACGTGTGGGTTCTAACGGATCCGGTGTGGATCGATCACTTTGTCTCTGACGGTCAAACTGATCAGAAACGGATTTCTTGGCGTTAAACGGCGGATCTGTGGACGGACCCTCGGACGGTCCCGGGTGGACCTGACTCCGTCCGGACTGATGGTCACCTCAGCATCCTCCTGAGGTGATAATACAGCAGAAGAAAAAGAGGAGGAGGGGGGCGGCTTTATTTTTAACGGATCACAACCACCGGGAGGTCCCTGATCCCCCAGGGACCCGACCGGACCCGGGTCTCACCGCGTCCCAACTGGGTCGAGAGAAGTCACCGGAAGTGTCATGAACAAAAAGGACTAATTGATGGATTTGAACGCTTCTTCTGTCCTTTTGTTCCGTCCTCTCTAAGATCAATACATTCCTGGGTATCAATCATTTTTAATCCATTTTTCATCCATCAGCCGCCGTGAGCCGTGAAGCTCGGGGGTCGGAGCGAAATGAACCCACGTGCTGGCCGTAAATTATCCACTTAACCCCCTCAAGAGAGACCCGGGACGAGAGACATAGGTTAAGACTGCAGAGAGAGAGTTATTACCCTCAGCACACATCTGCTTTTTGAAGATAAATCAATTAAATGGTTCAAAAAAAGGCGTAAAACCTCATTTAACTTCCAAACAGAGAGACATGTGGAGACACTGTTTCCTCAAGTTTAAACTCAAACTGCTTAATTTTCATGTAAAATCAACTGAAAACAGAGAGATTTGGTAATTTCTTTGCATTTTGGCAAAAAATTGTCAGCAAAAAAAAATAAATTTGAGCCCAAACTCAAATTTCTTCACAAAAATTAAAACATAATACAAAATATTTGCTTGTGAGTTGTGAAGTCATCAGAAAACCCTCTCTCACAGGACTATAAAAGCGAAATGTAATCAAAATAATCTCAGATCTACTTCTTGTTGTACGTCCGAGGCTCCTTTTACTGACCTTAATGTCCTGTAAGGTGTTTTCATCTCCCTCTGAATCATCATAATAATCCCTTAATAGTCCTAGAGGGCTGCATTTATGCTTCATTGCAGGCGTGGAAGTGCTTTAACTCTGAAGAAATTAACTTTATAACTACCCGGGGACGACAACCCGCCGCTTTTAAATCTCCTGTGTTGGTCTGCGCTTCGGTTCAGGATCTCTGTCTTAAAGTGATGAAAATGTGGATTTTAATACATAATCTGTGATTAATCCGGCTTTAACGAGGCTTCATTCACAGTCAACACGTCTCTCTGTGGTCGTGTAGAGTTCATCTCATCCAGCTGATTCCCGGAGAAACTTTATGGATGGTACGCTCACTGTATAGCCACATCCTCAACAGTATACCTCCACCTCCTCCTCCTCCTCCTCCTCATCCTCCTCTAGAACTTGAAATCGAGCCATGCAACATTGATTTTTTTTTTCCTCCTCACCGCAAAACCAAAACGCACACGACCATCTCATTCTTTCTGGTTTGTCAGTTGTGTTGGCTGAAATGTAAGACGCGCCGCGGTGTTGATTTTCCATCTCGACTCTGAAGGAGCTGAAGGACGTTCACGGCGGTTCAGGTCAGAGTTCAGGTTTTTCAGAGATATAACTGCTGGAGTTTCAGCCTCGCTGGCTGGAGGCTTGACGGACCGAGAACAGGAATCTTTTGGAGTGATCCAAAACACAGGAGCGTCTCTGTTTTCACAGTAAATGGTCTGTAAACAAGCTGGAATCTGACCTGAGCATAAATGAGTGGTTTTCTGAAGCAGAAGCGTTTCTGACCCTGAACCTTGAGGACATTTCTTTGCCGTCAGAGTGACACATTCAGCTAAATGGGTCTAAACGACAGCAGCCCCGGCGCCATGCGGAATGGCCGTGGCCTCTCGGACCAGTGGGCCGAGTCGGTGGTGGTCCGGCCTCGAACCACCGAGCGCCACATCACGGTGCACAAACGGATGGTGCTGGGCTTCGCTCTGTCCATCCTCACCCTCATCATAGTCACGGCGGTGGCTGTGGTGCTCAGCGTCCGCTTCGAGGAGTGTGCCGGACGAGATCGCGACGGAGCTGCTGGGGAGTCCGGTTCGAGAGGCAGCGGAGGGTCGGCGAAGTTGAACGGCAGTAAAGGGGAGAGGACGGGCGAGAGGGCGGACGAGGAGGGGGTCCAGCCGTGGAAGAACTCGAGGCTGCCGGGTTCGTTGAGGCCGCGGCACTACGACCTGCAGCTCGCCGTCTACATGGACAACTTCACCTTCTCCGGAGAGGTCAGCATCGAGCTGGAGTGCGTCAACGCCACCAGGTTCATCGTGCTGCACACTGACCGCCTCGAGGTACGGTTTGATGTGGTGAACTTCAGTTATCTTTGTGAGATCCGAGATTGAGTTAGCGTCTCGATTCGGCACTGATCGCTATCGAGTTGCGACAGATATTTTGCAACTTCATATTTCTTGAGGTAAAATGTTTAGTTTTATGTTACGACAACATAAAAAACACTTGGTTAGGGTTCGGAAAAGATCGGCACAAACACATCTGGAGATGTCCCGGTAAAAAGGACGGTTTTGTCACCACAAAAATACCCTGTTGTTTTACACTATTGAATATTGAAACGCAGTCATGAACTGTGGTCAGTGGCTTGGCAGCAATGTGCCATTAAACAGGGAACTGTAGAAACGCAGCACGGAGGCCAGTGACAACGTTTCTGTGGTTTCTTTTTTATATATTTTACTTCAGTCTCTCTTTCAACTCCATGCGCACGTATCCTGAACTTGAACGTGCATCAACGTGTCGCAAAAATGAGCTTGTCCGGTTGCCGATCAGAGTTGGAGCTGATCTACATAATGCACAGTCATTTGACCCGGGAATTATTGTACCCTTTTCCCATTAAGGACAAAAGCCCGATGTTAGTCGGCATTAGCGTTTGTTTTTTTTGAGCCCTCAGAACATTACCAGTAGTAAACCAAAAATAAAAAATCTCTCAGATCCGACCCCATAGAGAGCACCAATGCACTCATTAAATGTAATATAAATCTCCATATTTGATGTTCGTATTTCTTGTAAACATGGAGAGTTTTGGCTCGAGGTCAGCATCAAAGTCTGAGGGTTGGACAGTCATCCTCTGGAAACATGAATATCACAACACATTCTGGTCGGTGGCCACAAGCGTCAAACTCTGACGCTCTACCTCGTCAACACAAGTCGAGACAAGTTTATTTCAAGAGCACGTTTAAAAACAACAAACGTTGACCAAAGTGCCTCTAAAAGCAGATTACAGAAGACAGGAATTTACAGATTAAATAACAAAATAAAGCCCAAAGACAATAAAAACCAAAAAGCGATGAGGCGTCTTCATGATGATAATTCGTAGGATAAAGGAAACCGACGGGTTTTTCACGTGACGGCTCCACAGTCAAGTTAACAATAATATGTAATGTACAACGTCTGGTTAGACTTTCAAAATAAAGCTTTCTGAGAAACAGTTCACATTTTATAACATATAATTACATTTGGTGAGGTTAACGTGCAAAAAATGTTTGTTTTTGTTTGGGAAATGATCACACTTTGGGTTTAAAGGAGCAGTCTGTAGTTTTGGTAAAGAAATGTTAATGAGAAGAGGAAGATCGTCGTTGGCTGATTTTAAATAAACAAACTCTTTGTTTTCATGACTGAATAAACCGCATAAACAAACTGACCATAGAGGACAACACAGTTTATACTGTTTTACTTTGTTTTTATGTGGCGGACCCTGCCACCTTTCTAGCTTCAATCTAAGTTCTGGGGAAAAAATACATATTTCTGAGTTTGTGTTATTACCTCGTTAATATCTTATTTTGTGAGCCAAAGACTTGCTTTTTCTTTTTGCTGTGGTATTGTTTTTTTTTTAATTTTATTTCTAGTATTGTATCAAAGTTTAAAATTCAGGTATTGTGCCCGGCTCAGCTCAGAAAGTGCACATGTATTGAAAAATTAATGTTTTCAGATGACGCTCACGTATTGAATATAATTATTTCACGACGCCAGCCGACTCCTGAGCACCTCAGCGCCGAACCAAAGAGTTTATTTTTAGACGTACTGTGTTATTCAGAGGGCGTAGCGTTGGTGTTGTAGCTGTAGTGAATATCACCTGGAGAGAATTCTGTCAGCGATGACCAATGAGTCTTTTGCACCTGCTCCAAACCCCGCCCCCTTCCCCTCTGTCATCCAATCAGATGTCCATACCATAATGCACAGACGGCGGACAGCTGATGCCTCGCCGCCTGTGGATGTACACAGTTTGAATCTGTTGATAACTTTCCTGATGATTCTCTCCAAACAATCTCTCCTCGTTTGCATCCAGGTCTGCTCTGTGTGCTGGAAAACAAACGCCGCTCTCTAACAAAGAATGTTTATTTCCAGATTTGGCCTCAGAGATTTCCTTAACGAGGCTAATTAACCATCAAAGTTGCTGTTTCAGCCAAATTTCCCCGAGACGTGTGCGCGGTGAGAGAAAGCCTCAGAGAAACGCCCGAGCAACGTGATTTTTCAGGCCGGTCATCTCAGCTAATGTGAGAGGAGGATAAATCTGTCTATTTTGGGCAGAGGCCAATTAAAAACCCTGCAGCCCCCTTTTCTGTTTGCATGCGAGCACACTGTGAATTAAGAGGTGTTGTTGGGCGCCAGGCAGGTCTCCTAAGGTTCCCTCAGAGTCGATGCATTATTAAAAGAAAAATGGTCAGGGTGTGAAAAGGCCAAAAACACAAATGTAGATAAAAATACAACCTGCTGGTAGAAGAGAGGAGGGAGAAAATACTCCTGCTGCACAAAGTGCTTTATTCTCCGAGTCAAAGGAATGTCACGAGTCCAAAATGAATTCAGCATTCAACAAAACCAAAGTGGGAAAGTGCTAAAAGCATCATCACGGTGCTTTTACATGTGCATGTTTTATTACTTGAACTACAATCCTCGACGATGCCTGCTGAGCCGAGCTATCACCAGCTCTTGGGGTGATTTCCTTCCTCCTGAGCAGCGATCGGTTACAGAACAGATGAACTTGCAGCGACCTCGTTGGCGTTTGAAGGTCAATCCCAGGGTCGCATCATTGACCAGAGAGATGTGATCTAAGAAGATAGGATATTCAAACCGCAGCAATGTCTGACAGGGATGACATCAGGCCAGAAATCAAACCAATAAACAAACAATTAAAAAGGCATTTTGGTCGGGAGGAACATTTGAAGGCATCACGGAGTGTAGCATCACGCAGCGTGGCGGTGCGTTCGCTGACTCGCCAGAAAACCGTGAAAAAACATCCTTTTAATCCCCAATGTTTCCTCTCTGTGTCAGCAGCCTCTCTGTTCGTATTGATCAGTTCATTCATCAAAGAGCGAACACACACTCGCAGAAACAGATACAGACACACACACCCGGTGTTTGATTGGCCGAGGGCCGCTGATAGAGACCTAATGGTTCTCATCGCTGCCGGGCATCTTCCCATCAGGAGTTGCTGCTCATCTCAGAGGGTTAGTTTGATGCTCTCAGTTTCTGATTAATGATGTTTGCAAGTGCTGGTGTAGATTTCTTTCATCGTGTCAAGACTTGAGTCATTTATTTTCAGTTGAGTCAGGTTACAAGTCATCACAACACCGGCTCGAGTCCACATCTCTTCCGGCCGGACTCTCTGGCTCTCTCGTTTCTCTTGAAGATCTGCACTGTCAGGACATTTTTGAAGTTCAACAGCTCAAAGATCAGAGTTGAGCTTAAAATGAAAGTTAGTTTTCCACAATGAAAGTCAGCTCATCCATTCAAACGAACTGACTTTGGTCCAAAACTCTGCCATCATAAATTCTGATGGGACTGAGCTCAAAGAGTAGAACAGATGAAATGTAATTCTGCGTTTCCCCCAAACACCACAGTTTCTGTCTTTTACTGACATTTTCCCCACTTCCTGTAGCAGCTGTTTGTGAGAGGACTCGTACCTCGATGTTTTCAGTTTGAGTTTGGCGACACTGCATTTAATTACTTGCAAATCCCCACCATCTTCATTATAAGCTCAGGTCTCATCAGTCAGGATAAGTGAAAACACCTGCGAGGGTTTGCTGCTCTTCTTCACTCACAGTCTGTCGGTGCTGTTTCATCATCATCGCGATCATCATCATCATCATCGTGGTCAGTTTGACTCGGCAGCCTCAGAATGAAATATGAATGAAATAAGGATGAACTTTGGTAAACTGGCTGATTTTCGTTCTGTCTTGCTTGCTTGCTTCATTTCAGCTGTCAGACACGCTTTGCTTCTTTTGAACTCTTCGAAGCCGCCTGCAGCGGGGACCAGGTCACGTCACCGTGGTCGAGTCCAGCATTTCAAATCGCAGCTCGCAGCAAATCAGGTGTTGCTTAGCAACGGCTTTCATCAAACAAACTGTAAAGGCGCTGAGACTGCTGCAAATTTCTAACTTTGAAGTACAGCATTTCACTCCGTTGTGAGGTTTTTTGACTGTTGTGTGACTGCGCTGACTGACCTGAACAACAGAGGGCGCTGTTCACAGTGAAGCTGACTGACAGCAGTTGAAACATGTTCAACCTTCTACCTTCAGCACCTGCTGGCACTGTTTTAAGGCTTTGTCGTTGTAGTTAGATCAATTCATTTATCTGAAGTCAGTGTTTCCCACACATGTGCTTTACTTGGTGGGCTGATCAAGTATATTTAGAGACATTTTGGCTTTTTTTGAATGTAATTTTTTAACTGTATGAATCCGTATTTATTCAAATGAAGCCACCCTGGATCAATTAACTAGTAGACAAACTGCCCTCACTCTACACCTTCCACCTACTATCAATCACACAAGAAACACAGAGAAGAAGAAGCTCTGGTGTGACATCCCTCCTGTAAACACGCGATATAATTAACGACGAGCCTCCTCCACATACGTGATGAAGCCTGACGCTGGGGTGGAGGCGTTACTGTACTGCAGTTTAAATGGGTGCAAATTCGCCCCTAGTTGATTTGTGTCACTCCCCAGGCAACATGTTAAACTCAGGTAAAGCAGAGATTGGGGAGTGACAGTGATCATGCAGGAGTGGGGTGGAGGCTGGGCTTATGATATGACATTAGCAGCAGCAGCCGCATGTGTTTGTAGCTGTTAGTGTACCGAGTTACCGCCTCGAGTTCATTTTTGTCACTCCCCAGGCAACATGTTAAACTCAGAAAAGGCAAAGATTGGGGAGTGACTGTGAATGATTAATTTCCCACCAGGGGATTTTAGTCTCTATAAATGGAAGCTGGGCATCAGCAGCAGCAACTCATAAATGTAGCTGTTCCTGTACAGCAGTTTGTATTTTATATGTTTCAGCGAGAGAGCAGCAAACACAAGTTGATGATCTGAAGTAGCTCTTAACTCTAATCATACATCTTTTAAAAGCTACATTTATCGTTACTAATAAAAGCAAACGTCTGAACCCACGAGAACGAATGATTCCCTTCCTCATTAAACATTTGCAAAGCCGATTATTTGAATATTTAAGATCCTGAATTATATATGTAGCACATACATAAACGAAACCACCAACGAAAAGTGGAATCAAGTTCAAATGAGACTGAGGCTACAGGTGTGTTCATCGCCCTGCTTCCTCTTCTTCCTCCCTTCAGGTGGACCGGGTGTCCGTCACAGCAGAAGGCAGCGCCGGCGGCCGTCAAGCCAACAGGCCGGGGGGCGGAGTGATGCGCATTCACCGCCACTTCCCCTACCCGGCCAATCAGATGTACGTGGTGGTGCTGCACCGCGAGCTGAAGCCGATGAGGGTTTACCGGCTGAACGTGAGCTTCGACGCCGCCATCGAGGACGAGCTGCTGGGCTTCTTCAGGAGCTCCTACACCCTGCAGAGAGAGAGACGGTACACACACTGAAACACACACTGACACACACACACACACACACACACACACACACACACACACACACACTGAAACACACTAATTTTTCCTGCAGCAGCAGGTGGTTCAACTAGAAAAGGTCAACGCTTCACATCCACGACATTGATTAACTCACACAAGCCGCTCACAGTGTGTGTGTGTGTGTATGTGTGTGTGTGTTCCACATATCAAACCACACACACACACATACACACACACACACACCACTCACTCCTTCCTTATGAATTTCCCATAAGCCTCTGCTGCAGAGTTGTTTCCACATCAGATTTCTTCCCCACGGTGCTGATGGGAAACAGACTGTGTGCTGATACATTTATTATTTCACTTTGTGTCTGTGTGGCCTCCATCTGCGTGTGTGTGTGTGTGTGTGTGTGTGTGTGTGTGAGATACCGCAGGGACAGAACATTTTATCTACGTCTGTTCCAGTTATTACAGAAACACAAAGTCATATTTAATTGATGAAATCAGGAGCGCTCACTTGCGATTGGATAGGAGGAACAAAGCCACGGCCATATAAGGACTCTCGGACTGAAAAACGTTGAATCCTGAGGTCATTAAACATGCAGTATTTTCTCTGTATTACACTCCGAGTATTCACAAGCTTTTGATTGGCTGGAAGTTGTGGTGGGTCAGATGAAATACCCTCATATGAGTGTGTTATATTTTTTAACAAACTATTGGCCTCAAAAAAAGTTACTTGCCTCAAAATGAACAGAAATCTCTGCAACTACAAGGTTCACACTTGAGATTAAGAATCAGCAGATCTCACTGGTTCAGAGTAAAAAACAGTTAGTTAGTTACAGAATGAATGTTTAATTTCCGTCCAACAGAATTTGCTTTATTTTGGACGCTAATAATAATAATAATAATAATAATAAACTTTATTCATAAAGCACCTTTAAAAACAGCTTTGACAAACGCAGGAAGCTCAAGAAGACAATATTACAGAATAAACACAAGGAAGCACGTCGGAGGTGAGTTAAAACAAGAAGGCAGAACAGAACAAGTCAATGTGATTAACTACAACTAAAAGGAATAAACGTGATAAAACAGGTAAAGCAAGAGGAAACAAACAAAAAAGTAATATAAAATTAAATAAAAGGGATAATACAGTAAAATGTAGCAGAGCAGTTGGGACATATTGGGTACAGATTCACCCCTGGTTGATTTCTGTCACTCCCCAGACAACATGTTAGTGACGATGATCATTTTAGACTCTGTAGACTGTAGAGAGCCTACAGATGGATGCCGGGGTGGAGGCTGGGCTGATGGCATGAAATTAGCAGCAGCCACATAAAGCTTTTATATGCCATATTGTTTGTATTGTTAGCGTTAAATGCTAGGATTGCTAGCACCCATTTGTGGGCAGGCATCGTTTTTGTTTCTTTTGCTGTCGCTGCTCGGTATTGGAAATGTATTTAGCTTCGGTAAAATGGTTATGAGGTTTTAGCTGAGCGTCTTCTCGTTGAATGGGTATTCTATTGATATTGATCCAATCTATATGTGGACGGTGTCATTTCTCTACAGACATCACATCAGTATTTACTTCAGAATGAGGAGCTAAAGCAAAAAAAGTCGTGTAAAGAAGCAGCTGTAGGATGTTCTGTTAACATCAGCAGTAACTTAATCCAGCTCTGATACGGCTGTAGGAGAGGGAACAGCAAACAGTGAGGCTGATTCAATGAGGTAAGATTGAGACGGATTACACGCTGCATTAGATGCAAATGCACTGAATGATTGTTGGAGAAAAACTGCCAGCAATAAAGTGCATCAAAAACGGGGTTTGACTTCATGAACCTTTTCCGCATGACTTTAAAACTCAAAAACGGTGGTCAGCATATCATTACATGGAGAGATCACAACCAGAGCAGTGAATAATCGTCTATATTTAGAAAATACAGCTGAAGGTAACCGTGCAGAACAACATGTAAATATAAAACATGCATGACTGCGTGTTTTTGACTTTTGTGTCCAAACTTTCTTGCAGATTAAGACATCTGTTCAGAAATAGACTCGTCAACAGTGTCATAAACGAAATGATATACAACTAAAATCATAAATGATATACAGGGAACAAGATGTTCTGAGCCGGAAACATTTGTTGTTTTTCCTGAATTACAATTCAGCCATGATCAACGCTGTCAGAGATCCATTTCCTCATGATTTCACTCATCGATTAGTCATCCATCATTTCACCACTGTGAGCTTCACAAAGGTCGGTCCAGCTTTGTTAAACTGACTAATAACGACAGTATTTCTGTAGCTTTAAAAGGTGTTTTTGTTAAAGGCAGTGACGTGTTCTGTTGTGCAGACAGTAAACCCTCCAACAAACAGATGTTATCAAACTGTAGAGTCGGAGAGCGATGCCTCCGACGGGTCGATGAACGGGGCAGGACAGATGCTGCTGTTTGACTGAGATGACTGATAACAGACACAAACACAAAGCAACAAGACGTTCTGACAAACCAGATTATGTCCTGACATTTATTTAAAGGGAAATATTCAGTTGACCTTTACTGAGTTTTATTATCAAATTCAAGATCATTTCTAGATTTCTTCAGACTGATTGTGATGTTGAAGCTGCATTTTGATAGATTTAGCTCCGTGTTGAGATTGTACACATGATTTTAGTCACAATAGCTCTTTAAGATGGTTGAGTCTAGAATGATGCTGTGACATAAGGCTGAGTTTAAAAGTCCAACTTGTTAGATAGTTTCATCCTGAACTCTTAAAATGCTGATGCCTTGGTCTCGTGGGTCGGACCGACCACCAACACAAAGTGTCAATATTTGATTAGTTTGGAATGAGACTCAATAATCAACAATCTTTCAAATTGGACTGTTTAAAACTTTTAACTTAGCGAAACTGAAAAACACATTTCCAATACATCCTCACACCTAAACGACTGAATAGATCGAGTGCTAGTGCCTCAGTCAGAGTCACTGTCTTCATCATATGGTTGCAGTTTGGTTAGGTTTAGGCGAGAAAACGACTTAGTTAGGTTGAGGAAACCATCGTGTTTTGTATATGTAACTTCAGTTTAGAATGAACCTAGATTACTTAAGTGACGTACACGCACAGTCAACTGCTGAGTGTCCAGGGCCCAAACATCCGTCCACCTGTCGAACTTGCTATTTGTGCTTTTTCGTCATCTGACTTCCTCCTTTGCTGGTAATAATAATTACTGTTGGCAGTTCAAGTTTCTGGAAATATGTTTTAAATTTGTACATGTCATATATACCATATCAACACATCTACAATATGTGTTTTGTTATGGTCAAATAACATGTACACGAGGAGATGGAGGGGGTGTTGGTAGTGATACAGCAAAGCAATAAGGCTGCCAAGCCAGAGACCACTGTTCAAGCCTGTGTTTCAACATTCGTAAGCATGAAACTACTGGATATTTTTATGGAGGCAGTCGTTTTTGTGGAGACCAAACCAGGTATTTTTAGTCCAAAACATGACCTTCTAACCATAACCGAGTGGTTTTTGTGCCTAAACCTAACCAGAGCCTAAACATGGCGTAGAATTAATAATTTAACAGCAAAGAAAAGTAAAGTTGCAACATAAAGAAACGTAAAGGAAAAGTAAACTGCTAACATTTATTCTTGTGATGAGGTTGTGTTTAGTATTTGTGTATTTTAACATAAAAGTTGTCCAGAAGGTGAATATTAACATATTTTCCGTCTCTTCCTGACTCGACATTGAGACAGAACACTTAAACACTTAAACCCACCACTTTGCTGTAACTCCTCACCGGTCAGCTTTAGTCTCTGTAAACCAGCAGCAGTGCTCCCATATTCACTGTTAGCTGCTGTTTGGATCAATATCGGATCAATACAGCAGCTGATGGACCAGCAGAGCTCGATCACAACACAACAACCTGTTAGTTAAAGTGTAATGCTGCAGCAGACAGAAACCTGGTTACTGTCGAATTTGTGCACTAATCTGATTCCTTCAACATCCCGTAGCAGAGGAACACAGACGTGTAAGACAAGGTATTAGAAAAAAGAGCAACACTTTATATAAGGGAACACACATTAATCATTAGGTAGTTGCTTTTTAGCATGCATATGAGTATTGGCTCTTTATTTGTCATTATTAAGCACAATTAGCTAAGAGATTTCCCTCAATAACCTCCTAATTACTGATATTGATAGTATAAGGTTGTACATGAATTACAATTTAATACTCTTTGCTCATTATGGGCCTTGTATAGTGGCAGTACAACCAGGACAGTAATTCTCCTTTAAACACATGTAATAAATATGAAATACTTTCATGTAACTAAAGTGTCAATAGGCCCTTTTCATCCCTGGTATTAACATGCGACCACTTGGGATTTAATCCGTCTTCTCCGATTTATGTCCAAGTTAACACATACATCAACGAGACAAACAGACCCGTTTTTGGTTGATGGTTTTTACACAAAGAAAGAACAGAACATTTGCCGAATTAACAATAAGGCCAAAATAATTAAGAATTTATTAGAGACAGCGTTTCATTAAGTTTGTAAAGTTTCTCCTAACTCAACAACTCACTAAATTGAGCGTTTTTGTAAGGGAGTCTGGTGACTTTCACCACAAACGACAAAGAAATTGCCTATATTGGTTACTGTTTACTGTATTTGTAAAATTTGACATGTGTAGCTTCAATAAAATGTTGTCTTCTTTCAAATAGTTTGTGAAAATAAGTTGAAACCGTGTATTCAAACAGCTGCTAAATGCTGGCAGGTAAGACACAGAAGCAGACAGGCTGGTACAAACTGACACTTTTTACAAGGAAACAAACAACTTCATGTTGTGTATTTAATGCCGAATATACAAGAAGGCACCAATGCTTTATAATTTGTCATTGTAATTTCACACATTTCTTCTAACGTTTCTTCTCACTCAACAACTCTTAAAATCAAGAAATTTGTTAAGGGAGTCTGGCGATGGTGGTTACTGGTTATTTGAAGCAGACAGTGTGTTCACAAACAGCTGCTGCTAACATTGGCAGCTTCGGAGAGCTCAAACATTTCAGGTGTGACCTAGTCAATGGTTAATATGTGTATCCTAATAAAAAAATGTCACTAAAGGAACTTGATAACAAAATGAGTGTTAACTGGTTTGAGATGTGAGCGTGACAATGAATTTGACATTATTGCTGAGAGAGTGGGTGAGAATTATTAAAATAAACTGCTGGAATAAATACATATGGATGTTTCCAGACACATCATGAGGAGAGATGACTAAGGTTGTTTAAAGGTGCCAGTCTCGCTCCATAAATATGTTAATCTGGTGACTAACCAGCTGAGCAGAAAAGACACGTAGTAAAAAACCACAGCTGATTATTTATTTTAAATAATTTCATTCAGAAACAAAATGTCAGATTCAAACGTCGAGAGACTTCAACCGTCCATCTTATACACTGCTGAGTGTGTGTGTTCGTGTGTGTTAGCTTAAGGATTAGCATTATGCATCTGTGTGGCTAATGCTAACACATACACACACACATAGATTGGTTTAATATCCAGAGTTACTATAAACCCCAGGCTGGACTTAAACGCTTAAATGCTGGGAGGGGAGAATTAATTAGCAGAGGCACACACACACACACACACGCACACACACACACACACACACACACACACAGTATCACTGTTTGAGTTTCGTGTTTATCTTTATGCAAATGACGTAAAGCTGAGTTGCGGAGGTGGTTTCCAGTGGGACCAGTCTGAAGCGTCTCTACAGCAGCGTCTGTACACACTCCACTGACCTGCTGTCTGCTGGTCACATGACACGTGACATCAATACACAGATAATGTGCGGAGGACTGCAGCAGAGTAGCTCTTCTGATAGTAGGTCCCTCTCGTCTCGCTGTATCACCATCCCCTCGCCTCGTTTGACTAATTTGAACGTATTCATGGTTTGCAAAACATAAAAAATAGCAACCTTTGATTCCTCTGACTGGGCTGGTTTCAGGAGGATGAACACAGTGAACAAGTACAGGATTATAAAGACTTTTGTGGCTCCAGAGGAAGTTGCATTGTGGGTAATGTAGGCTCCAGGTTTTAAAAGGAAGAAGCATGTGTGGATAAAACAAGGTGATATCTTTGGTTCAGTTTGGCTCATTTGTTTTCCATAATGCGTTCATAGGAGTGCAATGCTTCTACATTACCCACAATGCAACTCGATGCCATTCATCAGATTACAAGCCGCTTTCCTCTGGAGTCAGTTGCCCTTTAATAATCCCCCACACCTTGTGATCTACGTTCCACCTCACCCGTCCTGTTTGCACTTTATCCTCCGGAGCAGCAGGTGCGCTCCGAGCCGCCCACGCAGTCTTTTGCACTTGCCGAGCGTCTGCTTTGCGATTGTCGTCGTGTTTGTGCAATTAAAGCAGAGCCCCTCGCGTCTGATAAAGTGCTCCAGCTGTGAGCTTCTGAAACGGTGCAGGATCCTCTCTCTGCTTTGATGCCGAGCATTCCTGAAGCGCAGACTTCTAAGAGAGACCCGAGTCACCCGAGCAGAAAGGACTGTTTCCTGCCACTCACATCCTGCGAGGAACTTCGTCATTAGACAGACGCTGTTTTTTTGTTTTTTTTTGCAGAGCTCCCTTCTTTAACGAGGAGACGAATTACAGTTAACGAGGAGTGGTACGCCAGCTAACGAGGCTGGGTTTGATGAGGAACAGAGATGTCGGAGTGTTAATGAGAGAGGCAGATGTTAAAGAAGGTTAGGCCAGAGTCTACATACTGATGGAGGCGAGGCAGAAGCTGATTGGTGGACAGATATACCTCATCTGGTCTCTCTCCTCATC
The DNA here is from genome assembly GCF_965226575.1 of Pagrus pagrus. Classification (NCBI taxonomy): domain Eukaryota; kingdom Metazoa; phylum Chordata; class Actinopteri; order Spariformes; family Sparidae; genus Pagrus; species Pagrus pagrus. The sequence continues at coordinate 2,149,472 of NC_140205.1, forward strand.
TCTCTCGTGCCGACGGAGCAATCCAGTGTAGAGATGAGATGTTTCAGATCAATACTCACTCTGCAGCGTGTGTGTCAGAGGGTTGCCCATCTAACATGGCCGTCGACTGAAGCACCTTAATAAATTCATTCATTCTCAGAGCGTTTTAACCCCTCACACAAACACTCTCACAGGAGGAGGAGGAGGAGGAGGAGGAGGCTAACTGAGGTCTCCATGAATCTGAAGATGTCACTTTTGACTTACCTGATCTTTTCGAGCCAACGCTACAAACTGTGTGAGTGCAGATGGAGGTGTTTGCCCAGAGCGAAATATCTCAACTGCTATTAAATGGATTTGCATTAAATTCATGAAACCCAGAGAGTGAAAAATACCGACTGTGGTGCTTTTCATCTAAAATCACCAGCAGGTTGAAATTACACTCAATCTCTCGGTGTTTATGCCTCTCACACCGGGCCCGGGCTCAGAACCTGCAGCCTTATCTGCACAAAACAAACCGAATATGTGGCCTAAAGACACATGATCGCTATCCTGCCATGTTAGTTTTATGTATAATATGCTCACACAGCTTCAGTCGACAGTCGTGCTAGCAGCTGTGTGGGTGAAATGCTAACATCAACATGCTAACATACTGCAGTTAATGGTCAGGGGAATGTTACCAATGTTTTTTTATTTTAATGTTAGCGTGCTAACAAGAACAGCTGAGGTGTCTCATCTTCTGCCCGTCCATCTCGTAGATGTTCAGACTTAGTGGTGGCTCAGACTCCTGTGGATATATTTCCTTAAAGGATCCGTGTTTGGTCTCGTTGTGCAGTTTCACAGCACGTGAGACACGACGGTTTCGTCCCGTCTGCCAGAACAATGAACATACATTTGTCCATCCATTCATTTATAAAAGCTATTTTCTGCCTCAACTTCCCTTCTTGTCGAGCCGAGCCATGTTTTCCTCCACATATCTCTTCCAGAAACAATCGATTTGATTGGCTCCTTTGAGTGACGCTATAACGATCGCTGTACTAACTGGATTAGCTGCGTCCCTTGAAGATTACTGTATTTTCTCATTCATTCACGGGTCTGGACAGAGCCGTCACTTGCCGGGCCACGGTCCACTATTTGTTGGTGCAAGCTCTAGACCAAAAGGGTCGATGCCATCCAAGAATCATGACGCCACCAGAAAACTAGACGAGGTTCTTGACATTAAAAACACCTGTCATGTGAAAAGTTATTAAAGGAAAATGATTAAGACAAAAACATTGATAAGAGATGCTCCATGTCACCACGTCAGCTTCTCGCTGAGGTTGTGTGACTCGTGCTAAACAGAGATCCGCTCAGCGAGACACTAGTCTTGTCCCGGACTGTCGTGACTTTCAGCCTCGGCCGGTCAAAGTGCTTCTCCATGTCAGTAGTCACAGTGGCTCTGCATCTCATAACATACTCTCCTGTTACCACGCTGATTGACATCTGATTGGTTTCCTCTGACCAGAACATCACGTTCTCTCCCGCCAGCTCGAGTGACGTGATCTTTGGCTGCAGACCAAACTGGGTCATGGCGGCAGGGTGTTGTGGTACAGCATAGTGCTGTGCTACTACTGCTCACCTGAAGAGTTAAAGGCTTTAACTGACCTGTGAGGAAATGTTCCCACACTGAGCTTATTTTAGCATGTTTCACCTCAGAGTAAGTCAGCAGAGTGTCTCTGTGTAAGGTTACAAGATTACAAAGTTAATGTATCATTTCATGTACCTTGACGTTGACCAATAGGATGACAGAGTGCTCTGATGTGTATGTGTAAAGAGGGCGAAGAGGAAGAGGAAGAGGAAGAGGGAAGCTGCTGTCAGTTACCTCAAGTTCCCTCTGAAGGACAGACGGTCCACACTGTCCTCTTCCGTAGCCATGATTTCATACATTTTCGTGACCTATGAACTCGCGTTGGGTCGTGAAACGCGGGGAACTTTGAACTATTTGACCAACTTTGAGGTCTGCATCAGGGTTTTCTGCTCTGGAGTCTTTATGGTGTTTCCTCCTCCACAGGAGCTTCAGGTAAACGGAGCGAGCTCAGAGGAGCAGAACCGCTTCACTGCTTCATGTCTCATATTTAATTTCACATCAGCTGAGTGTGAACAAACTGTTTTTCTCTGACCAGCAGAGT
>NC_140205.1:2156615-2306615 GCF_965226575.1 Pagrus pagrus
TGTCCCTAAAGTTGACCAAATTAAACATGGGAGTGACGCAATTTCAGCAGTGGTTCATAACGGAAAAGTGTCTTGATCCTGACAAACAGCTGCATCACACGTTTAGATCGAAGTCGTCCTCGTCAGTGTGAACTTTAACACTTTATGTTGTTTAATTTGGAGTAATTGTTGAATCTGAAAGCCGATCGACATGAAGTCGAGAGAGAACAACACTACCTGCAGTCTGATGCTCCTCTGCAGTCATTTTTCCTGAACATCACACCTCAGTCCCTACGTTCACTCTGGAAAAACACATTTTCTCCTGCGATGATGATGATTATGATGATGATGATAACACAGTTTGTTTGATCCACTCAGATATCAGACATCACACACATCCGAGACGTGGAAGAAAAAGAAGGTTAAAGGGAAATTTGATGAAAGTGTAGAGAGATGACGACAGCAGAGAGCTGAGAGGAGAGAAAAGTTTACAATGAGATGAAGGCAGAAAGAAAAGGAGACAAAATGAGCTCCATGAGGACTTCTGATTTATAGTGAAACTGTAACTTTAAAAAAAAATAACACAGTCTTCCTCTTGCAAATGTAAAGTGAATTCATAAGCAGTAAAGCTGAGGCACCGTTGCTCATTTCAATACACTCGGGAGGTTTGCTGCTGCAGCCTCGCTCGGTCTGTTACATCCTGGGTTTGTTATGATGACTAATGTTGCCGAACTTTAGATAGATACTGTTGTATAAATGACATTACTGACTCACTTCTGTGGACTTCTTGCTTTGTGTTTCTGTAGGCCACGCAAAATGCTAATCAGTCGCCTAAGGCTTGTTCAAGTCGCTTAATTCACCAGCTCAGCCGAAACCGACACTTCTATTTGTTTGTTTTACGTCTGAAAGGATTAGTTTGACAGTTTGGGACACAGCTTATTCACTTTCCTGCCCAGAGTCAGATGAGAAGATCGATTTGTTATAACTCGTGGACACAAATGCAGACACAACAGTCAGGTTAAGAAACAAAATGTGAGCTTTAACAACGTAAGCTGTCGTCCAAAGATCTAAATCCAGGCAACAAAACAAAACCTGACAGAACAGGTCGTAGGGGAAATCGAAAAGAATAAAGAGAAATATAAAAACTAAATAAAGTAAAAATGAGGATGAAACTCTGGGATGGACTGACAGAGAGAGAGGGAAACACACAGACTTCAATAAACAAGAAGGGACGACAGGTGAAACTAATAAATAATCGAGATGTCGGGAAAAACACAAAGACAGGACGTGGAAAGTTCATACTGACAGACAAGGATAAATCTACCAAAATAAAACAGGAAACAACTAAACCAAAAACACAAACCATGACACGATACCACTCTCATGTTTTGTATGTTAAATATGTAGCCAGCAGCTGGCTAACTTAGCTTAGCATAAAGCCTAGAAACAAGGGAAAGAACTACAGGTTGTCAGACCTAAACGACTCAATAGGTCGATGGCCAGTGATTGGCTAATTGACTCATGTGACCATTTCCAAAACGACAGAAAAGCACAGATTTTGGTCTCCACAAACACGACTGGAAATACCCCGAAGTCTCTTTACACCAGGATGTGTTTTTAAACCTCAGCTGAGATAGAAAGTGTTAATCAGTGAACTTCAGAGGGGCTGGTAGGCAGATCTTGTTACATCTGGACAGAGCTCGGCTGTGACTGTAACTGTTTCCATCTTCTTCTTCATTTTGCATACATTTGGTCATTTTGGGTCTTTTTGTGTGTTTATTGTCTCTTTACGGTTGCTTTATGTTTCATTTTAGTCATTTTGCACCTTTTAATGTCTCTTTGTAGTTCTTTTGTAATTTTATGGTCAATTTATACATCATTTTGGTCATGTCGGGTCTGTTTTTGCTTGTTTTGCATCTTTGTCATTGTTTTGTGTATCCTTATCATCATTTTGCATGAATTTGTTTTGCATCTTTTTGTAGTCATTTTCTGTCTCCTCAAACTGATTATAAAAGTAGTAGTAGTTTAAAAGTAGGTGATTAATTTAATATTTGACAAATGGATTTTGCGTTGCAGTGATGCTCATGACTAGAGCGAGAAGTTTGGGTCATTTTTAAGAGATTTCTTGTTGTAAAAATGACTGAATTTTCAAGATGGATGATCTTTGCGTTGTCATGAAAGTCATTCATCTTCTTCTACGTGACAGTAACACAGCTCACTTGTTTTCCTTCCAGTTACCTGGCAGTGACTCAGTTCAGTCCGATCCACGCCCGGAAGGCCTTCCCCTGCTTCGACGAGCCCGTCTACAAGGCCACGTTCACCCTGACGCTCCGCCACGACCCGCAGTACACCTCGCTGTCCAACATGCCCGTGGAGAGCAGCTCGCTGTCGGACGAAGACGGCTGGGTGACCAATCGCTTCGCCCGAACGCCTCGCATGTCCACGTACTACCTGGCCTGGGCCGTCTGTAACTTCACCTACAAAGAGACGCAGACCGACGGCGGCGTGACGGTGAGTTTTCAGTCTGGTTGTACTGGCGCTTTAATGCAGATTTATTCTGCCCAAAAGGGGAAAAGAGCTCTGCTTTCAAGGCTAAAAGCTAAGGCATGAAAACAGCTCATTTTCACTCACTTGGCACACCAGCAGCAGGATGGAGGTGAAAAAAATCATAATATTGCAACATCAGGATGAGAAAAGAAAGAAAATGTGATTAAAACATCTGATAAAAACAAAGATAAACAACAAATATGAGTAAGCAAAAGCATTACAACGTATTTCTTATATCATGATTAGGACTTAATTATCTGCTTCTCTTGAGATAAGAGTTTAGTCTTTCTGCTGCTCTTGATAATCTCATCGTCAGAACTCATTATGTACCAAATACCAAGTGTTGTTGAATCCGTGTCTGCCTTCTTAATTTCTGTCATTTCTGCTCGCTCATCTTCTGGGACTCTCGTTTGTCTCGAGGCTGAGAGGGAAAAAAAAACCTCTATAATGAAACCTGTGTGGATAGAACAGGAAATACAGAAGCTCGTTATCTCGACATAATGACACATTTAAGCTCTGATCACCTCTGGAGTGTGTTTCATATCATTATGTTCTTAGCTGTGGGGTTAAAACATTTTTAAATGAGCAGCAGTCTTTATACTCAGACAATATTAGAGTTGTGATTTCCAAGATAAGCAGCTGGTGAACGGGTGAAGATGCAGTTTAAGTCTTAGTCTGTTGTTTGTTAGGCCGGAGGAGCCTCTTCACATCTGAGGAAATAACACTGAGGATGTTATCGAACTCGTTGGAAAATACCCAGAACAGCAACGTTGTTCAATAAAGTACAGTGTAACCTCAGAGCATGTGTGAGTTTGTAATAATGTGAAGCCCGAATGTCACCCGACAGATATGGTGACTTTTTCGACATAAGGTGGTGCAAAAACTGTACTTTCTTATTCCTTCATCATCTAGATCCATTTCAGTAATGATATTAGTCTATTATACAGTTTCCCTTGATTACATGGTGACAAAATGGCAAAAAAAACTGGGATCATAGATGATTTTTCATGCTTTTATCTGTCAAAAAACAGCTTCTATGCCCGTCCTAGAGCCTACAACAGACAATAGGGTGTGGTGTTGAGAAGAGACCCACTCTCTCCTCTTTCTCCTGAACCACTAACACTCCAGCCTCCGGCCAATGAGATTTCCAAGCCAGTAATACATAGTTTATATACATTTTTTATATACATTACGCAAGTTTAGGCAGTTTTCTGCATTTTTTGCTCTTTGAATAGGCTGTTTTTCCACCTCAGATCTTGTTTTTGACCATTTTATATGCACAAAGTTAGTGTAAATAAGGAAATAAAGAACTGCAATGACTTTCATTACACTCCAAAATGCCACTGTTAACCCATATGGGTGATCCTAAGATGGCTGCCGTTTGATTGAAAGCTCATTTCACCGCCCTAGAGCCGACAACAGCCAACGAGTGATTGCACCAAACCTAAGCACTTAGTTTGGTTAGTATTTTATATGCACAACGTGAGTGTAAATAAGGAAATAAATAGCAAAAAGAGATTATTCTCCTGTTGCTCTCAGGCAGGGGTATTTTGAAGTCACAAAATAGATCTTTTTTTTTGTCAGGTGTCTGAATACTTTCTCATAAAAACGCGTTCAGCGATATTGTTATCAGATTTGAACTTGGACCATGTCAGACTATATGATGTGGACTTTCCCAGCTAACAGGGGCAGTTACGGCTCATCTGCAGGCTGATTTATGCATTAAAAAATTCAGGCAAGAACAAAGAATAAACAATTCAGTGTGTTTAAACTGCTATAGATTAATGCCAGAAGCAGTTACAGAGATTCGGACAAAAATGTATCTTATAGGAGCCTAAAACCGTCCCCGTGCTGCAAATGGTTCGGCAACAGCTTTGAATTTGCTCTGAGCTCAACTGGGATGGACATTTAGGATAATTTTACATAAATTTCCAGGAGTAGGAAGAGGTTATCTTGTGCTGCCTTACAGTTTGAGAACCTCTCGCTTTAATAATTCAAACAAAGACTCGGCACCAGTTATAACTACTCGTGGCAGGTTTGGGCGAGTGTCGGCCAACCTCCGGGCCGTTGGACCGAGGAGTGAGGCGGCGCCATCCATTTCATTTCTACGCTTCACAGTGTTCGTCTGTTTGTCTGTTCTGACTCTAATTAGAAAGTCAAAACCTTTGGCTGCCCGATCCGCCGTCATCTTTTAACAACCATTACATTTAAAACAGAAACATGCACTCGTCCACGCTGCGCTACAAGGACAAACACATACACGACCTTGTTTCTCCTCCTCGTCTTCCTGCTCTTCTTCCCCTCCTCCGATCATCTCTCTATCAGTGTAATTACAGCTCATCCATCTCGTCTGGCAGGAACTCAAGGACGCCACTCCAACACACACACACACACACACACACACACACACACACACACACACACACACACACCGCCCGTGTCTCCTTGTTTCTGAAAGATAATTTTGGTGAAATGCTGTTTTAATGACAAATCATATCTGGGTCATTTATAACCATCGCCACTCTCCACCACTGTGTGTGTGTGTGTGTGTGTGTGTGTGTGTGTGTGTGTGTGGTAATATTAGGGTGGAAGCAGTCAGCCATGTGAGTTTTAGTCTTTGTAATGAATTCATTAATCTTTATTTTTGGCCTTTCCATTTTTAGTCACCAGAAACAAAACGAAACACTCTCCGATTATTTCACATCCATCAGAGGAAAGTAAGAGATCGCGGAGGTCAGACGCTGTAGTTCCTTCTTCTGCTTCAGGTGGTACTGACTCTGTAGGTGCGACCATCAGAGAAGGAAACGGAAATGTATTAAACAGATTTATTTCTGCAGGTTATAAGAAGGGTGTACCTCTCTATCTCAGAGGATTTAATATGTATCTGGATACCTGGTCCGCCATCAGATACAAAAATCGCACTGATAATACAATTTGAAGCAATATGATTTGATTCAGTGTGATTAAATATTGTTTCAGCTCAGACGCAAAACGACTGGATACTTTTAGTTGTTCAGGAATTAAACTAATCGAATTCAAACAGAAATACTGCCGACAGGATGTTATTACAAACCTCCATCCCCTGGACAGCTTCATCCATTTTAATAGATACTATGTGTGCAATGCAACAGCTGCTAATAAGTAAAATGGAAACCAGCTGGTTCTAGTTTGCTGAAATGGCGTTAGCAAGCTAATGCTAGCATTGATAACTAGACTGAGACTATTAGGTTCAACAGCTCTCGCTCCATGAAAGAAAGTACTACGACCTCTTCCCCAAGAGGAAGATGGAGCTCAGTGGTCGCCATTTTGTCATTGATGATGACGTTATCACTGCTGTGAAACACTTTCTGGAGGTTCGAGATGAACCACTGCACTAAGTGTGTAAATATAGGGAAAAATGAACATGGTAGGTTTTCTTAAATTGACTCCTTCTACATGAAGTTATGAACTTATCAATCACCCCTTTAAAATAACGTCTTCATCTTGTAACAATGCAGTGTTCTCCTGGGAAACCTCGGGTCCTGGCAATCATGTAGTCGCCTCTTGACACGCACCGCCGATTCAATCACAGTTTCGAGTGCACCCTCTCATGGCAACGGCACTCCCTGATGGTATTGACCCCCATTAGCAGGACAATGCAAACTAGCACACCACAAAATCCTCAGAAATGACTCGAGGAACGTGTTAAAGAGCTCGTAGCCTCCAATTCCCCAGATCGCAGTCAGATCGAGCACCTCTAGGAGGTGCCAGAGGTAGGGTAAAACTTGTAAATGCAACGGTGTGTGGGTGGGCGGTGTGTGTCAGCAAACATCCCCGTGAATGCCAGAACTTGAGGTTGCATTGATCATCTCCGTGCACTGTGAGCAGATGATCGATGTGTTCACCTCACCTGGGAGTCCTTTCATTGTTGTGGCTGATCAGTGTGTATATTTCTACCCCATGACAGAATAACAACATGTCCAGTGTGCCAGAGCTCCAGTCCCCTGTGATCCTGCACATGATAAGCCTGAACAGTTAATGGCTGAATGGATTTTCCAGGACGCGCTCCTATTTCCCACCAGCCGACATTATAGCTGATGTTTCCAAGATATGAGAGATTAGTGAATTACATGGTAATTCATATTCTTACTGCTCTGTAAGATATCACTTAAAGACATTAAGCTTCTTCCAAACACTCCCAGGTGATTTTAGATTCATACTGCATGCAGTATGCACATTACAATATTCATTTATTCATTCATTACAATATGGTGCTTATTCTCCTACCTTTTCCACTCTGAAGAGAGAGCGCAGACCTCCTGCTGCCCTCGATTACTGCACACTGTTGATTCAGACAGGATGGCATTGACTCCTCATGCCGAGAGGGCACATTGTGACTCATCGTGGTCCAAACTGACTTTATCTGAATATGTGCTTATGAGGTTTTTGTTGCATCAACAGGCAATGAATCCAAAAATATTCTTTTTATGAAAATATAATTTATCCCCAGAAATGCATTTATTGTAAAAAATACTGAGCATGCTGCCGACAAACAAATCACATATTATGACTTTGGGACTATTACTTATTATAATGTCAAAGGGCAGTGGTTTGATTAAGTTCAGGCTCCAAATCTACTTGGTTAGGTTTAGGAAAAGATCATACTTTGGGTTAAAATAACGATGTTTAGTTTCGTAAAATAAGTGACGTCATTCACGTACGTTAATTTACTTATGTAGCGTAATCTAGTCTTGACTCAACCACCACCTGACTTGGACTTTTTTCGCTACTTATACTAGAAGAAGTGGCACGACATCGGTAACCACAGCGTCAAACTTAGAAACGTAAAGTCACTGACCAGGCTGATGTGTCTGACTCATTTGGACTGAGAACAAACTGACATGTCGTTAGTTTGCAGTTGCAAGAAAACCATAACAAACAAAAGTCACTGAAAACATAATGTAACAGTGTCGAAGAAGCCGGCAGCTTGTTTGAAGAGCAACAGTGATGTAAGCCTTCAAGAGCTGATATTCAGTTCAGGACGATCAAACGATTAGAACGACTGTGTGTACGCTTTGGTCAGGTTTCAGTTTCACTGCAGGAAGTTGTGAAAAAGACATGAACAAACAGAATAAGTCAAGAGTCATGATGAAATACTTTTGATGCATGTTGAATAAATGGATTTTCCCTCCATTAACACATGCATGAGACACAGCTCACGCTGGTACATACCTGATTATTCATGAGGACTCGGTCACGTCAGGCAGCCAAAGTTGGCCACAACGCTGGGAGAGGACAGGTTTGTGAGGAAGACGGAGAGTGTCCTGGTTGAATAACACTTTTTTAAAAAACAGGATATGAAAAACGTCCAGGAAGCAGCACATTCATAATTTCATCTATACAAACAGTTGCTGCAGAGTCTCTCTGTGTCTTTGTTACAGCATCGCTCTCATATTAAATTCCTTGTTTCAGCCTGAAGGCAGTGGAGACGCTGCTGTCTGTTTGCAGAGCAGCTTCCTCTGACAGAAACATTAATCCTCCCGTCCCTCCATCCTCCTCCTCCAAACCTTCTGAAAGAAACAGCTTTATATGATGGAGGAAGAAAAAAGCATCCCTCCATATTCTTCAGAGCTGCTCAAACAGTTTCATCTGACAGAAACATTCATCCCTCCATCCTCCTCAGAACAGCAGAAAGAAAGAAAAGCACCAGTCTGCGTGCCGGAGATTTCCCAGAGCAGGAAATTAATCTACGCATAAATGATGCAACTTGGCTCGCACAAGTCAGTGTGCAGCGTTTGTAACCTCAGCATGTATATCATCATTCAGAGGGCAGGGGAGGACGTTAAATCAAGAAGATTTGTTTTGTTTCTCTGCAAAAGGTCGATATCTTGTTGAGTTGGGATCTGAAGTGACGCGAGGTGCTTCAGTGTTGGCAGCGATCATGTCCATTTGTAATACACATTTATAATTACGCCTCACCACATACTGTAAAGTTTAAGCAACTTCCACTACATCTTTACATCACGTTTTCAAACAGATTAAACCAATATGCAAAGAAATCATCATTTTAATATGCTGCTTTGACAAAATGACAGATGGTGACACGACAACTCCGACACATCAGATTACATTTATTTCACCTTTATTTTACCAAGAAGTCCCGTTGAGATCGAGATCTCTTTAACAAGAGAGAGATGGCCAAGGAAGCAGCTGCATCAAAGTCACAACATGATAAATTAAAACGCAACAGATAAAACATGATATACATCCACAATAAAGCAGGAGAGCAGGTGTTCAAACACAGTGAGAAAAACAACATGCCTCCTCCACATTCCTAATGATGCCCTGAAATTCATCAAGAGACTAACGTCTAATTTCAGATCTCTTTGCGAGTTATTCCATGACCCAAAAATCTTTATAACGATAATAATCTTTATACTAAAATGTTCACAGATTTCAAGCAAAATCTCTGTTCTTGCAAAACAATATCCGCTTGTAGTGACTGCACCATCATTAAACTTTTATTGTTATTCTAAGTGCTGTATCGTCTTTGTTATGTTGAGTCGCAGGCAGCACTTGATTAAAGTTAGAGAAGGATCGTGATCTTGCAAGTTCACCTCATTAACATTTAACCAAGACCATAATGTTTCCGTGACCTTCGAGAGAGCCAGAATTTTAGTTTAAAACCTTAAAAAAACTGTGAATGTGAAGAAACAACAGCGATGACCTCTGTTTGCTGTCTACTGACGGTGCTGTGCTAACCAGCTAGTCCTGGTCCGTCCTGTCTTGTAATACCACCCTGTTAGTCAAGAATCTGAGAGCCAGCGGCAAGTTTGCTCCATTTTTACAAGGTTTTCTCAGCTTTTAGTGTAATAAATGAAAAAAATATATTCACAAAATGTCAAGAGAGTTTTTACCCTACAGCCATTTTCCTTAGCAAACAGAAAAAAACAACTGTACAAATACACCATCTGATTAATAGTTTTCCCAAAGAAGACCTTAACTGCCTCCTTACAACCTTCATTCAAATTGTCCCTCTGCTGTGCAAACACTCACGTCTGGTTTGCTCGAAACAATTTTTCAATTCATTGAGTGAGATGTGAAAAATATTCCATCTATGATCCCACTGATGATGATCGACCTGCCGTCTTCGTTGTCCCCGGAGTCATAGCCGCTGTAAATCGCCTCTGTATTGTATGAACTGACTTGTCGTTCCCAACCAGCCTTTTTGATCAGGTGGCTGCCGAGCGCATTAAACACAAGCGCTCCCCAGTTTCTCAGAGCCAGTCAGCTGTCAGGGCTACAGCTAACTAAATGCTAGTGGCTACAGCCAAAGAGAGCGACACTTGACGTTGTTTTTCTAGGTTGTTAGGTGGTTAGTAGGTGTTTATGGTGTTCAGGGCAGTTGTCAAGGTCTTGCTCTGTAGATCAGGATGGTTTTTAGGTTCTTACTCAGTAGTTGCTCTTTACCATGTTGGCTTATGCCTTAAAGCTCTGGGGTATGCAGTATTTGTTTTGGTGTCATTAGTTAAAAAGTCCCTCAAAATATCTCAGCATTATCGTGATTCAAGTGGTCTGAGTTTAATAAATAAAACAGACATTCGACCTCATCTTGGTTCTGGTTTCAGGCTGTAGAAAATCTAGCTCATGACAGGAGACTTTGTCCAATCACAGGTCATTTCAGAGAGAGGGGGCGTTCCTATTGGCTTGTTCTACAAATGCAGATTCGAGTGCACATCCCCTCAGATGGTTTCATCTGTGGAAAATCCTGCAAATTTGAAACATTTTCCAGTCCCTCCTGTGCCCACAACAGAGCATGTAGCTTCAGGCTCATTATGTTCGATGCCATGATGCTCGTATCGACGATGATGACAGGACAGTGGTATGTGTGTGTGGTCCACTGGTCTCTCATCTCACTGTTAGACGGCGTCACAGCTGCCTCTGCAGCCTGGGGCGATCTGCCCCGGGGCCACAGGGAGCTGGAGGGGGCACGTTGGAGAGGGACGGGTCCTGGCGAGGCTCACCTCGTGGAGAGCAGGGGTGAGGTTTCACAGGGCAACCGGCTCCTTCTGCTGCTGGCCGGAGTGGTGAGGGCTTAACGTGGTGACAGTGTAAGCAAGATGGCTACCGTTAGCTTCTAGCCTAGCTTCTGTCCAAAGTGGAAGCGGGCTTGTTTATCTTTTTCAAGTTATTCCGGTTGTTCCACCGTCGCCTCGGGGTAGTGACCAGGGAAAACAATTCCACTTCCTGTTTTGATTGACGCGCTTTCACTTTGCTTTAATTCAACCTTTATTTTTAGAGGAAAAATCGGGGACATCAAACAATTAGTTTATGAAATGAATGCTTTGACCGATCCTTAACATGCTTTAACATGAGTGTGTCCTGATTTCCAATAATAAAACAGCCTGCGGTCGCACTATTGTCCTTTTAAACAGGTGGGATAATTTAAGCACTCTGAGACATAGTAGGCAAGTGTTTAAACGTCTAAAGCTGAGAAGACAAATGAAGGTATTAGGACTTTAAGCTTTTATGGTTATAAACAAAATCCAGATTCAACGCGGAGCCGTCGGTGTTTGAGGAGATGTGAGCTGCACAGACACATCTTCAGAGGGTCTGGGACTCTTCCAGCTTCATCGACTCAAATTTGTCTTTTCTTTCAAAGCGCCCTTCGTCTGTCTTCACATCCTCTGGAAACAGCTGTTTGTCTTCCTGTTGTTTTGTCAGTATAATGTGTCTCTGTGAGAATCTCTGTTCCTGTAATGAGCCGTTTTCCCTTCAGGGAGGCTTAAAGTCTGACACAATACAAACAAACAAACAAACAAACAAACACCAGTGTGTGATGACCCACTGAGCAGCTCCTGGTTCAATAAAACCTCCATCTTGCAGCTATTTAGCTTGTTATTTCTTCATCTTCTGTCATTTTACCCACTATCAGCGTCATCAAATCGAACACTAGGTGTTTATTTGCCAGCTAACCGTCACCATGAATGTGAAGAGGTTTCTGTGTGCAGCACATCTGCCTTCATGCAGAGAAACAAAGAGCCGGGGAGGTTTTGTAACACTCACTGATTTCTGAAAGGAGGTTTGGATTATCTCACAGGGAGGAAGATTAAAACAAATGTGAAACATCGCTGAGAATAAAGCTCGTTTTATTATTCTTATCTATTAATATTAAGTCTTCATGACTATAAAAGTCACATTACACCTAAATGAACTATAATGATGATACATTTTAATGTTTTGTAATAATACGTGCCACTGAATCTAAGATATATATTTAAGTTCTCCACAATGCTCTGAACTACAATAACTCTTTATATTAATGTCTTTGTAATGAGCGTTAATTAAGAGGTAATAAGGTGATTATTAACATGTGTTAATGAGTCTATATGTGTTAATAACAGCATGCTTAACAGTAATTGTTATATTACAGGACATTTATACTAACTTGTAAGAAACTTGTGAACAGTTTATAGAGGCTCAAGAACATTTATTTAAAAACTTGTGAGTTCCCAATTAATGTTTAAACATGGGCGCAGGAAGCAGTTAAAATACGGGTAGGACAGTTTATTTTGTCCCCTAGAAAACTGAAAAAGAGTAGACGTTATTTCCTGTATTCTGGTGCCTTTCAACAGGCAGCTTGATTCTTTCATCTGGCCACACAGTTCGAGAATAATATGGGTACATTTTGTAATTTCATCCAGAGGAAGTGTTTGGCCCCATATCACATATTTGAAGATATTTAAAAAGCTAAAAGTACAGAAATTGAGTTGACGACACATTTATACTTACTCTACTCTGCGACTTACTCTATATATTCGTTAACATTTCAAGCAGCCGATAACTTAAAATCCAACACATAGAGCCACAAAATCTCTTAAGATATTTAAATGAATGTGACACAAGCAGGTTTGGGAGAGTAAATTTAAAATTGCGTTCACACACAGTTACTAATAACCTGTTTAAATGTAGTCAGTGATGTAATCCAAGTATCACAATATTAATGTAACGATTACTTTCCAATGATTGAATGAATGTCAGAACCTCACACAGTTGTCAGGCGTCCAGTTGGCTCATCTGATGTGATGTGGCACTGCAGTTACAGTCAGAAGATTCAGAGGTGATCAGTGTAAGAGCAGAGTTGTAACGCAGCAGTTAACTGAGCTGAGCTGCTCCAAAGTTTTGAGGCACGACACCGGAGCGTCCATCTTTACTTTTCTGTAATGACATTAAATGTCACATTAACATCCTATAATGATAATAAAGGTCACATTAACGTCCGATAATGAGTATAAACTATAGGTCAGATGAGTATTTTAAGATGATAAAGGTCACTTTAACATTTCATTTTTATGTGATTATTTTAACCAAAGTTTAACAACACTGATTTAAAAAAGTGGGAACTGGGGGCTCAAAGCCTCGAGGGGGCTGCAGTTGTGTAATGCTAACAAACTGATCCATTGGTGTTAAAGGAGATGATGTGATTTCATCGTCCAGGTCAGCAGAAACACGTCACAGCTGTGAGACTGACGGTAGAAACAGAACATGGAGGAACGTGGTGGCACTCAATGCAACTTTATTTATTATTATTTGTTTTCTTTCCTTCTTTTTTTTATTCTTTTGATTGCTGTCATTTTTTTGCAGCTGCACCTGTCCATGTTTACTAAATTTGCTCTTGGGACACTATTTCCAAATATTTATCCATCATAAATCAGTGTTATTATAAGGACGGACACTTCCTGTTGGGATGCTGGGACATAAAATTCAAGGACTGTCCTGATTTAATGGGGACACCTGTTAGGGGACAGACAGATCTGCTTCGAACAAAACAAACTTTTACAGCATTTGATCCGGTTAGTGGCAATTAAATTCATAGAGACTGAACTACAGCTGAGCACGGTTTATGTCTGGACATATTTAAACTTGTCATGTCAACACAACTTTTATTATGTACTAAATTGGAAACATTTGATGTACTTAACATACACACATATGTGAAACCAAAGAACACTTTATTATCATGTACATACACTGTATGTACAAATATCTAATGCTATGACAGAAATAACATTATTCACATGGCAGCTTCTTATTAAAAACTGTGTGTTCACAACTAAGACATGTTGACTTGAGTCAAGTTTGCATTCATAAAAAGCTGTGCTGTGATTCAGATCCACTGTAAAATGTAATGGGTCCGTCTGTCAACCAAGTTTCAAGACAATTGTAGTTTTAGTTTTTACACAATCCTGCTGACAATCAAACAAACAAACCAACCAGTCAGGCACCGAGCACATACCTCCGCCACCCTAACCTTTTAATTCATACAAGCCTAATCCAACCATCTAACCAACCAACACACCAACTATCCATCTTACAAACAAACATCTAGCCAACTGACCAACCAACCATCAAACCAACTGACAAACTGACCGTGCAACCCACCAACCAATCAACCAACTAACCAACCAGCCAACCAACCAACTGACCAACCAACCCACCAACCAACCAACTAACCAACCAACTAACCAACCAGCCAACCAACCAACTGACCAACCGACCAACCAACCAACCAACCAACCAACCAACAAACGGACACGGGTGAAACCATAACCTCCTCTGTGAAAGTAATTATACTTACAGTTTAATTAAATCCTAAACTAGGATCTTCACCTTAATGGTGGTCAAGTTTCTCCATGTTTGACCTCAGATCTGGCTCTGTTTCCTTTAAGGGAAGTAGTTTATATTATCTGGTTGTTTGGGGGGTTTCTTGATGTAAATGAGTTTGTGGCATTTATCTTTGTTAATAGAGCACAGCTGTGTTTATGAGAGCGTACAGACATGTAATAAATATACACCGTCCCGTGTGTACCTGCAGTCAGAATGCACAGATGTAGGATGTTTTCTTTGCAGTTTGATTAATGAGACCTGAACGAGCTTCATCTTCAGACCGATCGATGTTGGACTCACATATACAGGAAGCTGTAATAACCAGGTTTGTCTGTGCGTCATAAAGACAATATATGTTTAATATTAACAAAACCAGGAGAGGGCTCAGCGATCTGACACATACAGTGTATAATACATCACAGAGGAGCTGCTGCTGGTTTTCTCTTCATGCTCTGGTCCTTCTGGAATCAACAATCATCCCTTTTGTCTTGTTGACATTGACAGAGAGACTGTTATCCTTGCTTCGGTTCTTGGGCCGTCTCACTCCATCACAGCGGTGTCGTCAGCAAAAGTGATGATATGATTGGACAGATGTGTGGCGCCGCAGTCATGGGTCAGCAGTGTTTGTTATGAAGGGAGTAGCGACTGTCTGAGGTCTGTTGATCTCAAAGTCAAGGACCCACAAATGCCGCGAGGAGACAGTGTGCTGCTGTGCTGCTGTGTGTGTGTCGGTGCGCTCTCTCGGCGCTCGTATCAGTTGCTAAACCATCCATCAAATTACCGTGGCAACCGAGCGTCCATCGCCCCATCCATCATCCAAGGGCGACAGACGGAGCGACAGAACGCAGCGAGAGATGTCACGGCCGAGTGGAGAGATAACAAGGAGAGAGGAGAGGGGAGGAGGGGGAGAAGAAACAGAGGAAACCAGGAGAGAGACGATGAGAAGAAGAGGATTTTAAATTAATTTAGAAACGGAAGAGAGGGAGAGGAGAGTAGCTTAGTGTTTGTGTATTTATCTGCAAAGTTTAAACAATGTTCAGCTCTGAGGAGAAAATGTTCTCTTCTCAAGTTGACTCACTCATTTTGTGGCTTCGTGGCGAGAACAGAATGAAAACTTCAGACTTCACGTCCTCAAATCAAATCAAATCAGGAAAGAGAGCTCAGCCCTGCCGCTGTAAACTCAATCTGTCATTTACACGTGCAGTAGTGTCATGATGACGACGTGCACTTAGTAAACAGGAAATCCCTGAAACCCCAGGTGGACGTAGTGGAGACTCGTTTTGTTACTGTGTAATAGACCCACCAGTCCACCGTGTCACTGTCCGTTTGTCCTCGCCAACCCATGAAGACAACATGGTATCAACATGATTACCAAGATATTTGGAGCTACACTTCTTTAATGCATCTATCTGTTACTGAGGAGTTGGTATAGTTTGCAGTAGGGCTGATATGTAGCCTGCAAAAAACCCGAGCCGGCTAACTTCTGGTTCAGCACCTGGCTAACTTGAGTGGGAATAAAATGATTTCATTTTGTGGCTCTTCTAGACTTTCTGAATGTTATCGGATTGTCAAACGAGTCGTTTTGCTCAGAAAACTGATCCACAGCCACTTCTTTTCACAATGTAAGCTCATGGGGAAAAGGCTTTGTGGGTCCCAGTGACGTTGTAATTACACAGTTTGGCCACTATGGACGTTGGCCTTGAAGCTTGGCGCTGTTGCAGGCTTGGTTGAGACCATGTCTGCTCTCTGCTCATGATACTACAGTTGTTGTATCCAGGTGAGATCCTGTGAACAGTCTGTTGTTTTGCTCTACAGTTGCAGGAAAACGTTGTTGGCACCTTGCAGTAGATTTTTTTGAAAGACTGTCATTGAATGTGTGGAGTATTGCCTTTCCATAGATAGAGAGGCATTTATTTCCCTTAATTGCTACGAAATGTGCCTTAACTTAAGAGGCTGTTAATGGAGACAGGCCTTTCTTTTTAATTTTCTGTGTTTCAGCAGTACTGTGGGTTTGATCACATTCTGGGAAGAGGCCTCCTTGTTTTCTGATCTGCTCCAGTTTACCGTGACACTTTGCTGCTGCTGCTGCTGTTAATCTGCTTCACATTAAAAGCTTTCCAGCAGTTCAGGGGAAATAATCCCTTCACCTCCTCGAAAGGATTTTACCATGAAATATGTGAAGACAGTGTGGTTTTTATTACCAGTACTTTAATTCAAGACGGTAAAATAGAACCCACTGGACTTAAACAGTGAACAGTAATGGTGATTATGTTAAACAGAGAAATTCAGAGCAGCAGTGTGGTGAATATTACATGAAGCCGTTGTTGCAATGATTGGAAATAATGCTGAATTTCACACGTGAGTCATTTAATTTGCAGCCACAGTGGTGGGGCTCTGGATGCTCGTGTCAGTCCAACATTCTCGTTCAGACTAAAATATCTCAGTAACTACGGGATGGATCGACATGAAGTCTGGCTCAGACATTCGTGGTACCCAGACCAGATTTTGGTGTTCCTCCAACTGTCCCATGAGGTCGACAGGTGTTGTTTTGATTGAAATTTCTCAGTAATAATTGGATTGATTACCCTGAACTTTAGTTCACACATTCAATTTGATGTTGATTTTCTGGCCTTTCATCAAGAGCCAGAAAGATTATTCACTGACAAATGTTCACAAATGTCAACCAAACAAATCTGTGGGGAAAAAAAGTGAGAAGAATTCCCTGGATCCTTTATCAACCAACCAACCAGTCAACCAACCAACCAACCAGTCAACCAACCAACCAACCAACCAGTCAACCAACCAACCAACCGACCAACCAACCAGTCAACCAACCAACCAACCAACCAACCAACCAGTCAACCAACCAACTAACCAACCAACCAACCAGTCAACCAACCAACCAACAAACCAACCAACCAACCAACCAACCAGTCAATCAACAAGCAAACCAACAAATGGACACAAGTGAAAACACAACCTTGACTAAAACTATCACAGAGTGTTATAACAGCTTATGACGTCTCTGTGTTGTGTTTGTTGAATTTAGCATGCTAACCTGCTAGCTCTGTCTGGGTCAAACGTTCCTGTGCTTGTGGTGTAAACCCCAACACTCCCCCACAGCTTTGAGCTCCCTCTCCAGACAGAGCTAAGTGAGCTAACAAGTCCTTTAGAGCAAGTCTCGCCGATCGGCAGCCATCTTGGTACGTCCTCAGACAGTTATTTCAGGATATATGAATGGAAAAAGAGCCATAACTTCACTGGGACGTACAAACTACACGGCTTTTTCCATCACAGATTATACATCTACTCTGCATGTGCACGGTTATGGCTAAACCCAGAGTACCATGAATGTGACATCATCAGCTCGTCCCGCCAGAGCACTTAAACAAATGTCATTTTAATGTCTGATGTTTGAGTAACCTCACCTTCATTGGTAATAATGTGTATCAGCCTGATATTCTCTCCGACTCTTCTTAGAGGCCCATCTGCAGCTGCACCACATCGGCTGGTGAATCTCGTGTCAGTGCAACAACACAGCAGGCCGATATGTTTTCTGTTCAGCTGTGACAAAGCAGACGATTGTCTTTGAGGGGGAAGCGCTCGGATATAATCGGTTTGTCTCCTCTTATAACGTCTCTGTCGACAGGTGGCCAATTCTTACATATCGCACCTTTAACCAGGACAAAGATGTGGCTGTTGTGACAACCTGAAATTAATCAAAACAACATATCGTCAATGTCTTTGTTATTACAACCTGACATTAACTTGACAGTTATGACAGTTTTATGCACACCCCTTTGGAATAAATTGCTATCGATTGGCCAAAGTGGAAGCTCAACCAGGCACTTAAAATGTTGGTTTCATCCGCTTAAAGTCGTGTGATTGAAGGCAGATTATTCCTCATGTCTTGATTTAATGACCACCTTATCCAGGTTCAGAAAATGGAAGTGTATACATCTATCAATATCTTCTGTAAGCTGCTCAGCAGGGTCACAGGCAGCTGAAGTGAATCCCAGCATGTGTTATCTGACAAGACCCTGAGCAGCCTGTCACAAATCCAGGAAATGTGACCAACAACTCACAAACGAGTGGCAATTTAAAGTTTCCACTCCAGCTTACCTGCATGAGGAAATCCACGCAGGCACGGAGAGAACATGCAAACTCGGCCGGTCCGGGTTTAAGCCCAGAACCTTCTTCCTGTGAGGCGACAGCAGTAACGGCTGAGCCACCGTGCGATGGGTTTAGTTCAGTTGAATCAGCATATTTCAGCCCTGAGAGACGCGGTGAATGTGTGTATGATGATGCTTTGAAGTGGGAACGTCACAGCAGCTCCACCGCCTCCATTGAAAAGTGTAATGCATCCCGGTTTCTCCTCACCTGGGAGAACATGACTGGAGGCGTTTCAGGAATCCTCAGGAGATGATGCTCAATTCAGCAGCTCGCTGCCGGTCGGCCGAAAGAAGCTGCGATTTCAATAAAGCCTCCACTTTCTGAGCAGATATTCAGTCTGCTGGCCACCGAGCTCCGAGATGAGTTCTGGAGGAGGTGGAGTGCAGAATAAGAGGAGACGAGCTTTAAATGTTAGAAATTATGTGTAAAAATCAGTCCTGCTGAGAGAATCTGAGAGGACGACTGACACATGGCTGTAGTCGTGTTTACACATTAGGTGTGTTATTAGTGTTTATTAAAGAAATGGCATCAGGATTTAGATTAGTGTGCATCAGTGCTGGTATTAATGAGAATAGATCGGGCCCTTAGCATTCAATCTGAATCCTGCGCTGTAAAACTTATTACTGTAATAACAGTATAATGTCATTATTTAACAGTAATATAGATGAAAATCAGAGTAATATATTGTTTCTACAGTAACCCAGACACAATGATACTGTGAAAATACAGTATTTTAAAGTATAATCACATTATGATACTGTAATAAACATCTGAAGTTATTGTAAATGTGCTAATTTGCAGTAATATTACATCAATTTAATGTGTTTTCACAGTAATCTAACAATACTGCTTGTTAGGGTGTTAGCCTGTCAGCCTGTCAGCATGTTAACACGTGTGCCCCGTTGACCTACTTGTAGGCATGTTAGCCTGTTGTTAGCTTGTTAGCCTTTCTACCTGGATGGACCAAAATCAAATCAAATCAATTTTATTTATATTGTAATGTTCCAGTTACCTGTCATTCATTGTAAAAGCAGAATTACAGTAGTTTACTGTGATACTTTACTGTGAACACCTGCTGTTTGTTAAAAGTGTATGAAGTCTAATTAGCTGCAGCTCTTTGATTATTTGTGTCTTTCTTGGCTGAGACGATACAAAAGCTGCAGTTTCAGGGGCGGCGATGCTGCTACAACCTGAACATGAGACTAACAGCAGGAGATAAGACATGGTGATAAAATATGTATTTGAAGCATCGAAATAAAAGATGTAGTCTTCTAACTTTTACATCCTTTTTTCTTTCCAAACATTGGAAGTGCCAGTGCAGGTTTTTTTGGTTGAGTAGTAGAGTTCATTTTAATATTCCCATGAAAGTTTAATGAGGAGTTTCTCTACAGTGAGATAACTGCCAGAATGTTATTTCAGCCTCGCAGAATTAATTTTAATTACGTACAGCTGATATCATCCAACACTGGTGATGTCTGTCGATTAAACTGAGTAGAAACCTGCTGCCTGAATGTTTCCAACACCTCGCTGCTAATAATCAAACAAGCCTAAAGTGCTTTTCACGCTCCTCGCTCATCAAATACAGCAGCATGGTCAGAGGCAAGGCGCTTCTCATTTTAATGATGATGATGTTACACTCTGGTGTCAGCGTCTGTCGCTCAGCTGTCAAGTAAACAGTAATAAACAGAGAGCTGAAGTCACGCTCCGTCCTGTGGACCTCATGGGACCTTATTTAGGAAAAACTTTGTATGGTAGTGAATGAAGACAGACAAATAATTTATTGATCCTGAATTGTGCCATGAATTACAATATCAATTAAAGCTGCAAGCAGCGATGAACGGGCCCTCGCCCCCCCACGTACGTCGGGCCATGGCGCCGTCGGAGGGCAGACACAGAGGGCAAGTTTGTCCACTATGTGGCCCTAGAGCTCACCCATCAATTATATCTATTATATCTATCTATATAAGGATCGAAATTGACCGCACCGCCACGCCCATCAGGTGTAACACAGGCTGTTGAAGGTCTAAGGATGCTACTGAGCGAATGTGAAGTCTGTGGTGTTAAATCTGTAGGACGAAATAGTGAAAGTACGAGGCATAGACATATTGGGTCAGTACAGAATGGGAAAAGCCATAAGGGGGGCCATAAAAATTAACCGCACCGCCACGCCCACCAGGGATATCGGAGGCGAAAGCTTTTGACAGGGTGTCATCATCAGGGTCTCAGGATGATACTTAGTGAGTGTGAAGTCTGTGGTGTGAAATCTGTCGGACTAGTTAAATAAAGTACGAGGCGTAGAAATGAAAAAAAATGAATGGGAAAAGCCATAAGGGGGCGTTAGGGGGCGCTACTGAGCTATCGTGCTGCGCATGAGGGCAGTTGTGGTATCGAATTAACGTACTCATGTGTAACGAGCTACGGGCCAAATTTGGTGAGTCTGCGAACATCCTCAAGTCCCGAAAACAGCGTCGGAAAAATGAAAATTGACGCACGCCATTCAAGATGGCCGACTTCCTGTTGCAGCAAAAATTCCGACAAAAATCATTCCTGCCTAAATCCACAACATCTTAACTCTCCGCATGATCACCATCTTTACTGTTGATCTCCATCTTTACTGACGATCACCTTCTTTACTGACGATCACCTTCTTTACTGACGATCTCCATCTTTACTGATGATCTCCATCTTTACTGATGATCCCCCTCTTTACTGATGATCCCCCTCTTTACTGATGGTGATCATGTGATGTAATTTTTGTCAGCATCTCAATCACGACACTTTATAACAGCATCCATATGATTATAAACAGTCGGAGGACACATGTTTAGATTAACAGGTGCCGAAATCAAACCGAGCAGAGCCAGGCCGGCAGATGTGATGGAAAATGCATTTAATGAAAACTCTGCCATGTCGGTGTGAAACGGTCCTTTTCTTTATAACAAGCCGGAAACAGTTGCGACCAGTTTGCAGATGTCTCTGTAGCTAACCAGCTAGCTCGTTAACTTTACAGTAGCTGGTAACGAGGCAGTGTTGGTTTTTATTTGATGACTTGATTGAATGAATTGCAAGAGTCCAGTCTTTTCTGTCTCCATCAGATAAATGGCAAATAGCATCGGGTTGCTACGTTAACAAGAGAGAAACCACCACAGGGAAAGAGGCCATGTTGGAAACGTAGACACCGTCGACGTCACCTGATGCTTGAGTGTTGCTACACCTGGTGAGAACGAGCGGTAAAACCTGAAATGGGATCAAGTCTTCCAGAAAAGACGCGTAAAATCAACGCAGGTCGTAATAAGTTGGTGTCATGTTGCCATCACAGCCAATCAGAGCCTGAGTCTTCAAACACAGTGAACACTGCAGAGGCATTTCACCTGGTAGTGAACGCTGATTGTTCCCACTGAAGACAAAAGCCAGGTGTAAGCAGGTGTTAGCAGGTGTTGGAGAGTTTGGTGTTCGGTGTGATAGAGAAGAGAGAGACGTGTTTGTGTTGGAGCTGAACGAATCCTTAAAGTCGTCTCATCAGGCGGCTTTCTGCTGCTGTTTCCTGCTGCACATCACCTGTGAGATGATCCTCGTGTTTAGTCATCTTAATACCGCACACTTCCTCTTTGTTTAGTGTGTGTGTGCAGTTAAACAGACACACACATCCTGACATCACACAGCATCTGAGGTACAGTCGGCCGCACGCTGACTGAGCCGAGGCCGACGTGTCGTTACAGCCGAGTGAGGAGAGAATTTATTAGAGTGGAAGTGGAACTGGGAGAGCAGAGTGACAGTACTGGGACACTGCTGTTTACCTGTGTGTGTGTGTGTGTGTGTGTGTGTGTGTGTGTGTGTGTGTAATGACAGCAGTGATACAGCAGCATTGCATCATGTTGTGGGTGTATGTGTGTGTGTGTGTGTGTGTGTCCACCCACCTCCGTCTTTATGTGAAAAATGATATGAGGCATGTGTGTGTGTGTGTGTGTGTGATTGTGTGTGTGTTTTATCTGTGTGTGTGTGTTTGATAGTCTCAGTCGTCCTTCAGCTGACAGCGCGGTGGTTTCTCTCTGTGACAGTAAAACATCCAACAACCGCACACACACACACACACACACACACACACACAGATAAAACACACACACAACCACACACACACACACACACACACACACACACTCACACACACACACACACACACACACACACACACAGTTGTAGCTGTGTCCAGGCAGGCAGATTTGTTGTTTTTCACTCACTGCAGCTGATACATGCATATTGATCAGTGATATCACCAGCAGCAGCTTGTAATTAACTGCTGCGTCCATCACGCACACACACACACACACACACACACACACACACACACACAGAGGAGAGCAGCTTGACAGAGACGTGAGTTGTTCCAGGAGATTCACAGCTGATCCAAACACACGTTCAGAGTCCAGAGATAGAAAGTAATCAAGTATATTTACTGGAGTACTGTACTTGAATACAATGATGTGGTACTTCTACTCCACTTCAGAGGGAATCCTACATCATTTTCCAACCTTCACAGTAAAACTGTGATTGTCCGAGGTGTTAGTTCAGTTGATTTCCTGTTTTATGTTGAAAGTTTATCCTCGTGTGTCGCCTTTTCCTTTCCACTTCCTGTCTTTGTCTGTTTTCCCGCCGCTTTTTTCTGGATTTCACTTAATTCCAAATCAATTTGTACAATTCGGAGTCTGTTTATGGATTTCTGATTAATATGATTAAAAGAACGGATACTGGAGAGCAGATTGTCTGAACCACGACAAGGATCCCGTCTACCTCGGTTTCTATCGCTCTCCCTCTTCACCTTCTTCACCTCCTCCATCAGTGGAGTTTCCTCAGTTGCTCCACAGTAACTTGGGGATAGTGACCGAGGAAAACAAAACTTCTTCCCGTCCAGGCAGACGCACTTCCCTCGTGCCCTAATTTGACCTTCATTTCCCTCACGCTCTTTGCTCTGCGTAATACTTTCCTATCTCAGAATGATGAACAGATGCTAAGAGATGCTAGCTTGTCGTGTCTCCGTGTGCAGTTTGAAGAGATGTTACACACTCAGATTAGGCCGGCTCACCACAAACACTACGTATCTGTCCGATCAGGCAGCTGCAGCTCATTTTCTCCTGCAAAACTCGCCAAATTGCTTTTAACTCAGAAACAGTTTTTTTTTTGCCTCAGATGGAGCAGATGTCTGCGAGTCTGTCAGCCTGAGATTCACCTCAGTTTAAAGAATCAGTTCGGAGTCAGTGAAGTGAAGCGTTTCTGACGGAGCTGCAGGATCACAGGAGACGGGCAGATTGATGCCACGGTAACAAACAAGTCGGCATCAAAGTCAGTTAAAAATCTCAATTACAAAGTTTGCGTTAATACTTTTATTTTCACTGAGGCTGCAGAGTAAAACACAAACTGCTCTTGTCTGTTTTCTGCAGATCAACAGTGAGATTCACAGAACTTTCTCTGTCTCTGTCCTTCAGAAACTGAACTTCTAGAAGATGTTTTTTTATTTTTAGAAGTGTCGTGACTCTCGGGATGTCAGTCTGACTGCTGGTCTAGGTATCTCAACAACTACTGGATAGACAGACATGAAACTTCCCGGTTCCCAGATTACAACTCCTGCTGACTTTGACTCTGACTGTAATTAGCTCTGGTTCTGTGGCTGTTGTAATCAAAGACGCGTCATCAACGTAAAACAACCTGTAGAATATCAGATTCACACTTTAGTTTGAGGAAATCCTGCTTTTCTTTGGTTCCAGTCGGGAACCAACTTTTCAGTTTATCAAGTGATTTATTTTGGGGGTGAAAAGCTCATAATTGTTCAAAATTACGTGTCCAAACTGAACAGGTTTCACGTTTGTGGAAAATACTGATACTGAATCTCTGAAGTTTCCTCTCGCACCATCAGCAAACTGTCCAACACTTTTCTGTTTATGACCAAAGACATGCAATTAATGACTTTCCTGTCGTCCTCAGCTGTATATTGGCTAATGCTAGCATGCTAACACCCTAAAGTTATATTGTGACGAATGTTAATGTAGCACACTCCGGCTCCATACGCAGCTTTCTTACGACGGCTGAAAACTTTCTCTTTTTTTCACTTTCTAAACATCAGACTCCGGACATCGACAGCTTTCTGATGTTAGCATTTAGCTTAAAGTGTCTATGGTTACAACATCAGAACGTCGAATGAAAGACAGGCTAACAATTTAGCAAGCTAGCAAACAGGAAATGAAAAGGCATAAAAAAGACGAGACTGTTGGCAACATTTTCCTCAGCTTGTTAATAAAATGACAAAAAGGAACGTCACATGACAGAAACTATAATATATTAATTAACCATCCACCATAAAAATAAACTTCCAGCAAACAACTCATTAAGTCAACACCACACGAGGGAGTGATGTTTTTGTGTTTCGATGGCAGTTACGAACACTTTGCATGTGTCCAGAAGCTTTTTTTGTGTCAACTTTAACTTTGCAGAATGAGACAGAAGAAGGAGAAGGGTGAAGTGTTTATGCTGCTGGAGGAGCTTTGATCACATTTTTGGTGGTTCTGTGGTCAATTAAGTGAAACGAGTTGCAGTGAAGGAGCTGAGTTTACCTTCAGCCACAAGCTGACGTGAGTTTTAATGCTCCGACTGCTCGGTGTTACATCAGGAAATATAAATCCTGACCTCAAACCTCCTGGAAGTCCGACCAACAGTGATGATCACAGTTTCATTCATGGATGTGGAGATTCACACACACACACACACTCAGCAGTCACACTGTGTTGTTTCATTGAGGTCACTGCCCCTCCCTGCATGCTGATTGGTTTGTTGCAGCTGTCATGTGACCTCATTGTATTGATTATTGATTAGAGAGTTTGGCTGATCGGCTCCTGTGTGTGTCTGTGACTGACAGATGTACTGTATGTCCTGTTCAAGATGAAGCAAATTGTTTATTTACAAGCTGAAAAACGTGATAAAAACCAGGAAATGTGGATTTTAGAGAGGAAATAAACGTCACGACGCTCCTGATCCTCCCTCACATGATCTGATCGCACAGACAGTCCGTCACCAGGATTGTTAGCAGCGAACGATCCGGCAGAGACTCGTGCTCTACTTTAAATAACCGGCACAGTAATGAAATCTCTCTCGGCATCAGCGATATCACATCATCAATATTTGACTTTGACTGTGTGAATTATCAGAATCCACCTGAAGCACAACTTTTATCTCCCTTTTATGTATTTTCCTCTGCATCTAAAAGTCGATGATGTCCGCTCGCGGCTGTGAATCCATTTGTCTTCCTGCAGATTTGAACCAAAACTCGACCCGACTCTGTTATAGTTTGTCTGGAGAGCCGAACACGATCTCGGCCTGATTCGCTTATTGTCTCTCGAGACCTGACCTGCCCAACGCCGGCCTGGTTCCATTTCTGTTTGTGTCTGTGTACATTTGGACAGAAAATTAAATTTGTCTCTCTGCAGATGTGAACTTAAACCCGACCTGATCGTGTTATTTCCTCCGCAGAGTTTAACACGCACTCAGCCCTGCTCTGTGTCTCTGTGTAGATCTGATTGTAAACTCTGCCAAATTTAATTTCCCTCTCTGTATAAAAACTTGGCTTAATTCCAGTTTGCTCTCTGCAGAGCTGAGCATGCACTAATTCCATTTCCTCCCTGTATCTGTTTTTAGATCCATCTCTATTAAAATCGGCCTGATTCCATTTCTTCTTGTCTGTGCCTTTGCTTGTAGATCCGTCTGTACGCTCGGCCGGATGCCATTTCCAGCGGAGCCGGGGACTACGCTCTCCACATCACCAAGAGGCTTCTGGGATTTTACCAGGACTACTTCAAAGTTCAGTACTCACTGCCCAAGCTAGGTAAGGCTGCTGACGTCCGCCTCTTCCTTTGACAAGGTCCGGTCGTGTTGTTGTTGAGAGTTTTGGGATGCGTCCCTCTGCGCTGCGGCCAGTTTGGGGTAAAGATGGAAAGAAACCGTCGCTCTGATGTGTTAATTTCCTGTCAGCTTCAATTAAATAAAACCTGCACTGTGTTTCACCCTGCTGATCTGATGCAGGAAACAAGAACAGCTTCTCCTTCCTGAGCTGCCCGTTTCAGGGAAGTCAGCCAATTCTTTGTCCTTCGTGCAATTTCTGTTGGGTTCATCACTTTGTGCTCATATCAGGCAAAGAAAGCACCGTGTCCTCCTCTTCTTCCTGCGTGTCGGGGGGATGTGCGCTGTGATTAAGTCTGGGAATTGAACCTCGGTCAGTTCTTGTGTTCAGACATTAAACACTGGTGCATTTGAGAGTTTGAGCTTATTACGTTAAATGAAAACAAGGATTGTGTTAATACTCAGCAAGGTGCGGTATTAAAGTGAGGACTGCACCTTGTGCTGAAGCTCAACTCCAAATTAATTTAATGAAAGTGAAGAAAATGTAACTTCCTCCCGCTGCAGAATGAAGACGTCTTCAAATGTCATTCTTTGAAGAAAAAATGACTTTGTATTGAACAGCTGGTGTCGGTGCACTCGAATGACTTGAAATGAACTAAGACAGGAAGTTGATGCACTGAAAGAAGCTGAAGTGGCAGTTGATGTAAAATGGCCGCCGTTAAAGAGATTTTTGTTACAGTTAGTGGAAGTTTAAACGCTGAAAGGAGAAGAAGTGTCACTTGTTGTGATAAAAGTCAAGTTTCCTGTTTTTTCTTTATTTTTCTTACTCAATTTAAAATGGCATTTTTGTGGCAGAGCTTCATTTGAAGCCCTGAATAGACCTGGAGTTGGAGTCCTGAACGGAGATGAACGTTTGAACATTCAGTTTCTCTCTCTGGGCTTCAGGTTTTGGTTCTCGCTCCACCTCCAGTTGTGTGACTGTGTTTGATGTTTACACTTTCTCTCCTGTTCAAGTTAATGAATCATTTCAGAGAAGTCAGATTTCGCTCCCCCTGCCTTTCTTCTTCTTCTTCTTCTTCTTCTTCTTCTGTCTTCATAATTGTTTGTGTTTTACACCTCTGTTCTGCCAGAATCACTTAGCCGTGTCCCAGCGGTGCATTTCCTTTTCTCCTCTCTGCACCCAAACAAGCTACTGTGATCACTGTGGCTCCATATTGTATGTGTCAGACACCTCCCTCCTGTCCACACTCGTTCATCACATTACAAATTCACTTTCACTCAAAGCGTCCTGTTTTTTTTCTTCCTCCGCTCAGATTAGGTTTGACATTTACTTTCCCTCCCTGACCTTTACACTGATATTAGCTGCATTAACAGGCTCGTCCATGCTATGGTGCAGGCCAGGCCACATAAAGACATCAGGTGGAAAGAGCTTGTCAGGAGCTTAGGAGGAGTCTGTTTGAACCGGGTGACAGAGAAGTTCTGACATCTTAAAAAGGGCTTTTAACACCAATATCCAGGTGTCTGAGATAAAAAATGCTGTTTTGTGACTTTAAAATACCGCTTCTGGAGAGCAACATAAGCACTGAATTCATTATGAGTCTTTATTTCCCTTTTTACACCGACTGTGTGCAAATAAGTAGGTGCTTAGGTTAGGTATTTTTAAACAAGAGACCACATTTTCCAACCGTGTTCGTGGCAACAAACGCAGATATTTTTGACTTGACATCGAGACAAATTGCATCATTTTAACAAGTCGTCGGGACGATTTCCAGATGTTTTGCAGTGACAGAACCAGATATCTTTGTCAGTCAAGTAGTTTTTGTGCCTGAAAACTAACCAAAGCATAAGCCGTGTTGTCACAACATAAAATCGAAAGTGCAGCCTCACAGAGCCTCTAGCACTGTCAACACTTTATGTGAAGACAGGTTATTAACATGTGAAATATTATGATCACAAGTCTTCATCTTGCTGGAGCAACATTGATATATTGTGTGCCAGGCCATCGTTGCTTCTGGTCCAAATGTCCTGGAAACACAAGCGAACCTGGAGTTTTCTGTTCAGGATGCTTCAGACTCAGGTAGCTAAAATATCTTTGCCCAGCCGTGTCCTTTAGTAAACCTGGCACACCTATCTGCTGGACTCAGGCCAGCCTCATGATCGATGACGCACCAGAATCTACCCCACGTTGGGCTGATTCCAGGAGTCAACATTTGCCCAAAGCTTGGCTGTGTGCTGCTAAATGGAGCCGATTTTCCCTCCAAATGAAACCGGGCCCACATTCTCATAACCGAGCCAAAACTGGTGACAATATGTCGGCCAGAGCCAGCTCAGGTTTGGTCCTCCAGGGTGCCAACACCTTGCATTTGTTCTCGGTATCATGTAGAGATATCCTCAGCTTTTTTTTGCTTCTACAATATCTTTGGGATCAGAGCTTCAGAGCTGCACTGGACATGGGAGATTGGAGAGTCGTTATGCTGCTCCTGTAATTTAAAACGATACTGCTCTTTATTTATAGAGAACTTTTCAAAACCAAGGTTACAAAGTGGTTCACAATCTGTAGATTTTACAAGGAAGCCATTCAAGTACTATCAAAAAGACAATTCAAGTAACATCAGGATAAGCTCTGGGATGAAGTTATTTTCTAAGAGGAGATTTCAAAGATGCTCAGACTGAACCTCTTTCCCTCGGGCAGGATGAGCCTCCGGGCCACGGCTGTGAAGACTCTCCACTGGTATCAGGCCGTGGCACAAGTATAGTACTAAAAAGTCAGAAAATCGGAAGGTACAAGGCCTCAAAGAGCCCTGAAAGTAACAACGAGAGCCTAAAATCAGTTCTAAGATGGTAAAAGGAAGCTGGGACGAGCTTCGTGATATACTGTTTAGAGATATAATAACTAAGAATTCTGCATTAAAATGTCTAAAAATGATTAAACCTTTGTTTTATATTTTGTTGAGTTGTGTTCTTATATTATCCAAAATGTTTCCAATAATTTGAACCAGACAAACCCACAAATGTACTCAAGGTAACGGTGCGTTTCATCTCAGGATTATTTCTGCTGCAGTCAGGCTGATAAACAGGAGTGAAGATAAATCCACTTTTTAATCCGAAAAGTTAAAAGGTAATCTCTGAGCTCTCCTCCCGTCGGTAAACGGCTCCCGATCAGAGCTGCGTCCGGCCGTCCACGCAGAGCCGACACTGTAGTGAGCATTTATACATGTGAGCAGCAGCCGACCGGTCAGAAGAGACCGCAACAGCTGAAGAGGGCGGTGTGTTTACTGGGGAAACAACACACCACAATCCCTGATGTTTTGATTGTATGTGGCACAAATACTGCAGATATGAACTGTAGCTGTCACTAAAAAGTAAAAAAGTGATCTCTGATCTCTCCTCCCGTCAAGAACATGTGGTGCTTTCTTGTCTGGGGAGGTGGGGTTGAGTCTCGTCCTTGTGTTTCTGCTGCAACAGGCTTGACTTATTGTTAGCGGATCCCGGCTTGCTGAGTCGGACTTGCTGGCCCGTCAGGTCATCATGAAGAAAGCTGATGGGCAGAAAGATGTTTGGGTTGCTTTGCGTGCTGCCACTGGGTCCTGAACAGGAGCCAGACTCTCAAATAGACGGATGGATTCAACAGAGGGAAACGCTGATAATGTGCCAGATAGTAGTCCCAAACTCCCCGAACGCACTCCCAGCTCAGTGTTTTGAAGTTCTGGAAGTCAAATTAGCTCCAAATCCGAGCGTGAACTGTGGTAAATACTTAAATGCAGCGAGCGCAAACTCTCTCTGCGTCGACTCTTCTTCTTTGATTTGATTTTCTGTTTTAAATCTAGTCAGACGCTTCCTGTTTTTGTGTGTGCGTGTGTCAGCAGAGACCGAACGCATTCTGCCGTTATGAATCTGCTTTGTGCGTTTTCACCCTGTTAGTCGACATAAATCCACGTAACTACGATTCTCTGCCAGCGCGAGTGTGTGTGTGCACATTCATACTGATGTTGACATCAGTCTTTACCACAGCTTGCCTCTAACCCCACCCCACCACTGCCAGCTCTGTGTGTGTGTGTGTGTGTGTGTGTGTGTGTGTGTGTGTGTGTGTGTGTGTGTGTGTGTGTGTGAGTGGTCCCAGAGCCTCAGGGCTCCATCTGTTGTCATGCAGGGCATCGAGCTCCCCTGAGAGAGCGAGAGAGAAATGATGAGCCGAGATACAAATTTAAAGAGACAGAGGGGAAACTGCAGCGTGCAGACGGATGAAGACACAGATCGTAACGATGAAGAATTACAGTCAGAGTCGTTCAGGTTTAGGTCCCGTCAGAGCCGAGCCCGAGGACGTCCATCTGTCCGTCCACATATCTCCGCGTCTGACCCTCCAGAGGGCCGTTTAATTTACCGTGGATATTCGTGTCCCCCAGAGGATGAAGCTCAACTACGTCGTTGACCCTCTGAACTTTCCTCAAGTGCCGACACCAGACCAAAAAACTCCACTTTAAACCCGCTCACACCTGGTGTCAACGCGTCACGTCTGTCAAAGTGTCACGGTGTGAACGCGGTCGGTCAGGCGGGATGATTGCATTGTGATCGCAGCGTATCCCGGTTGTAAAAGACATCTGCTTAAAAGGTCACTCAACTCAGCCTCTTCCTGCTGGTTCAAGCTTCCTGTCAGTCAGCGACAGTGAAGAATACGTTTAATCCTTCCTGTGGGGAGCCGTTCGCCATCCGACCACATTCATTTACTCCTTCTAAAAGAGGTGTTTGATATCGTCGGCCTCAGCGTTTGTTGCCTTCCTGCAGGTTGTTTTCCTTCTTGTTGCCTTCGCCAAGGAGGTGATGTTTCCCTCCGTGTCTGTTGGTTTGTTTGTCAGCAGGATTAGACGAAATTTACTGAACGGATTTCAACAAAACTTGGATGGAGGATGCGTCTCATCCCAGATTAGACCCCATTAACTCCTGGTGTGCATCCAGGAATTTCATCTTAATTTCTTTTCTCAATTAACATTTTCA
Source organism: Pagrus pagrus (assembly GCF_965226575.1). Classification (NCBI taxonomy): domain Eukaryota; kingdom Metazoa; phylum Chordata; class Actinopteri; order Spariformes; family Sparidae; genus Pagrus; species Pagrus pagrus. The sequence continues at coordinate 2,187,834 of NC_140205.1, forward strand.
TGAATTTCTCTGGGAATGAAAAAATCATGTGTTTTTAAGTTTATGTAGTTATGTAGTTTTTTAGTAATATGTTTTCAGTGAAGGTAGTCTTTAGTCAGCTGCTTCATCATATCGTACAGAGATAGAAACCTGCAACTACGACCAAAAGGGATTCAGAAAGGTACCAAGGCTACCCACCTAGGCTTTGTTGGGCCTTGGTGGAGGTATGCACTCTACTGAGGTTCATTCTAGTTATAAACATGCAGTGGTTCGGCTGTTCTCTTGTTTTATCCATTTTCAGTCCAGTTTTCAAGCTTCGATTTTTATCTAAAATTCAAGAAAAAGTTGTTTACAAGCAACTGAAGCCTTTCGGTCGTGTCAGGGAGCACCAGAGGGATGAATCGGCTCTGTGAGGAGTTTATTGAGACTGTGCTATTTCAATACTTTCAGACCTTTGTGGCCTCTGATCGTAAACTGCTTATCACGACTGACTGGAACGGTGGGTTGGGATCAAGAAAATGTCGGGAAAATAGAAAAAATGGAAACTTTGTTGAAGTTATTCACAGAAAGTCACGTTTCATCCGAAGATTGTTAACAATATTTTAAAAGTAATGCATGTTACCAGTTACCGGCGAGTTATTTTCAACATTGTCACACATCAAATTTGTGTGCGTCTGTGCCAAATAATTTTAACAATACAGCACGATACTGAGGATACGTCCTAGGAAACATAAACTTTTCCTCCATCGTTCCAACTGTTTCACTGTGACTGTAGTTAATAAGGAATGGCTTTCATCTCTCTGTAGACGTGTTTTGACTCCTTGTTGTCACCTGTACATGCCGTTCCCTCTTCAAGCTAAACTGCAGTCTAACACACATTTTTGTGGCGAGGCAGCCTGCTGAGGTTTACCCCAGTCTACCTGAAACTTTTTCTCATCTCAAACTCCACAGGATTATAAGAAAGAGGAGAAATATCTCCTTTCCTGTCCCTCCCAAAGGTAAAGACGAGCACCAGGAGAGCTGAAATATATATATATATATATATATATATATATGTGTGTGTGTGTGTGTGTGTGTGTTGAATTGGGACCAGTTTGGAGAGCAGATGAGTCCACGTCTAAAATCTGTAGCTGTAGCTACAGAAATGATGGATCCAGCGGAGCATACAAATCCTTCCCTCTTTTCTTTCCTTCCACGACTCCTTCCCTCCTTTATTTTTACCCCGAACCAAACCCAGCGCTCCTTCACTTTCTGCAGAAGCTCCGTCCCAGCTGGGGAGCTGGTTTTTCCTCGCGTTCTGTTCAGTGCAGAAGTGCAGAGATAACTGAAGGAGCGATAACGGGCCTCTCCGGGCTTCCGTAGGAATTCATTTGACTGTTCCAGTGGAGCAGAAATCTTGCAGCAGCGGAGCGAGCCGAGGCTCAGGTGATCCGACTGTCAGGAGAATTAACGCTGAATATCTGAGTGTGTCTGAACGTGTGTGTGAACACGCCAAGTGGACTAATGTGTTCTGTTGAGTTCTGGCTCCATCTGGGATCCACAGAGACACACAGACAGCACCGCCTGAGGTCCAACACACACACACACACACACACACACACACACACACACACACACACACACACACACACACACACACAAATGTGCACCTACATTCCCCCACTTGTGTCTTTTTCATCTTTTCATCTTTTCTTTCCATCCTTCTTTCTTTCTTTCCTCTTTGTCTCTCGCTCTCTCTCTCATGCCGTCGCCTCGGGCCGACACACAACAACAGATGGACTGAACTGAAACACACACACTTGCACACGCACACACACATTCAACACACACACACACACACTCAGAGCTGCAGGCCAGTCAGCTGTCTGCCTGCTGCTGCCTCAGTGAAGCTGAAAGCCGAAAGTCTCTTCCAGTCAGTCGGTCCGTCCGCTTCGTTCAGAGCTGTTTGAAAGAATTTAGCATTAATATTCAATAAAGTGAGGAAGACAATCTTTTTTAGACCGCAGTGACTTTACAAAGTTTCCCCACAGAATGAAAGAGGCGGCAATAATACAAGAAATTGAACCTCTTTTCCCCTGTCGAGCATCGAATCGCCTGACAGAACTGTATTTGAAATTCTGCTGAGGACCCCAGAGTGTCCAAAGACATCACACACATCAGGCTGAATTTGGGGGGAAATGCATATAAAACGGTGCTCGGGACATCTAGAATATTTTCCATTTGATGCAAAAGCTGCAGCCATAAAAAACACGACGTCTCAGATTTCAATATTTCACCCAGAATGAGATTGCTTCAATAAAGGCTGGAGCACAAAATGTGTAACCCGGAGAAACAGCACCACAGAACACGATGTGAAATACTGAAGAGAGGGATCTCGTCCTCGACCTCTTCAGGGCACAGTGAACATTTTCAAACTCAAAACTAGTTTACTGCCTTTGTTGCTGTAAGTCATTCAGTTAACTGAAACGCAGTAGTTTGTCAAAAAAAACCTTCTTTCATTGTGTTTAAAGCTGCACTTAATCTGTGTTTTTGTGGTTACAAAGGACTGAATCTAAAGTTAATGTAACAGTGAGTGTTTATATGCTGTTTTAGCATCTATCAGTACATTGTTTTGGTTTAACGTCCTGCTACTTTGCTGTAAGCCTGTCGTACAGTCGCAGTTTGGTTAGGGTTAGGGAAACATTGTCGTTTAGATTAAAATAACTTTGTTACTTACGTACGTTCAGCTACAATCGTACCGACATGATGTACATACCTTAAATTACGTTACATACTTGACATAACCCAACAGTAGGTTAAAATAACTCAACATTGTTGGTGTCCTGGATCAAAGTCCTGTGCTTTTTTATCCCGACCGCCCACCTTAAGTCCTAAATCTGACTTTTTCATCCTTTAAACTACTTCCCCCGCCTTCCTCCTTTGCTGCTGTAATAATTACTGCAGCCACTAGAGGTTGCCTCCTAACAACAAACACCAATATGGCTCGTGAGAAGCTGCCTCCACAGTTGACCTATACGCTTGTTTCCCTAATGAAGACGGGCTCAACTGAGGAGTTGGTGGAGACCAAAGAGAGCGAATATTTGACTTCAACATGACTTCAAATTAATGTGGGTATTTTAAAACCTGCGTCCTACATATTTATGTGTTTTGGTGTGATTGTTTTCGTCTATGACAGGCTGATGTTGTTGTTTTAAGTGTCTGACAACAGTTTGTTAAATAATAAGATCGAGAGTTGTTGCAGGAAAAACAACAGCGAAACTTGAGTCAGAGTTGGAGAGAGGAGTTTGGTGTTTACCTCGAGGAGCTGCCAGCAAGAATTTATTTCCAAAGTCGTGGCTGAATATTTAACTCATTTTGACAATCGGCAAAAAGGATCTTTTTGTTTAACAGTCGAGTCCCTCTCTGCAGGGTAGTCAGACAACAACTGACTGTTTTAATTAACGCAACTTTGATGGTTGCAGTTGCCCCAAAGGATTACATTGCAGCTGAGACGATGTGATGGACTGATTCAAAAACTTTTGGTAAACATGAATCATTTACACACCAAAGTGGAAACTAAAATAAAGACAATGATGCTGACAAACAGAACTTCTTAACTGCAAAAACAACCAAAGGTTTCTGCAGCAAGCCACCTTCACAAAATCCCCTGAACTGAAACTCGTAAGCAAAGAGCAAAAACTACAGTAGTTATTGTTCCTGTGTCGACTCATAATGGAGACAAACATGTTTTACCACCAGAAAATATGTTTGTTTTCCCTGCAAAGACTAAATCCGCAAATAAAACCCTCAATGATTCCACAGTAATCTCCGAAAGTTTACTGTCTCATCGACTTACATAATAAAATCTGGAACGGTCCCTGAACGCCTCATCTGCTGCTCCACAACCGTCCTCACTGATCCTGCAGCTTTCACTCTCTCCAGTTACGTCTGTGCAACAGAGGAGCTTGTTAAGTATGTTTCTTCTTTATCCATTGTAAATATATTATTTTTTTTAAGCTGGCTCTCCACCTACTTCAAAGCTGTCTGGGATCTGGTAACATTTTTCTTTTTGTTTTTCCGGGCTCTCCCAATCCCCAGAAGAAGAATCCTGGAGGATTTGCTGCTTCTTGCGGATGACTTTGATATACTTTTATTCCCACTCGGGTACATGTGTGATACTTTCTAGACCATGGATTTATGGAGAGAACAGGATAATGTGATCCAAGATGTTGCCTCGTTCATAAATGTGGAAGGCGTGAACCAGCCGGGATCCTTCTTCAGGCTTCCTGAGGCTGCGGCGTCTTGGAGTCCCTCTCTGGGGGAACTGTTGGACTTTCTGCCAATGCTCTTACACTTCACAGTGGAGACATTTGGGGGGAAGACAAATAAGATGTAGCTAAAATGGGACCTTGCAGGATAGTGGAGATGAAACTGCAACATCTGTCCTGATGATGGCGCTAGAGGGAAGATTATCAGCTTATTAATCAGCAGGTTTCATCCTCCAAGGACGCATGAATTTAATCCGTCAATTTTTAGAAATCTAGTCAGTTTGAGTCTTGTTATTGATCAAAGTGTTCGATTGAGTTGAACTACGGTCGGTCGTTCGGCAGCCTTGTCGTTGACGTCGTGATGTTAACAACATCTGGTGTGCGCAATAAAGTGATCAGGAAAATACCTCGGTGGAAATTGTATCAAAAAGCCTAAAAAAGGACACGATGCTTAACACGCTCAGAAGTATTTTGCTCAGTTTTCTACGTTCAGAATTGTTTTGTTGAGTTAAATTTCATGAAAATACATGCAGCATTTTTATTTTTTAAATTCGTAACATGATATAAATACTTTTCTCAATTGTTATGGTGTATTAACTATGGATGTTAATTATTAATCATTAATCGCAGTTAAGAATTAAAGATGTCTTAACTGACAATCAGAGGCAGCACAAATACAATAAAAACATATTTTACAATAACAGATTACAGATGTTTGCTTTTCAAATATATATCCAAGTAAAACACAAAATACTGGTGTGAGAAAATGTGTTTAATTAAAATATATTTAATCGCTTCAGTGTTTGATTTTGTTGCCAGTTGTTCACACAGATCATGTCAGTGGTTAAAACAGTTTGCTGAAGGAAAGATGTTCAACATATTTCACATATCATTGATGATTAATTAATAATCGTTAAGGCAGTCGACTATCGATTGAAGAAATTACTTAAAATCTGCCTCCTCGTATTAACATACACAGTCTTTAAGTCTTTAAGTTGTGCAGATTGTAGAGATGTGAAACATTTGAAGATGAGCAAAAATAGCAGTGTAATCACTGGAGTTCAAATAATCCTGAAGAAAACTTTAAAATTATACATTTCTCAGACAAGTTCTGCAGTTATAAGTGTCTTTCTCTGTGATTCATAAGCGGATTTATGGGTATTTATGTGCGATGGACATCAGTGATAATAATATCCTCAGCAAGAGTATCTGAAAATGTCTCTCACGTCTCAGATTTGGCTGGATGATGACTATAATTTTAAGTGGCCAAAGTACAATAACCCACATTAAACTGTCCCTCACATCTCTCCTTCAAAGTGATTTACAGAAACAGAAACCCTGGGTCATTAAGACGGCGTTTTATTGGAGGTAACATACCAATTTAAAATCATGACATCTACTTTTTGCACAAATGAGTTTCCTATCCTCTTTGTGCTCTTCGGCCCTTTAAAGAACGACTCCGCTGGCTGTTTCTGCGCTGCCGGCACAAAGCAGGCTGAAAATGAATGGAGATGTTATCGCCGTTATCTTCTTCAAAAGTCTTTTAGCGGCAATTTCTTCCTATGACCTCACCACTGAAAGGTAATTTGGCGGTTGGTCCGCGGTTCAGAGGACAGGATGGATGAACGTCGGGTCTCTTTAGGACGCTGTCTCTGTTTCAAAGCAGTTTGGGAAACAGCCAGAGGTGAGGAATTTATTTCCAGCAGTGAGCAAAGCAGAGCCAAAACCATCCAGGACCTCTGAGAGGAGTTTAAAGGGATTATTTCCAAAGAGCTGGAGGACGACAGTCACAGATGAGACTCAGCTTCTCAGATCCTGAGGAGATACTGAGGTGAATTGATTTCACAGAGGAGAGCAGAGAGCCTCTTCAGCTGAGGAGACAACATCGGGGTCAGGGTTAACAAGCTGATCGCTGCTGTTCAACTAAAACAAAGAACTGTATCGAGGGTTTATGGACGCGCTTAAGAGGCTTTTTTCTGACGCTCTGTGGGGCCTCAGGGTGGGGGTGTTGGTTCAAAGCTGCCCAGGACCTCATGGGAGCTGGAGCTGCTCATAACACACATATATATTAGTCATTGTTGTATCTTTGTGTGAATGGCAAAGTGTTTTCAGCCTGCACAGTGTCGATCCTGCAGACAGCATGGTTTTGTGGATTCACTGTGAAAAGACGAATGAAGAATTGTAAAAACAAAGTGCAGGTAATCGATGTTTCTACTGCATTTTATTGAAAGTTCTAACTTGAAACATTGTCAATTCAAGTCATATCCAAGACGTCTAAAGACTGAAGAGACAGATTTAGGAGGAAAATGGTAGCGATGGGAAAGATTTTCAAGGAAACAAGTTGCACAAGACAATCGCACGACGCTCTGCTGACATCTCTAGTGTCCGTTTCACACGTGAAGGACTCCACAGTAAAATAAATGAATATTCAATGTTCAGCTGAACTTAAAAATAAAGCTTGCTGACAAACAGTTCACATACTTTGGGTTGAATAACGTTGAGTAACTCAAACCATGATCTCTGTCTAAACACAACCAAGCCTCAAAGGTCCTGTTTGTAAGAAATGTTGTTGGTATGTCGGATCACCACCATCTCACAGCGTCAGTATTTTACGAGTTTGGATTGAGGCTCAAAAATCAACTTTTCTTACAAATAGGACCTCTAATGAAACGTGGTTGCATCATCGACCAAGTCTTGACATCTCTTGTTCTGCAAATCAGCACATCAGCGCTGGAACGTAGACAGGAAAGCACTTACCTGAAAGACGGATCAGAAACCTTTTGTGAGAAGAAACATCGACGAGCTTTCAGTTTATCAGAGGTCTGTTTGGGAGCTGGATGAACTTTTACTGATTTCACCACTGAACCCTTCTGGTACGTTGTGGATACTCAGTCCTGGTTGGTTGATTGATGGGTCAGTTTTAGCTTCTTGGCATATTAAAAGTCCGGCTTGTTAGGAAGTAGATTTTTGTGTCTGATCCCCAGCTCGTCAAACACTTTTTGGATTGTAGGTCGGGTCGGCCGCCAACCAAAGGGCATCAGGGTTTGACGAGTTGGGTGACTCAAATATAAACTTTTCTTACAAAGAGCACCTTCGAGGCTGCTGTGAGACTTTAGCAACGCTCTTCCTTTTATACCCGTTCAGGTTATTTATCCTGTGAACTCCTCCACTGACAGGAAGTCCATAAACTTGACAGCTTGTTTGGAGCGTTTCAGGTTGTTTTGTTGAAATTTTGGACGTGTACGTTATCTCTTCAGAGAGTCTCATTACTTTAATACATTTGTGATTATCTTCACAGGACTGTGCTTTCAGTGTCAGACCATGATTGGACTTCTTTGAGGGAAATGATCAACAGAAGATGAGTTAAACGACTTGTGGGAAGAGATACAGAGGGGTGACGGGAGATCAACAGTTTCTGTAGACAGAAACCAGAAATTCTCAAACCTCAACCTCAATTTCGATGTTCATTTTGTGTGTGTGAGTGTCGCTATTAGTGTCACGTCAATGCAAGAACACAGCTTATTATGCAAAACACACACACGCACATACACACTCGCCGTGTCTTTAAAAGCACCAATTAGAGACATTTAATCACCGGACTGTCTGGATGAGTTACACTCAGCCTGTTCACCAGTGAGCTGCAGCCGCGCTGCTGGAATATCTCAGAGCAGCAGTAGATGTTTTTATCGATATCCGATACCAGAGGGAAAAACTGACACACTGTAAAGGGCGTTTTCAATAGAAGATAAATATAACGAGGCTTGTGTGTTGCACAACAGTATCTGAGTTCCTTGTAACCATCGTCGCAGTATTTTCCTATCAACTACAACTCTGCTGGCTGAGATTCGTCTGGCTTTGCTTTGAGAATTTTTGGCAGGTGGTTACCCCACTTTTGTCGAAAAAGTATCTGTTTTGTGTGACAAGAAACGGCCTTTGCATCGGTACATCGCTCTCTTCAGAGCCACCAGACTCCATTGACAAAAGCATCATTTCTGCCTCTCACAATACAGGAGTTTGTGGTGCACCGCTGCTTCAATCAGTGTGTTTCTCTGTGTTACTGTGTGACTTCAAATATTAACTAACATTATCAACAGAATGTGAAAACGTAACTGAATGTAAGATGAAAGCTGCTCAGAAAGCCCGACTTCCCGGCTCATGACCCAGATCTTCAGTGTTGTGCGGCGCATAGAGCGAGTACACGAGAGACGTTGTGTTCAACTTGAATTCGGGTCACTTGAATCAGGATACAATCATTTAAACTTGTGGCTCTTCCAGACTTTTCAAATTTTACTGGACCGCCTCGATTTCTGATCAAACGAGTCATTTTGCTCAAAAACGCGGTGATGTAATTACACGGTTTGGCCACTAAGACACTGGCGCTCTTCCTCGGGGGTCAGCTAGCCTGTAGCCACGAGAGGTCATAGTGAGATAAGAAACATCGCCAACACTTCCCCGGTGCTCTGAGCTCCCAGAGTCAGCTAATATGACCGCTAGCTGCACGGATAACTGAGCTAGCAAGCTCGTGGCAGCTGGTGATATGCTGCCCCCTGTCTGTTTGGAGTATGAACGACACCATCAGTCGTTGAATAGTGACACTGTTGGATTTAAGCTCCTAAAGAGAGATGGGTCGATGTTGAAGATAAGTGGTTGTTTGTGTTTAAGAGAACAAAAGTGCTTTATTTATCTCTACATGACGCATCCTGATGGATGGTAGGTGGTTTAAACTGTCCCGAGGGATCCGCGGGTTGTAAGGCAGGATAAACATGATGTTTAAAACAAGAGGCAACCGTCTAATATATCTGTGTTTAGACTTTAATATCTCCGGAACATCAAAACGTCAGAAGAAGTAGAATTGACTGTTGAGAGCTGAACTTGTTAGAGAGAGAAAATGTTTGGCTTGTTTCTAGAGAGAAATTTAGGGTTTTCCAGTTCACTTCAATAAAGGCAGGTTTACCTCGAGACACCAGAGGGCAAATTAAACTCTCTCTCTCTTTCTTTCTTTGTGTGTGTGTGTGTGTGTGAGTGTAACTCGTCCGGACAGCCGGCGCAGTGATTAAATGTCTCTAATTGGTGCTTTTAAAGACACAGAGGAGACAGAGTGTGAAGCCGAGGCAGCTATTTTAATGTCACTTCAAGACGACGAGAGAGGTCGTTATGTAACACACGTACACACAGTGCAGGAGTGTGTGTGTGTGTGTGTGTGTGTGTGTGTGTGTGTGGGTGTGTGCGCTGCTCTCCTGCTGTCACAATCAAAGACAACCGGCTGAACGAACGGACGAAAATAAATGAAAAAACAAGGGAGAGAAACGAGATGCTAACCAGCTCAGGACGGAGCAGGTCTCAGGTCTACTGTAGGAACACAGACACGGTTCACCTGGGGAGACGCTGATCGATCGAGGTATTGATCCGCAGTCTGAGTGGATCCTTGTGTCTCGACAGTAATGAGGCTTCATGGGGTTTAAAACTAAACTTTTAAAACATTTTAGCGGACGTCATTGGAGTGTGTCCGGTTTTCAAACCTCAGCGAACACCAGAGAGGAAGAGAGACGAGGCTGTGTACCTTAAAGAAGAAAAACACATGAAGTTTATGGATACAACATAATTATTATTATTTTTAAGGCTCTGATCTCAGTTTAAACAAACATCATACAGTCGACTAAAAACGCCCACTTTGATCTTGCAAATCAAGTCAGTGCTTACTGTTATTTCATTTAATTCTATTGAGATTTTTTATTTTTATTTGTTGCTAAGAACCTTTTTACAACATTTATCCAGTAAACAACGTGTGCAAGATCCTTCAATTTAATAATTTTGTTGTATTGCAATAAAATTTGTGTTTTGTCGAGTTGCGGTTTTTATTGTATTTATACAGGTTTTTATGTGTTACATCAAATATTTGCTATTTTTAAGCTTTCACATGTTCATCTTCTCTCGACTTGCTTCAGTAAGAGTTTGACTTACCATCGAGCTCGTGTGACAGCACCGCCCTTAGTTAGCCCGTGATAGACGATGCCCTTTTCCTTTCCAGAACTTTTTCAGATGGTTCTGTGTAACAAGACTTCTGGCACGAACTGACTACAGACGGACTCAAACACAAAAAACTAAATTCAAGATTGAACTGTTTCACAGTAAAGTTGAGTCACGGTTAGCTTCTTCGGCTGCTTCCTGTTAGCTTGTCTACCGCTGTTAGACATCAGTCCACCGGCCTGTTCTGCTATTAATGTGCTCGCTAATTATCTCCATATATGGCATGCTCCCTCCTGATTGGGCAGGAGGTGTGCCACTCTATGAGTGGGGCGGGACTTGTCCCCGGGCGACGGGAGTTATATCCAATGGAGCCGAATCACCTCTCTGCAGGTCCGCAGATCAGTTACCATGACGACCAGAGTAATACCTGTAGGCAGGGGTGTGATTGTGTGCGTGTGTGTGTGTGTGGTTTCAGGTGTGTGTGTGTGTGTGTGTGTGTGTGTGTGGTTGGTTGATTGCCAGCTTGTTGACTCAAACTCTCCCTGGCATCAGAGCCAAGGTCACCACACACACACACACACACACACACACACACACACACACTGAATTCATAGTAGAGTTTGCTGGCCCCTCACTGGCTCAGTGACCTGACATCTGTTGCCATGGTAACGTCTCTCCCACTCTCTCCATCTCTGCCTCCATCTGCTCTCCCCCGACGATGAAATTCAGATGTTTCTTTATTGGCAGAAACCTGCTGTTTGTTTCCACAACAGCTACAGTTACAGTAGAGAGGCTGTGTGTGTGTGTGTGTGTGTGTGTGTGTGTGTGTGTGTGTGTGTGTGTGTGTGTGAGTTTAACTAGTTTAAAGTGGGGGTAATCACATCACATTACGTTCTGTGGGCAGATGTTTCTGGTTTAGGAACCAGAGAGGGACCAGAGCGCCGCCGTATCAGTGCTCGGGTTTGTTTCGTTTACCTGCTGTGACGCCGTCAGCTGGTAATGTTTGCGCCTTGTGAGTCTGTGTGTGTGTGTGTGTGTGTGAGTGTGTCATCATGGCTATAGCAGAAGTGATTCCAAATATTTTGCCAGGTGTTACATGTCTGTCCGTCTGTTTGTTTGTGAGATGAGAGGGTTTGAAGCGGGGGTGCCAGAACGAGGGAGGTAGAAAGTGGACTGATCTGCACAGAGCCCCGACTTTAACCCCGTCCAACATCTTTGATTTGAGCTGGAACACCAGCTGTGATCCAGAGACGATCAGCCAGACGACCAACATCACAAGTTCCTGTTTGTTTTTTTTATTTGTGTCACCTTCTTCATCTCGAACGCACCGGAATAAACAGGGGACAGTAGAAAGTTAAAATGTGCGATTTTTGAATGGAGTTTGGTTGGAGCACATTTTGAGTTCAGGTTTAACTGTGTTGAAAAACAACTCAAGTGAAAAAGTTATGGTGGATTGTTCTCCACATCTTTCTGGTTATTTTGCATTTTAAAGCTCCTTCCATCTCATCTTCATTCAAAGAGATTCATCGTTACATTTTGTGAATTTATCAGCACAAACGTCTAATCTTTATGCAGAAATGGGTCCAAACAGTATATTATTAGATCATTCAGGTCAGGCCATTTTTCAGAGACATCTCTCTTCTTGACACTGTGATGGTTTTTACTTTGAATATCTTTAACTTCAGTCTCTCTTTCAAACAGCGTCCTTAACTTCAGCACGCGTCAGAGTTTCACACCTGGCGAGGGCTGAAAATTAGTGTGTTTTCATCGCAGCTGTTCAGCGCTGGAGCTGATAAACACCTGACTGCAGCAGAGTCATTTTATGCTGGAATGACTGCAGATTGTACTCGATCACATTGGAGGCAAAAAAGCCAGATGTTAGTGGGTTTTTCATCCAGTGTCAAAGGGGTAATAGAGTTGGAAATGTATCAGATTTCCATATATTTCTGGTCACGTATAAAAACACGACAAAACTCTCCTGACATCCTGGATATGAAACGCAAATGAAGGATTAATGATCAGATTTGATGTAAAGCTGGAGGTAAAGTTCTGCAGAGTCTGAGACAAAAAACAACCTGAAGTTTGATGATGGAGCATTTTCACTAATCTACAGGGTTTTAACAGACTTTAACACACACACACACACACACACACACACTGAATTCTTGTTATATATTGTCATCATAAGGAGAAAAGTTTGCCTTTCTCTTTGTTTTGTATTTTGTGTCACGGTCTTCATCACAAACACACCAGAATAAACGGTAGAAAGTTAAAGTGTGCAATTTTTGAATGGAGTTTGGTTGGAGCACATTTTGTGTTTCAGTTATTAACTTTCTACGTGAAAAAAGTCCCCACATTTTTCTGATTATTTTGCATTTTAAAGCTCCTTCCACCTCCTCCACATCTGAAGAGAGTCATTACATTTCATGTGTACCTGGAAAAAAAAAAGGCTGAAAATGAGTGTGTTTACATCGCAGCTGGAGCTGATAAACACCTGTGACTGCAGCCGAGTCATTTTATGCTGGAATGACTGCAGATTGTACTCAATCACATCGGAGACAAAAGCCAGATGTTAGTGGGCGTTAGTGGGTTTTTCATCCAGTGTCAAAGGGGTAATAGAGTTGGAAACGTATCAGATTTCCATATATTTCTGGTCACGTTATGTATAAAAACACGACAAAACTCTCCTGACATCCTGGATATAAAACACAAATGAAGGATTAATGATCAGATTTGAGAGAAAAACAACTTTCTCAGCGACTTATTATTCAGACTTTTAAATGTTTCCCCCTACAGTCGCCCACACCAACAGAGAGACAGATTATCTGTGATTAATCAGGAAAATAATCTGCATTTTTTTCCCCTCTAATTAATGTTCAACAATTGATTATATGACAGCACATAGTTTGATTATTTTCATGATGATTAGTGGGAGGAGTCAGTGTGTTAATTAGCTCAGACGCATCTGATTGTGAGGAGAGATTTAGTTTCAGTGGCGTCTGATGACTGATTTACTCTGCTGGAGATCACACACACACACACACACACACACACACACACAGTGAAACAAACACACATACGGTTTTGTTTTCATCACTTTTGGGGACACCTGTAATGATTGACTTTATAGGGACATTTGGTCCCCATAAGGAAAATGGGTCCCCACAATGTGAGTAACACACATCAACAAATAAATACATAAGATAATATATTACATACTGTGTTTTTGCATGTATTCTCCAGAAGCACATCACCACAGGAACATGTTTTCAGGGAGGTGTGGAAGCCTGCTCTACTTTATGAAGGTCTTTAACTGATGTTTATTAATTTTATTATATATGTCGATTGACAAAAGTAACACTGACGAAGCATCTTACATCAGACCCTTCTTCAGGTGTCTATTTCCTGCTCAGTCATCAGAATAAATGTCAGCTAAGTAAGTTTCGTTAAAACCACAGATAACGTTGCAACTTTACGTTTGTTAAGGTTAAATTTTCCATTTTTCTCTCGTCACATCATTAAGAATCTGTCGTATCTCTTCTAGTTTTCACTTTCTTGCAACCACATTTTTAGAAGCTGTAGAAAACATATTTCACAACATCTGTGTGTTGTTGTGCTGGACTATATAAATTCTGGATGTGACAGAACCACGTTAATACGACACAGAACCAACATTTGGCTGCTAGAAAATGAAAACCAGTGGAGATATGAATTTTTGAAAACGACAGATGCTTCACTCTGCTATTTCATTGATTGATTTGATGACTGTAAACATTTTAAAATAAAATCATGTTGCTGAGTTTCCTCAGGGTCCTCCTGGATGTTCAGGACACATTTTCAACTCAGTCCAGTCCACTTCATAACTTAATAAAGTATTTGGAGTACAGCTGTAGGATTTTGCAAGGTCTCATGAATTTAATAGAAGTGTCAACATGAATTTTTTGGGGAGGCTCTCGGTGAGCCGGCATGAAATGGTACTTTCACAGAAAATGTACACAATGAGATATTCGACAATCGGTGGCTGCTGCAACATGATGCTGCTGCTGTGACCGATGGAAATGGCTACACAGCACATAAACATGCCACGTAGATCCTCTCGAACGTAAAGACAGACCAGCCCTCTTTTTAATCTTTATTTATGTGAGGTCAACGCAGCCCTTAAAAACAGAAATGACTCATATTATCAATATTTTGTATTGGCTTCCACTTTAGGGTCTTGATCGCCGTGTCAGCATTTTACTAACAGCTCGATGAAATATTACACAACCTCGGTGGAAAGTTTCACAGAGCTGTGCTGGGTCCAGAACTCAAATCGATATATCAATAAAAAGATGATATAAAGTCTGATATTACAACAACAATGTAATCTGGATGTATTTTTGTCTCGTCTCGTCTCTAATTTGAGCCTTTTCACTGCGAAGCACTCGATACTTTCATGTCTTCAGGACTCTATTAACTATTCTAATGAAACAATCCTAAAAAGGCCGTATCACTCTTTTGAACATTTTTATAAAGGATGTGAAAATGTTGAGGCTCAATAACGTCTCCGAGCTTCTCCGTGTGCAGATAGAGCCTTTAATACCACCTCGTTAGATTAACATGACAGCTTAATGAGTCCCATTCACTCTGGAGACACTGATGTTCATCTATCAGCCCTTTATCAGACGCACCGGGTGTGTGTGTGCGTGCGTGTGTGTGTGTGTGTGTGTGTGTGTGTGTGTGTGTGCGTGCATGTGTGTGTGCATGTGTGTTAGTGTGTCAGCCTCACCGCGAGCTGATGGCCGTGGCTCGCTGCTGCTCCTGGTCGCTGATGTGTCGCCGTGCGGTTGGTCGCTAACCGTCCTCCTCCGCGGCTAAAAGGACAAATTAGGACACATGTCAACGGACAAATTAGCACGTGTCAGACCCGTTGTAGTTTCCGTGGTGATGGCGTGGCCTTAGCGTGTCCTGGATACGTGTTCTGATTCAGGGAACGGAGCGGGGCAGAGAGCAGAGCAGGGGAATTAATCAGTGTATTAAAAGTTAATGACATCAGGTGGACGCTGGGGTTTTAATTTACAGGTTGGAGGTTTTTGATGAGAAAGTTGTCGTCTCACATTCCCATCAGGGTCGGACCTTTTAGCTTCTGACAGAAGTGATTTTACTGGTACTGCTGGTGATCCCGGCTCAGTATGGACCATCTGTTCTCTGTTTGCTTTATTCTGCTTTAACATCAACACACACGTCCTGTCCCTCCCCTGTGTGTGTGCTAATCACATCTCTGTGGACTCGTCCTCATGAGACGAACTCATTGTTCTGTGTGTAACACAGCTGACTGTGTGTGTGTGTGTGTGTGTGTGTGTGTTAGATGTGTTTTTAATCCAAAAGAAAACATGTCAGCCTCAAAATATATTTACATAATCATGCATTAAACCTTTATTTTTATTTTACCTTTCAGAACACGAGAGCTGGAGCCTCGATTGGTTAATTTGTTTGTGCTGTTGTGTTACTTTGTAAGAAATGGCCAGAATTAGAAAGGTAGGAGGAAAAACCACTAACTGCTGCTCTCTGTACTCTTTTCTGTAACGATTAGCTGCCCTTAGCAAGTAGCTCAGTTAGCCGTGAAGCTAAGTGGCTCTATTATCCGACAAGTCCGCTCGCAACAATGTCTTTGTTTTGACGAACTAGAGGTGATTGAGGAGTTTTATTTACTTTATGCCGTGTGTGTTTAACGACGAGGTGTACGATTGTACTTTTCTGTTTAGTTTATGATACTTTTTACACTCTCACATCTCCCAGCTGAAACTACGGAGCTATCAGACTGTCAGACTGTCACCTCTCGGTACAAAGTGGTATTAGGTGACAGAACGGATCAGGGCTAGCTGGTTAGCATGCTAACGTCAGTAGACATCCCTGCAGCACAAAACATACACGTCATCATGTCAGAAATTCATTTTTAGTATTTTCAACTAAAATTCTACACAGAACAGACGTCTTTGACGTCAAGTTCAATGTTTTCGATATTTAACATTAAATTTCTGGCCTTATCTTACATATTGCCACTTTAAAGGTTTAGCTTTGGTTTGTGTTTTAATCATTGCAGCCACCACCTACAAACACAACTCCCAGCAGCTGTTACCGACCAGGAAACGCTGTGAGTCCGGAGCTGAAGGTCTTACAGACGGGCTTTTATCCCTGTGAACACAGACTAATGCATTTCTTGAAAGACAAATGGTAATAATGAGCGTTTCCTTTGTCTCCAGGCTTGTATCTGAGGTTTGGTGGTTAACCTCAGTGAACATGTTCAGATTTATGCTATTAAAGACAGAACTGGTTCAGCCTGGAGCTACATACACACCACAGGACAGCGCTTCAGCTGAACACTGACATCCTCATAATGAGCGCGATCATTAGCCCAAAGGCTGCTTGGACAAAGGAGGATTAACTTTATAAGTGGATTAAATCACAGTTAATCTCATAATTGTACAGCAGCGATGACATCTTTTCGTGGTCCAAGTGGGATGTAGCTCAAGTTCAAGGGGCAGATTTTCAGAGGAAGTTCTGCGTTAGCTTTTTGATTAGAAAGTAAAACTCATTAGACATGTAATTCAATTGAATTCATCTATTAAATCACAATAAATCTTAGAAATCCACAGCAGTGATCTTCTTTTGGTCAAAATTTGGATGTTGGCTGCACTCGGTTAAAACGGCAGATTTTCTATGAAAGTTCTGAATGAGGTTTTTTAATTAAGAAATAAGACTTATGATACTTAAACATCACAGTTAATCTCATGTTTGTGGCAGCGATGACATCTTGTCGTGGTCCAAGTTGGATGTAGCTCAAGTTCAAGTGGCAGATTTCCAGAGGAAGTCTTGCATTAGGTTCTTGATTAAAGTGTAAGCCTCAAGATACTTACACATTTAATTTAGTTTCATTAGACTGTAAATCAGAATAAATCTTACATTTCCACAGCAGTGATGCTGTCTTTTTTAGTCCAAACTGGATGTTGGTGTTAAAACGGCAGATTTTCTTATGAGAGTTCTGAATTAGATTATTATTATCTGTATTTTTTATTTTTTTTTAAAAGAGTTAAACACGTTAAAAAAGGATATTACTTACCTTTATGTGTGAATTAAATCAAAATTAATCATATTATTGTACAGCAGTGATGACACCCTGTTCTAGCCATGATTTTAGCTACAGACTTAAGTTAAGTGGCAGCAGTGATGCCATCTTTTTTATTCTAAAGTGGATTTGATTTTAAAATGGCAGATTTTCTATGAAAGTTCTGAATAACTTCTTTTTATTGGAAACTTGCACTCATCATACTTAAATATTTAATTCAACAACATACTGTTTCCGTTTATAAGTGTCTAAATACAGTTCATCTCATTATTGTACAGGAGTTTCTGCTTTCTGGAGTTCGGCTGCACAGCGGCAGATTTCCAATTAAAGTTCTGAGTTAGGTTTCTTTAAGAAGTTAGAGCTGACATCCTGTTCCAACCTGGGTGCTTCAAATGTCAGTTTTTCAAATGAAGTTCTGCATTAGGATTTAATTAGAAAACAAGAGTTATGGTAATGATACTTTTAATTTAACAAGGCAATGTTTTTCTTAACTGTGTAGGTGTATAAGTATGAGAGTAATCATGTAGTTGCACGGCATTATGTATATACCAGGCAGGTAGTTTTTTGCTTCAAATGACAGATTTCCAATGGAGGTTTTGAATGGGGTTTAATGAAACTATAATTAAACAAATGGTACTTACACATTTCGTTTTGCAAGACAGATTTCTACTGAACTGTATGAATATAATAAATCAAAGTTAATTTTATAATTGTGCAGCATTAATGATCCATTTACAGGTCTGACTTGGATGATAGCTTCACTCAGGCTTAAAACGGCAGATTTCCTATGGAAATTCTGAATGAAATAAAAAAAGACTTGTGATACTTAAACATTCCATTAACAAGATAATGTTCCACTTAACTTTATGAATTAGTATTAAATCTTTTAATTATAGAGCAGTGATTCTTTCATAGTCGTTGCAGGATGTTGGCTCCACTCAGGCTTCAAACAGCAGATTTCCAGTTGAAGTTTTGAATAGTGTTTGATTAGATTGTTCTGCTCAACTCTCTAATTTCTAATTGTGTTACATAAAAAAAAATCTCACAGCTGTAGAGCAGTGTTGACGTCCTTCTTAGTCAAGCAGGATGTTGGCTCCACTTGAGCTTCAAATGGCAGATTTCTAGTTGAAGTTTTGAATGTGTTTTTAATTAGAAAATAAAACATATGTTCTGTAGACATTTCTTTTAACACGACGGTATTATACTTAACTCTTAGTGTATTAAAACACAGTAAATCTTATAATTGTAGAGCATTGATCCTTTCATAGTGGAAGCAGGATGTTGGCTCCACTTGGGCTTCAAACAGCAGATTTCTAAAGGAAGTTTTGAATGGGATTTTTGATTTAGAAAATAAATCACATGGTACTAAGACATTTCTTTTAGCTCTACTTGATTGTGTAAATGTTTCAAGTCATGAAATTGCAGTGCAGTGTTGACCTCCTTTTATAGCGCAAGCAGGATCGTGACTCCACTTCAAACAGCAGATTTCCAAAGGAAGTTTTGAATGGGGTTTTTGATTAAAAAAATAAAACATATGTTCTGTACTAGACATTTCTTTTAGCAAGACAGTATTCTTCTCCTTTAAACACAGTAAATCGTACAATCGCAGAGCAGGATGTTGCCTCAACTTTGGCTTCAAACAGCAGATTTCTAAAGGAAGTTTTGAATGGGGTTTGTGGTTAAAAACTAAAACATATGCTACTTACACTACAAGTGTATCAAAACATTGTTAATCTTGTAATTTTACAGCAGTGCAAGAATGTAGTGCAAGAAGGATGTTGGCTCCACTTAAGCTTCAAACGGCAGATTTACAAAGGGAGTTTTGAATGGGGTTTTTGATCAGAAAGGACTAATTATACACACAAATTTCAGATCATTTATTTTATTTTTATTAGTGTGGTAAAGTATATGCAGCTGTCAACATCAGAGTGCAGATCAAAGATTACAACACAGCAGAAAAACACCCCACCAGCAGTTTTATGTTACTGACAGAAGATATTTTTAGTCTGAACACACAACTCGAAGAAACCTTCAAATTAACAGGTTCTGACTCATTAAAAACAATGATCCCCGTGCCTCAGTGGAGACGTACGCTGTAGTTTTATTTATTTGTTTTTATCAACCTTTGCCGGAGTAGAAATGTTACAATTCATCAAAATGAAGCTGAGTTTATGAACACTTGTCATGACCGCGGTCAAACAGGATGATAACGTACGTGCTGAGCCGGTGAACGTGCGCGTTGGACTTTTCTTTGAATCAGGAGGAACCGACGGAGTTAAATAAAACTCACAACGAAGCCAAATTACATTTTGAAAAAGGTTTAATTACTAGATCTACTTTCCTGCCTCGTGTGTGTGTGTGTGTGTGTGTAATCCTATGAAGCAGGCTAATTAATCTCCTGTATTAGCTCTCTCTTTTTCTCCGCAGTGTTTTTGTTTGAAGTGGATAATTTATTACTACAGAGGCTGTTTGCATAGACTTCATTAGAATATAAGAAGCCATAAATCATTTCATTATCCCGTCTGTCTGTCTGTCTACCTGTCTGTCTACCTGTCTGCCTGTCTGTCTGTCTCTTAATTTGATCATCGTCATGCTGATCACATTGTTGGCTTCACCCTCACGTTGTCGCTGGCTGACTGGAATTCTAATAAGTCTCATCTTGAAAGCTATCAAACTGTATCGAGACGCATCTTTTAAACCTTTTTAACCTCTTTATCATGTGTAACCATGGCAACCTACAGTATTATCAGCTGTCGTCTCAGCTCCGTTCATCAACCAGTTCAATTAATTAAAAGGCTGTACGTGTTCTGCTGGTTTCGAACCAGCATCTCAGCTGGGTCTCATGTTGAACGTATCGGCGGCT
Source organism: Pagrus pagrus (assembly GCF_965226575.1). Taxonomy (NCBI): domain Eukaryota; kingdom Metazoa; phylum Chordata; class Actinopteri; order Spariformes; family Sparidae; genus Pagrus; species Pagrus pagrus. The sequence continues at coordinate 2,207,995 of NC_140205.1, forward strand.
GCTTCCATCCGTTAACTTGTTATTCTGACTGAACTTGATGTAGAACAACTGCCGAATTCACAAGAAGGCCCCAATAATTACGAATTTATCACAGACAACATGTCACAACATTTATGAAGTTTCTCTGAGCGCCACAACTCATAAAATTAAGTGATTTTTGAAGGGAGTCTGGTGCCGTTTATCCTCAGGCCTGTTTTACTGCATCAAAATAGTTTAAAGTACAAATACTTCTTCCAATTTAATATCCAAAGTAAAATACAAGCAAGACAAATAAAACACTACATGTGGAAGTTGATTTAAAACGTGAATACAATAAAAAAGAAGAGAACAATAACAACAATTAACAGTAAAATATAGATAAAAAAGAACAAAGAGTCATGATTAAATTAAATAAGTATAATCATTAAGTGTGTAAGACAGTTAAAAGAGACGAGTCGTCCTCATGCAGATCATCGTCAGCTGTGTCTCAGTACGATCTGCTTCCTGTTCACAGTCCTTGGTTCAGTTACAGATCCACCATGTGTCCAACTTCTTCTCCACCCGTGTGGCTTCAAAGCTCATTGGAGTATTTTAAAGGGCCGACTTCAGAGTTAATTATACGTGATAATATTTCCACTTAACTCCAGCCAGACGATCAGCACACTGTGGAAACCTGAAACAGTCGCCACGCCGCCGTTGTGCCGCCGCCGACACCTTTCAGGACCCGCTGTGATGCCGAGGTCACGAACACAGAGGAGGTCTGGAGCGCGCTCAGTCAGCTGCTGCTCTGAGTTTACAGCAGGTCGACACGATACCACAGCTCACGAGGAGCGACGCCGGGTCGGCCCGACACGGGCAGCAGAGAGTCTGACGGAGGAAACACAGAGAAACAGATGGCGGAGTGAAAGAGTGATTCGTGTGACAAAATGTAAAGAGAAAGGAACAGACGGGGAGGGCAGCGGAGAAGAAGAAAGGCAGAGGAGTGAAGAAGATGAGCGGGTAAACAGATGGAGAAATAAGAGTGAAAACAGAAAGACGGCAGAATGAAGATGTTATATAAACAGCCCATCTGCTGCTCGTTGAGACGCACTCTGCTGAGAGACGCTGTCATCCGTCTTTAACGCCCTCATTGTTCTACAAGTCGTCGCTGTCAGGTGGAGATCTGATCTGACTGCCGCTGCATCCACGCTGCAGAGTCAGCTCTCAAAAACAAGACAAAAGTCACGAAACATTACGAAATCTAAGCTAAACGATCGACCAACAGCACCGCGAAGGTCCACAGATCTTATAAACAATGCAGCCAGACTGAAACAGATAACTTCACATGAACACGGAGGAAAGATTCAGAATTATTTTGTCAATAATCATCGAGAACATTATGGGAAAAATCACATTTTGTGTGATTTCAGATGTAATGTAACTTTACGTGCTGAGTCGGCACGTCATGAACATGCACTCTCAGGCATGTCTGCAGAGCAGCAGTCAAAGTGAGAACAGTAACAGCACGCTAAGCTAACGTAGCGTGAACGAGAGAGGCAATAACACCTGGCTGTAACATCTGTTCTCGACTCATGACCACAAATTAGGAAGTTGCCAATGTGCTAACAAGCAAGTGCAACAACACAAACATACGACTGAACAAGCCTCTTAATGTTACTTACAATAGAGCGGTTCAGCTATGACGTGTTTCTGTAGGCTAACCCTGAAGTTAGCATCGCCCTGGTTCCCGCTGTGAGATTAGTGAAATGGATTTTGGATTATTACAGAGTTTATGATCCTTCCAGGTTCTGTTCATCAACATAATCTCCACAGATGAACTCCACTCTGATGTTTGAAGTGTAAATTAAATGTGTAGCAGTAAAAAGCTAATGCTAGGCTACAAACAGACGACATCACGTCACCACCACTGAGCGTCTTACTGCACAATTACTATCCAGGTATTCAATAAACTGATCAGTGTACAAGTTGTAAAGTCAGAGTGAGAACAGTGTGTAACTAAAGTGGGCCTGTAAAGACGGACTAGTGAGGAGACGAGTCTCCGTGTTCGCTGTGAGGACGTTTAATGTCCCCGACAACCTCTGTAGTCTCATTCAGACACTTGTTAGCAACCGCTAACCGTTTTTAACACACGGAGGAGCTTTATAATTAAACTGTTTCAACTGTTTTATTTCACACATTTAACTGAAAACACATAAAAAAACTGACAGACTTTGAGTCACTTCATTGTCGAGCTGAACATGGGCAGAACAAGGGATGAAAAACCAGCATAAAGACCAGTGGAGGGCGCTTTATAATTCTGTTAATTCTAGCTTCAAGCATTTAGTTCCTCTGAACCAGCACAACACATCAGTTATAAAAGATAATTAAGGACAACAAGTAAATGCTGCCTGAATTGAGATCATTCGTCATCGTTTCTGAAGAAGACAAAGAGCCGCCAGCGTCACCACAGTTCAACTCATTTCCATTTCTTCAGTCTCTCCATGGCAACCACACAGGGGAAAATAATGGAGTAGTTAAATTTACTGTTACGTGAGAGCAGTAAATTGTATGACAGCTGTCCACCAGTGATAATGGGTGTCAGGCAACATCAGCTCCTCGGTTGAGTCACCCGCTCTGAGCCCACAGACGGCGTTAAATATCATAGTTGGCTCAAATTGTCCCCTTGGGTGTCCTTCCTTCACTTCCTGTCTCTGACTAGTTGTCAGCATTCATATTTTTTTATTTAACCACCAGAGTGAAAGACAATTAAAGACAATTCAAGTACACTGTATATGGAGGGTTATAATAACAGTATCCACCTGCTCTTATTTCCCCAGACTGTATCAAATAATAACTGGGATAAACAAACACAATGTTTTTAACACAAATAAAGAAATATCTTCATGTGGAACATCAGCAGGATTTACAAGAAGGCCCAAATAATGAAGAATTAGTCAGAGAAAGCGTTTCACAATGTTTATAAAGTTTCTCCCAACTCAACAACTCACTAAACTGAGCGATTTTTAAAGGGAATCTGGCGACTTTCTCCATGGGTGTCAAGAAGTAGCCTATACTGGTTACTGTTTGTTGTAAATGCGTCAATAAAATGTTTCTTCTTTTATAAATTGAGTGTGAATGGGGTGCAATCAGTGTTAACAGTGTGTTCAAACAGCTGCTAAGTGTTGGCACAGAAGCAGACAGGCTGGTTCAGCCATGCTGCAACAAACTGAGACTTTTAATAAGGAAAAAAACAACTTTTTTTATTGCCAAATTTACAGAATGAGTGCAGAATGATTTAGTATTTGTTGTAGAACATTTTCACAACGTTTCTTAAATTTCTCCACAGCAACAACTGTTAAAATCATGCAATTTGTTAAGGGAGTCTGGTGATATTGTGGTTACTAGATCTACACAAGAACAAGGAAATTACCACGACCCCCTGATTAACTATGTGAAAGTAAAATAGTCATCCACCTCATCTCTAACTAACTAATAAGGTCATTTATAAAGTGTAGAAGTGACAAACTGACACTTTTTACAAGGACAGATGCAACTTAATGTTTTACATTTAATGCCGAATTTACAAAAAGGCACCACCGATTCAGAATTAGTCAAAGCAAAGTTTGCAGAGTTTAAGTTTTCTCCTCACTCAATAACTCCTAGAATTAAGCAATTTGTTAAGGGAGTCTGATGACATTGTGATTTTTAGAAAAAACTAACAAAGTAATTAATGAAGGGCAGTGACCTCTCTCTTCATCCAATCAGAAGCCAGTCTCCAGTGTAAACAGGAAGTCGCCGCAGCGTCACGACCTGCAGCAGAACTTCTAAAAATAACATTTCCAACAGGCGGAGCGGCTGATGAGTCTCATCAGCCCGTTTATTAAATGAAACGAGGCCCGTCCAGGTGTGTGATGGTGCTGCTGCAGTGTAAAGGTCGTCTCTGGAATGTTTTTTGGCTTTTATCGCCGCGGGGAAAATCGAGGCGTCTGATTGGCTGGGCTGGCAGCGGGCCAGGCCAATCATCCGGCCTCGGGCGATCTGATGGTCACTGTCCTCTGAGTCTCCTCTACACACACACACACACACACACACACACACACACACACACACACACACACACACAGATTTTCCACTCGCACAGTGAGACAGAGTTTGTATCAGGACTGATGGCTCAACATCTTCACGATCACCTCAGTTAGCATCAAGCTGTGTGTGTGTGTGTGTGTGTGTGTGTGTGTGTGTGTGTGTGTGTGTGTGTGTGCTTCTATCTTTATGAGGACCAGTCCCCCCTGTTCACATCGCTGTGGTTGTTTCAGGCTTTGGACTCTGACGTTCACTCAGTTCAAACATTATTAAAACATCCTCACAGCTCCTTCCTCCGTTTCTAAATTGTGCAGGCGTCATCTCGCTGACAGCTCCAGTTTCTGAAGACGAAGCTCGTCTCTGCAGCTCCTCACTGAGCTGAAACAGTTCAGTGGAGCGATGATTCAGTTCAAACCTGCTGTAGAAAAGCAGACAGCTCTGCGAGGTCTGACGAGGAGAGGCTCACAATTAGAGCTGATATAATAAGATGATTAATAAATCTGTAATTCAGCAACAAAAGATAACACAAACTGTATTGTTGCTACCGATTTGTGTGTACATCAGGAACTGAAATGTGACACAACTCACTAAATTGAGCGTTTTTTTAAGGGAGTCTGGCGATTTCTTCCACAGGCGACAAAAAAGAAGCCTGTATTGGTTACTGTTGACTGTATTTATAAAGTTTGACAAGTTAACCATTAATTAAGTCTTGTCTTGTCATAAACAGCTGCTAAATGTTGGCAGGTAACACACATTTTAGACAGGCTGGTACAGCGATGCTGCCACAAACTGACAAATAAAGAAACAACTTAATGTTTTGCATTTCATGCCGAATTTACAAGAAGGCACCAGTGATTTAGAGTTTGTCTTAAACAGCATCCAAACCATTTATGATGTTTCTTCTAGCCTGAAAACCCACAAAATTGGATGATTTCTCAGGGGAGTCTGGGGACCTTTTCAATGGGCGTCAAAGAAGTGGCCTATATTGGTCACTGTCTACTGCATCTGTAAAATTTGACACGTTTATTTACGTCAATAAAATGTCGTCTTCTTTCATAAATTGAGTGTAAATGGTGAAATAGTTGAAACATTGTATTCAAACAGCTTTTGAGAGATATGACACTTCAGACTCAGAAGCAGACAGGCTGCTACAGGGAAGAAACAACTTAGTTTATTATATTTAATGCCGAATTTACATGAAGGCACCAAAGATTTCAAATTTGTTGTAGTGACGTTTTGTGACGTTTGTGAAGTCTCTCCTCACTCAACAACTCTTAAAATCACGTGCTTTGTGAAGGGAGTCTGGTGATATGTGGGGTTACTAGATCTTCTGTACTTCTACACCTACATGGGGCGTCCACATACTTTTGACCACCATGAAATATACTGAGAACATCTTCCTCCCCTGAAGTTGAACCTTTTTGCCCTCATCTTTCCTTTGACGCCACCTTCAGGATAAAACTTCACATTTTCTCAGAACAACTGAACCGTCGCAGTGTTTGTTAATTCTGCACAGCGCTCTCATATTATGGGCTGTAATGAACACTTCAGCCTTCAGCAGCAGTTGCTGTGGCTGTTTGTTATTTGTGTGCTGCAGGTAGTCTGCTGGCTGTGAAGGCGTTTTAGCATTCAAAGTCTCTCCTCCGTTCCCTCCTCCAGTGTCTGTTGAATATGGAGCAGCTCTTATCTGAACGAGCTAAAGATAATTGGTGGACAAGTGGAGCTCGACCGCGGAGAGGAAGAGAGAGAGTGGCAGGAAACACTGAGACAAAAGTCAGAGCGTGGATGATACTGAAAACAGGAGAACAACGTGGATACGTGGCGTTATCAGTGATGTAAGAGGTGGAGACGGACGATATGAAGGGAGACACAGGAGGACAAACAGGACAGAGCGGAGGAGTCAGACTCAGATCATCTATTCAAGTAAAAGGAGCAAATCCTTGATAAGAAATATTCCAAAAATAAATCCCATTAAGAGTCTTTCATTAAATTTTCAGAGGGGTTTTCCCGCCACAGCGAGGAAACACCAGCCGAGGAGTTCTCAGCCGACGCTGTCCTCAAAATGATGTTCAGACCGAAACAGGATTAACAAATGATGAATGTAGGAAACATTTTTTATACCTCAGCGAGGAAATATTTAAAGGAGCGCAAATCAAAAATATATATTGTGCCTCTTATCTGCCCTGCTGTTTATCCTGATACGCAATATATATCTTGATATTTTGAAATCGCCTCAAAGCACTTCATAAAGGCTAGAACTGGGTCAGTACCGTTATCGATCCTGCAGCAATATTGTAGAGACTGGTACCTTTTCACAACGTATCAACGCAATGAGATTTTTGATAAATACTTTAATATATCGTCTCGTATCACGATAACGATATATATATTGTACATGTTGTCCGGCCCTACTTTAAGGATAATTCTTCAAATTTGGTACAAACGTCCACTTGGACTGAAGGATGAATTTATTAGATTTTGGTGGTCAAAGGTCAAAGGCCATTTTAATAGTCAACAAAAAATGTTGCGGCCATAACTCAGCGCCACATCTCAGGAGCCCAGGTGGTGATAATTAACTGGGTAGTTACTAGTTGATGGGTGTCGGGCTACCAAAATCAAAATTAACTAAAACTGACAGCCCTGGTTGGGAAGAGATCACAGCAAAGATGTTACCTGCAGATCTGTGATGTGACTCCAACTGAAATTGGACTCTGGTGGGAACAGTTCGCTCCGCAGTGACACAGAACTCTGGCATCGGACCGAAGTCTTGAGGGTGAGTTCAACACGAACGTGAATCACAAACCCGCAGAGCTGCCAGCGAACATCATCCAGCCGCCAAACTTCCCCACAACACGTGTTTGGCAAATCAAATGAGCTGTATTTTTAGGAGACAGGGTCGCGCCGGCCGCCTCCGCCTCAATTATTCTTCATATCAGAACACCTCGTCGTGTTTTTAACAGACAAAATCTACATTTCAAATCTCAGCCTTGTTCTGAAGCGAACAGAGATCCAATCTAAAATCTGTCCGCACAGATTCATTATCAGCTAAATTAGTCTGCTCACACACACACACACACACACACACACACACACACAAAGACAGCCAGCACAACAGCCCATCTTGGCCCTTGTGAGTCTGTTGTTTTGATACTGAAGCAATTACAGCCTCGGTGCTGCAGCAGCGACGGCGTCGTGTTCATCATGATTCAGCCATGATTCATTCAGATCATCAACACAACAGAGGAGACACACATGAAAGCCTCCGACGCACCCTCACTCCAGACGCCATTGTGCTGTTAGATTGCCTAATATGGCCACTTAGGGCCGAGGTAGTTGTGTGTGAGCGGTGCATCGCTGACTTGTCAAACGCTGCAGAAGAAGGCTGCCATGTTGGAGTCACACTCTCCCTCCTGAGGCGGCCATTATGGAGGAGATTGAAAGAGGTGAATGGCCACACCTGTCCTGCCGGTCCCAGCAGCGGTGCAGTGATCCGCTGAGCAGGTGGGTCAACCTGTTATCAGACAGCTGTGAGGGACGACTAAATTACGGGTTATTGGACTTCGCAATACAACGTTTGTCTCTACTATAACTACCACAGCATTCATGACTCAGTGAGACCCTCTCGTGTAAGAACTTTAAAAGCGGTGCTGAAAATGAAAGAAAGTTGAAAATTGGTTCTATAAAGAGAAGCCCGTGTGGTCCAGTCGCCCGCTCAGCCTCAGAAATAGAAATCAGAGCAGAAGTAGAAACAGGTAGCACCCTGTCGAGACAACGGATGCCTGCAGAGCTTCATGTTTTATCCTCGGAGCATGAATTATATTAACAGCAAGTCACAATCAAGGAAATAATTAAATTTGATGAATGTAGAAACAACCCAGAGGAGGGGTAAAGTCTCAGGTGGACGTAAAGGACAAAAGTGTTGTGTGATTATGATGTGATGTGACATCTGATTGGTTGATTTATTGGTTTAGTGTTGGTTATAAGCTCTTATTTCCAGCTTTGTAGTTCAAACATTCCTGAAAATGTGTGAATAATTATCCTAAAACGTCTGTCTGGAAATCGGGGGATGGTTTTTTTGCTCTTTTCAAAAGGTTCAAATTAGATAACAAGTTCACTGAGAGTGAAAACTTAACACACATTTTTATAAGGAAATATCCCGGCGCCTGGCAGTAAGTACATTTTTATTACCTCAGAATGCCCCTGGTTGAGAGCAGCAAGAGCATAAACACATTATACTTCTTTATTTCCTTATTTACACTAAGTGTGTGCAGATAAAACAGACACAAACAAGCGCTGAGGTGGAAAAACAGCAACAGCAAAAAGCACAAAACTACATAAACTTGCATAATTTCCCAGTTTAGGGTTTTAAAAACTGATATAAACTATATATGCAGTAAGTAGTAAGAGAGAGTGGGTCACCTGGGTACTCGATCACTCATTGGCTGTTGTAGGCTCGAGGGCCGGTCACTTCATTGGTGGTTGTTACAGCCGACGAGGCCGACCACACCAGTGGATAGTTTTTAGTACAATGGGGACGTTTCCATCCAAAGGCTCATTATCATACTAACTTTAGGATGCAAAGTTTCAGTATTACTACAATGATTTAGTTTTGCTTTGGGGACAGCAGAGGCTAAAACACCCTGACCTTTAGACACTGGTACAGGACACTGGATCCTACACTTCCCATAATGCAACTGAATGACATTGCTTTGTTAGACCCTCCCTCTCCGGTAAATGCTACTTCTTTCAGACTCCAGCTCCATGTTATTTAATAACAATTATGTAACAGCAAACAACTTTCTCTCGAGTAAATGTTTAGCTTGAGCCCACGCCAAGATCGATTCATTGATGATGACATCACAGTGACATCATCGGGGTTATTTTGTCAAAGTTGAAGCTCCTCCAGAGTCACTCAGAAGACATTTTATAACCGTTCAGACGCTCTCTAAAATCGATGTTGGCGTTCTCCTCTAACATCAGATGTGGGGCTCTGTTGTGCATGTTGCAGCGAGTTCACTGCAGAGAGACATCAGCAAACGCACTCAGCAATTTTCCAGCTCTGACGCGAAGAAAGAGAAATAAAATGGAGGCTACAGGAAGAGACAGAGTCCAGGTGAAACACCAGAGCAACCACGTGAGAGTGATGACGGAGAGAGTGAGGTGAATCTAAAGAGAGAGAGAGTGTGTGTGTGTGTGTGTGTGTGTGTGTGTGTGTGTGTTGTGGGACAAAGTAAAGCGCTCCAGGTTCGACTGCAGTAAAATGAAACGATTCATTTCTTTTTAATTTAAGTGTCTATTGAGCATAATGCCTCATTTGCATATTCCACCTTAAACCAGAACTGCCTCATTTGCACTTCCCCCCCTTTAAGTTCAACCAATCGTCTTCTCATCCGCCCACCAGCCGGCCAATCAGTTCTGCTGTCTGAGCCTCAGTCGAGTGGGTAATGAGCTGTCAGCCAATCACATTCAGCCTGCGAGCAGCTGAGGCTGGAGCGTGATTGGATGCCGGCCGTGGGATGGAGCGGTGACTTATATATTTCACAACACATTACCTGAGCTGCCAGTTACGCCGCGTATGTCACGCTTCGTCCTCTCTCGGCTGAGATTACTCGACCACGTCCTTTATACTCTTTAAATCAGTTTCAGCCAATTAGAGGCCGGAGCTGAACTGTGGTCAGTGCTTTTTCTGACGCTCAGCAGTAAATCCTGTTGAAAAATCAGCTCATTTCAATGAAATCAGTGATGTCGCCGTGTTGAATTGAATTTGTTTACTTGTTGACCAATCACCTGCCATCGTGAGGATGCTGACCATTGAGCAGGAGAATCCAAAATGGAGGAATCTATTGTTGTTTATTAGCGTTAGCTGCTTCCCCCGATGGGAACAGCTAATGCTAGTTAACTCAACTATGCTAGTTAGCTGGACTTCCTCTTCGATAGCTCGTGATTGAGTGAAATAATGAATACTTGTGAGAACTAAATGTCAGGCTGGAATAATAGGCACAGTCGAGAAAATAAATTAAATTCTTATGAAAGTAGTTTAACAACAAAAAAAAGTATCATGGTGCTCGTACTGATTTTGTCCACAGGGGGCGCCAGAATCACACAAAATAAAAGCTCCCCTTGGCGCTTTAAAGACCTTTAGAGAAGACGAGAGTTTGGATTAAACAACTTTTGATGAATGAAGCTGCAGAGGACATGTTGTCCGTCTGTCTCTGACCTACAAACTGTTTCTATAAACTACGACATGGTTGATGACTCAGACGTCGACGCTGACACTTGGTGCTGTCACTCTGACAGCTGCTGGTCGGATGATGGATCAGGTCTGAACAGTGTGAGCAGCCTGACATTCAGAACATGATGTGATGAACGATATGTGAGCAGAACTTTTGACAACACGCTCAGTCCAGAACTCGTCCTTCATATTTTTACTTCAGAGCCGGATCAGTTTCTATTACACATTCGTAAATGAGGACTTTTTTGTTCACGTCGTATTTTAAACACATGATGATATTTATTTTACAAAAGTTTCATGCAGGATTCACTTCTTCCTGACATTGAAAAGTAGAAGCGAGTCCCTCAGACAGACTCTGGTTATATAAGCCCCGGTTCATGACATTTCTGAGTTTTAATTATCAGCGTGACTTATATTTAAAATTAACTTTAGCTGCATGAAGCTGCACAGCTCTGAAGGTGACAGACAGACCGCCGTGTTGTTATTTTCCTGCTGCGTGTGATGAAATGACACAATTCAATTTAAACTTCACACCTCTGACTGTAAACAACAGCAGGACTTGATGGATGGACCTTGAATATAAACCATTAGTGTGGACGAACTGAGCGAGCGAGGTAGAACGAGTGCTGTCTCTCTCTCTCCCTCTGTCTCCATTAATGAATAAACAGACTGAAGGAATGATAATTAGAACAAACGAGGAACATCTGCACACAGATGTGCGTGGGCGTGAGACTTTCTGTCTTTTCTTTGTTTGTTTGTCGCATTTTCTTCTTCAGCTGCTGGAAAACTGGGACAAAACTGAGACACATGGTGAGAGTCTCCTGTCTGCAGCAGCTGTTCATATGCCTGCAGGCGACTATAGACCGTCTCACTCTCTCTCTCTGTCTCTCTCTCTCTCTCTCTCTGTCTCTGTCTCTCTCTCTGTCTCTCTCTCTGTCTCTGTCTCTCTGTCTCTCTCTCTGTCTGTCCTCTTGTATGACTGTGAAACCCCAACATCATCCAATAATTCTCTATTTGTACATGACTTCATACATCTGATGTGGTATAATTGTTCAAACAGTCTCTCTGATTCTTAAGATTTTATTCACCTTTACATTTAGTGACTACGACTGTATTCACTGGCTTAGATCGTCAAGCAAATTTTGAAGTAAGCTTTCAACACACATTCACACCTAAACGACTGAAAAGGTTGATTGTCAGCAACTCCTAAAACAACAAGACTGTTGCAGTTTGGTGAGGTTTCAGAGCACATTGTGTTTTGTGTTCAGATGTCCACGTTTCTTCTACATGACTTCAGTCACTTACAGTTTGTTATGATGTAATTTAATTAAGTCAGTAAGTTAAAATAAGTCACACAAACAGCTGTCTCCTGGATGAAAGTCCTGTGACTTCCTCCTTTGCTGCCGTAATAATCACTACAGCCACTAGAGGTCGCCGCCTAACAAGACACGTTAAAAGGGGTCGTAATAAGCTGCTTTCAAAGTCGACCTATGCGGTCGTTTTTCTGATGAGGACGGGCTGAAACTAGTGAAACGTCACGAAAACGTCACAAATAGAAACTGTGAATTTTCATCAACTGGTGCGAATAAACAGAAAACCTCAAAGACAAAGAAACAAAAGCTTCTACGAGGGAAACAATGAAGGAAAGGAAGGAGGAGTCTGGAAAGATACTGACAGCTTCTTAATAATAATTAATAATAATAATACATTTATTATTTATGTAACACTTTTACCACTTTACGTGTTATAAAAGGAACATAAGTGAAAAACAATCACAGAATAAAAGCAGGTCGATAAAGGTTTCTCATAGACTGCTACTAAGTAAGTTTATGTCTATTTATATTGAGTTCCTATAGAAGTATTAAGTGATATAATTTTAGTTGGTTAAAAGTACACTCAGCTGTATAATAATATGTAAAACGACCCTCCTGCCACGTTCATAACAAAGAGCCTCTCCAGCCTTCAGGCAGCGACGACTCCTGTATACCTCCAAACATTTATACACAGTGGGTCATGACTGCAGTGAGATGCATGCTGGGTAAAAGAGGTGGCATCATGACGTGTGTTCGTACCTGATTAATTTGCAGACGGAGCTGAGTGACGGCGACTGCAGAGCTCAAACAGCCGACTGAGCTCGGTCTGTCAGAAGCACACGTCTGAATTATTTCTTCACCTGAAGCTTCAGAACAACAAGTTTATGTTTATTGTGTCGATCTTTATAAAAACTTTCAGAACCAGGATCATTTGGGCTTCATCAGACTTATTTCTGACCTTTAAAACAAAGCAGAGTCGTCCCGTGGCTCCTCATCAACAGTTGCATTAATCTGATCAGATTAAACAGAATTACATTAATCAAATTAAAGAGCAATTATTTTCCCCTGTTTTATTTTGAAATACTTTTGAAAGCCCAAAGAGATCTATCAATTTAAAGTATGAAAAATATGAATTTGTGCAGCAGAACATGTTTTTCTGTCTTTAATTACCTCTCGGCTGCTGGTGGGGGTCCTGACCTCCAGGTCTGGAACCCTTTGATCTGAATAAATTAATATTTTGGTCAATAAAATATCAGAAAAAAAGCTCAAAGTGCTCATCAGAGATTTTCCCAGCTCAAAGTCACATCTCACCAACGGCCCGAAACCAAAGATGACTCATTTAAAATGATGTGAAGCAGAAACAAACGACATATTGTCACGTTTGAGAAGCTGGAAACAGAAACGGTTTGATAGTTTGATGTTCGCAGGGTCGATTCACTTCAGTCCTGACTGAATGTCAACGATCGTTGGATGGATTTCTGTGAAGTTTGGGTCAGACAGTCATGGACCCGTTTGACTTTTCCTTCAGCGCCACCATGAGGTTCACATGTGCATACTTAACAGCTGTTTGGATCGACATGGGATTTGCTTCAGATGTTCACGTTACCATCAGGATGAAATCTGGTGATTCTGGGACTTTTGATTTAGCGCCATCATCTGGTCAGAATAACAATTCACGCAACACTTCAGCAAAACTAAGAACTTTCCCATCAGCCTCAGCTGTTCAGCTGTTTAGTCGCCTCAGTGTTGGATTTTGTTGCCAGTTGTTGAACAGTGTCAGACAGAAGCTCATTATTTTGTGTTATTTTGTTTAAAATTCAATAACTTTGTTTCCTTAATCTGTTCTTTAACTCCTAATGTAGCCGACTGATGTTACATCAAACACAGATCATGTCGGTGGTTAAAATGTTCAGCGTATTCCATATATTATTAATCGATAATTGATTGTTAAGGCGGACGACTGTCGATTAAAGACATTACTTAAAAGTTGCCTCCCTGCTGTCGACTTTAAGTCCAGGTGTTGAATCTGTTATTAAAATCATTGGTTGATTTTTTTGGATTGACTTCAGAACAGCGGTCTCTAACCTTTGTGTTCATAGTATTTACATCCTGAGGTTATTCGCACTTCCTTTATTTTCATTTTTCCATGAGCGAGGCGACATGACACATACCGCTGAGAAAACCCTGTGTACATACAAACTCCCACATGAAGCGCTCAGGCTGTAAAGACTCGCACCTTGAGGTGTAATTGCAGTGAGCTGCGACTCTGTTTTTGTCTTTTTGTATTGTTTTGTTACATCTTTCTGTCTGTTAGTCTGTGAATGTGTTGTTGTGTTTTTTCCCTGAACTCTGAGCTGTAAATGTTTTTCTTCAGGCGTTTCTTAACGTGCCACCTCACGCATGCACACATAGTTTTTTGGGCTTTGTTCTGAGAATGATGGAATAAAAAATGAGTGAAAAAGTTGCTCACACGCAACATATAGACCGCTGTGTGTGTGTGTGTGTGTGTGTGTGTGTGTGTGTGTGTGTGTGTGTGTGTCCAACAACTGACTTAATAAAAGTCTGTGTGTTTTTTCTGCTTCATATTTGCCGTCACGGTGTGTGTTACTGTGTTGTATCTCAGTAGAGCGGCAGCAGTAAGCCACAGATTATGTGTTGACTGACAGCTGTCACACTGTTGTGATGTCACTGCGTTCGGGTGATTGACAGCTTCAGACCGGCAGTGGTCCATGTGGAGAGGCTGAAACAACATGTACGATCTGAGACTGAAAGCGGCGCCCGAAGGTTTTTTACGAGGAGGAACACAAACTGGATCGTGCTCATCATTTCATTAAGAGCAGATTAATGTCGCTGCAGCGTCGCATTTACAGAGAAAATCAACCTTTTTCATCTTCTGGAACAAAAAAGCTACCAGACATGATGTTTCATGTTTCTGTAAAGAGAGAGAGCGAGAATAAACAACACTTTTATGATTCACAGAGCAGTTTCCTCAAGCATTTTAAAAATATTCCAGATTTCTTCTCTTCTATTGGCTCTATTCTGCAGGAAAATATATTTTCCTTCTCCTCTTCTTCTCTGTTTTCTGTTCTCTACGTCTAAAGAAAATCAGTTTTTAAGAGTAAAAACTTGAATCAAACTGAGCCGAACAAAAGGAAGACCTCCAGCTGACAGAGTTCAAGTGTAGGTCCCGGTGAATAAACCGCCGCCTGTGTGGTCCCGTTACACTGTTGAAGGCCGTTGAAGCTGAAATGCCACCCTGGCTCTGATTTAAAATTTAAATGAGGACCTGAACTCTTTTTGCACTCATTTACCGGAGAGAAACGCCTCTTCTTCGCCTCGAAAAACAATCAAGTTTTTGTTAAAGTGAGCAGGCTCATTCTCACCTCTTCACCTCCTCTCTTTCTCCTCCTCCTCTTTTTTAATCAGGTTTCTCGGCTGAAAGGAAACCCATTTCCTGCTCCTCCCTTTACTCTTTAAACAACTCAACCTTTAGACTGAACAGGGGCCCATTTCTACATGAACTCCACCGTCACCTGAGCAAAACATCTATTTCATAGCTTCGGTATTTATTGGCTCCGGCTCCGACTGGCACTGATGACAAATTCCTTGGTGCACGTTGAAGTTAAAGCAACATTATTGAATCACCCATCGCCATTTCTGAGTGCAACACCAGTCTAGTAAATACAAATATCGGCTTTGTCTTGAAAACTTGTGAGGTAAAGTTAGGTTCACCGAAGACGACATGTCTGTGAAGGCTGCTCAGCCCGGTTCGGTTGCCAGCTCCGCCTCCAGTGCCCCGGCCCCGCCTCCAGGATTTAATGTTAACACTTAACATTTCTGCAAACCACAGATACAGCCAAGGTTTGGCATCGATAGCAAATGCGTCATAAAATGCTTATTAGCTGACTTTAAAATCTGGGGATGCCACAGTCTGTTCACCCTGCTGCCATCTGGCAAAAGATACAGAAGTATCTGCTGCCGTACCGCCAGACTACACAGCAGCTTCACTCCTCAGACTCCTCGACTCATCATCCAGACTCCATCGTCTAAATAAGAAAACAGCCGACCGCAGTTCGAGTCTCCACACTGGATATTTTTAAGGACGCCTGCGAACATTTCCTGGAAACCTCCTGGGGGTCCGAAGCTGCTGTGATAGCGGTGTAGGTTGCTTTCATGATGTCCGTCACTTGTCCAGGCCTGGAAAACTCTTGGTTTGTTCACACGGAGCTCTCAGCCCTACTTTGCAGACAAAACAAAAAACCTGACATTACATTTCTCTCACACATTCGTTGTTGTTTATTCGCAGTGTATAAATATATTTTCAGGAGAAAGTGCTGAAACAGGAGCTGATAAAACGCCAGGTCAGCAGGACGTTTCATCATGTAGATTCCCCAAAGAAACATAAAAAACAAAAAACGAACCTCAGGCTAAAATCCAAAACGGGGCTCAGGTGCAGCTCACAGCTCAGGAAACATTATGCTTTATTATTGCATCAATCAAAGCGTGCGGTGATCATGACTTCACACTCTCAGCGCACGTCGTGACATTACAAAAGCTCAGAGTGTCTCATCAACATGGTTCTGACATGTTTTACCTCGGCTTTCAGAGTAAACTCCGCAACTTTGACTAAAACTTTCTCCGGATGACTTTCACTTCTACTTGACTGTGTGTCCAGAGAGGTTACTCCACCTTTGCTGACATTTAATTACTTCCTCTCCTCGCTGATAAATCTTCTTCACAGCAGGTAAACTCCTCCTCCAGCCCCTCGTCCCTCCTTCGCTCGTACTTTCTGCTCAGAGGAAACTTCTGTTTCTCCTCGTCTTCATCTTCTTTCTCCTCCTGCGTCCTCATCCTACTCTCCTCCATGTCTCTCTCTCTCTCTCATTCAGATATATGCAGAAATACATCTGAAGACTCAGTATATCCATGTTGTGGGGATAAAAGGATTCGTTGGCAGGTTGTTAAAATGACTCATGGGTTTAATTTTAACCCAAAATGGGATGTGCTCTGATGCCAGCAGTCATTCTGTCAGAGCGACCGTTGCATTTTATTTTAATGGTGGAATCTCAATGGATGAAGCTGACTGGGAGTTTATTAATGAGGGAACGCATTCAGCGTCTGTTGAAAAGCATTAACATGTTGTTTTGTGTGTTTTTTTTCCCAGATTTGTTGGCGGTGCCCAAACATCCCTACGCCGCCATGGAGAACTGGGGGCTGAGCGTCTTCGTGGAGCAGAAGATCCTGCTGGACGCCGAGGTGTCGTCGTCGTCCTATCAGATGGAGCTGACCATGGTGGTCGTCCACGAAATCTGCCACCAGGTAGGAACATTTAACCACCTTGGATTGACAATTACATCAAGTTGGCTTCAAATCTTCAACCCCGACAGCTTCTCTAACGTCGTCTTTGCTCTGAATTCTTGATTTTTGAGTCTAAAAGAACAAAAACAACAAAAAACAAACTATATATTGGTGGAGTTTAAATCTCATTGGCTACATGATGCATCAGTCATCTAGAGGTTAGTGTTTAAGTAGCTCAGGAGGGAGGGGGAAGAAGAAAGTGGTTGACTTGTCTACACTTTTTCATTTTCATTTTTGTTGCCACGTTCATTATTAACCTTTGAAATGGCAATTTAACAGCCTATTCTGCAGCCCTGCATCCTTTTTATTACACAGAAGCTACCACAAGTGTTTCCAGGTAACAAGTCACAGCATTTGACATATATTTTATACAATATAACCTTAAAACACAAGGGAATGTTTGGACCAAAGGGGAGGGTGGATTTCAACGTTATAATGTAGTGAACCCAGACATACTCATTATTGTGTTATTGTCATTTCGGATCCCTTAAATGACCTTAAATAAAAATCTGATGCAAATCTTTGAGTAATAAGTTTGAGAGCTTCTGATATACAATAACTGCTGTTGGTTTACTATGAAGTAGACGGATATTTTCTCATTAAATGACTTTTAAATTTCTCTGCAAAGTACTCAAGCGCTTTTTGTAATGTGCTCTTTTGAATTAATCGTCATTTATACATATATTATCAATATTAGTTTGGAGCTCTGTCAGTTCTCTTGATTATTCGTCTCAACCAGAACAGTTTTTTGATAAAACTAAACAGTCTCAGGCTCAGAGCGTCTGACGAGCCGGCCTGTAAAGTGTTAACAACAGCTCTGTTGACTGCGTGTTGACTCGTGTATAAAAAGCTTTTACCCACGAAAACATTTACCAAAACACAAGATGCTGCTTAATTCATCTGATCCTTCTCACAGCATCTGTGTTTGCTTATTACCTCGGCTATACGGCTAATTGTTTTGTTCTCCGCTGTTTGTTTTCTTTTGTTGTTCCAGTTGGCGAGATGTTTCAGAAACGTGTGACCAGATGAATTCAGAGTGAAATTTGGTGTAAAGTTTAAGAAGAGCTGATTGGTTCTGTGTTTTTTGTTTCTCACGACCTTCAGAACTGAACTTTACTGTAAACACTTCCCAGCGTTGTTATAAGGAGATTTTTGAGGTCTTCTGCAGCATTTTTCTTTCATTCCTGACATGTCGACAGCTCCTGAACGTGACGCTGTTCAGCTCTCAGGCTTTGCACATTTCTCCCTCTGCATGTGTAGGCACGTCAAAACACACAGCGTGGAGCGTATTAAATAACATGTTATGGGGTAAATATGTTCCTTTAGTGGAGATGATGCACCTGCAGAGGCTGAATTTGTTGATAGTATGTCACCTGGCAGAGACTTAAACACGCCGCTGTCATCGCGCCTGAACCTGCTGCTGTGAAATCACTGATTTACATTCAGCCGCATGTTACTTTGAATTTAAATCGAGAAGGAAAATAAATAAAAAGGTTAACAGTAAACCATGACATGAGAGCCAGAGAGCAGCACACTTTTCCTTTAACACATGCAAATGATCCAGTTGTAAACAGACTGAACGTGACAGAAGTCAAAACAGCCTCGACTGCAACACCAATGAGCTGTGTGTGTGTGTGTGTGTGTGTGTGTGTGTGTGTGTGTGTGTGTGTGTGTGCGCGTGTGTGTTACAAAGCTCCTCGGGCAACAACAGCAGCAGCAGTGGAGATGATCCTGTTTTTACAGTACGACATCGAATACGTGACAAGCAGACAAACACGATGAAGCAGAAGAAAATTTAAAGGTTTCAGTCAGCAAAGAGAAGCAGCGAGGGAGGGCGAGCGAGCTTAAACGATACAGGGCGAGAAGGAGAGAGAGAGGCGGGGGGGGGCGAGAGATGGGAGACGATATAGCGTAGGAGACGGAGAGACAAAAGAGGCGAAGAAACAAAGTGAAGAGGAGAAAGAATGGAGATGACATCCGTTACAGGAGAGCATAGAGATACCAACAGATGAACAAAGACAGAACGAGAGCACGACACTGTGAAAAATATCCAAAACACCGAGCTTCATTCAGCTTCTGCAGGGGAGGATCTCACATCTGACTTTAAACACAGCGCTTCTGTTTGTGTTGCCTCGAAGACGTCGCAGCGCTTTGGTTTGGTTTTTATTGTGTCATGAAACAACCCACAGAAACTCAAACAAACAAACAACGGGAGACACAAAAACACAAAGACGACCACACTGATCATAATAGCCATCGAAAAGAATGAAAAACACTGAGCTTAATGTACTGTACCAGTCCAGTCCACCGCTTCGGCTCCTGGAGGATAAATCCAACAGACTCTGAGCTCCTGACTTCTTCTTGTGACACTGAGATTTGTGGTTCCCAGGAAAAAATGTAAAATCTACTAAATTGCACATTCGTACAGACTTTCACGGTCCCCAGAGGATGAAGCCGACTGACTTTAGCAATAACCTGACTTTCCATCTCGTTCATCGTGAGGTCACCATTGAGGTTTTGTATAAAATGTCGTTACAGTCATTACAAACCACAAGCCACAAAACAGGCAACCGCAGTTCAAGTCCGTGGAGACATTTCCAGCTGGTTTTGTGGCAACCACCACCAGGTGATTTCAGGTGAAGGTGGACCTTTTCTGGAAACCAAAACTTTGGGTTTTTTTCACGGGAAGGCAGAACTTCTCCAGACGATATGTTGGTGACCAAAACCAGCTATTATTCATCAAAAGTCTGACCATCTTTAGGTGTTTTTGTGGCGCCAGAACCCGTTATTTTTCACGGGAAGGCTGGCTATCTCCAACTGTTTTCCTAACCCTAACCAAGTGTTTTTTCTGCCTAAACCTAACCAGAGCATGAACACAGTGTTGTGACAACAGATAAATAGAAACTTCAACTTGAACGAGCTGTTCTCCTGGTGGTCATCGCATCTAAACCACGCCTGCAGCTGCACGACCACAACAGATCTGTTCTGCTGGCAACTGATACCGGACTGGCAACTCCGTCATTGTAGACGCAGACGCAGGTTTTTAGACTAAAGGGTTTAGAATAAAGTCTTTTTTGTTTTCCAGTTAAATTTCTTCCAACTGAACTGGTTGATTACAGAGAGCTTCAAACGACTCCTCGCTTTCTGTGTGTGTGTGTGTGTGTGTGTGTGTCTGTGTGTGTGTGTTTGTGTGTGAGAGAGAGAAAAATAAATGGCTTCGGGATGAAATGGAGTGCAAAGCGGCAGACGAAACATTACTTTATCATTTTCCTTTGTTCTCACTCTGCTCTCTAAACCAACAAAGAAGATGAACAAAGATGCACAAAACAAAAGTAAAAAGGAGTCAAAACCCGATAAAAACACATCGTAAGTGCATTTTTACGACACATCCGATGATATTTATGACTTAATATGCTGTAGAGCATCACACTATGAAGCTTAATGTTGTTAGCTGTACAGTCTGTCTTTCTGCTGCACGCCAGCAGCAGCCTGAAGGGAACGTTCATCCACGCTGAGCAGAGAGAAATGCGAGTCTGCGGCCACTTCCTGGAGGAAATTAAATGAAACGACACATTCTTCAGTCAGCCAACGGCGTCGCAATATTTACACTGAGCCTTTTCAGCTCCATCATCACAATGACCCCATACAGCCGTGTGATTGGACAGTTAGAGGGCGAGTTCAACCACATTACAAAAAACAATATTTTCCCACCTGCCGGTCCATGCAGATAGTTTCAGTTTAGATATCATGTGATTTCTGCTGCCGCTCAGATACGCTGGAGGTCAATGGAAGTTCAGAGATTTGAAATATGAGGAAAGACCAATGACGTTTCATTCACCTCCGTTGTATTGGGGTGGAGGCATTTCAGAGATGGATATTTCAACACTGCAGCCCATAAAACCAAAAGTACACTTTATAGCCAAACGTTTGCATGTCTCTCAGCCCAGCCACAGGATATAATGCTATTATTTAAGTTCTGCAAACCACAGACACATCTGAGATTGACATTTTATGCTCACTAGTGGACCAAAACAGGTATTTTAGGTGAAACCACGATGTTTCCTAACCCTAACCCTCAAGTCTAAACCTGAGCAGAGCATAAGCACAGGGCTGTGACAAGAGAAATAGAAAGCTGAACCTCAACAAACAGACAAACCTTAATTTTCAACTTATCCGACTCATCTGTGATTGGGCTGGGTTTCGAGGGCTGACACTGGGCCAAACATACGTCCATGGATGAACCGGCACTGAAGAAAACTTGTGAGAAGATTCAGGCAAGTTCTGAAGTAATGAGATTATTAAGTTGATTTCCGGACATTAATCTGCTGTATACATCAGGGGAGGAGTGAGTTTTATTTTCTGTGCGGTGATCAGGCACTAATTACTTTAAAGTACATTAACTGCCTCTCTGAGCCGTGTGTCACTGCTGCAGCTTCAGCTCTTTACCCTGTCGGTTCACCAGATCAGCCAGACGACACGATAACTTCTGACTCATTGTTTGAGAGCAGCAGCTTGACCCGTCAGTTCACCTCAGGCAGCGTCTTTCTCTGGGGTCTCCCCTCCTTCTACACCTCACAGGGCACAGTCACCTCTGTTTTAGAGAGTTGTGTTTCAGACTTTACGACAACGCTTTACTGAAATAAATAACAGCAAGAGGAACTTTTCTAAAGTCTTAAGTGAGAGAGTATCAAAGTTTAAGAGCTGCAAATTTCAAAGTCAGTCTCCTTTAAGCCTGCAGGGACGAACGAGCCTCGATCAGAAATCACACAGGTTTAGTGCTGATAAGAGGCGGTAGTGTTGGCGTCATCGGCAAGGTCAGCAGAAATCTGCCCCCCCCCGCTCCAACCTTATAATATAGGTAGGTAGATAGGTGTATAGGTAGGTAGGTAAATAGATGGCAGTTAATTATTGGTGGTGTGAACAGGTGTGTTTAGCTGATGTGTGCAGGTCATAAGCATGTGTGGCAGATGATGCACATGTGATGCATCACAGATGACGTCTAAGACATGTGCAGGTTGAATATAGTCAGGTGTTCACAGATGATTGGTGACAGGTGGATTAACTGGTGATGTACGTGGAGCACAGGTTTGCCTCCAGTCAGGTGTACAGGTGTGAGTCCAGATGTTTGTCATTACGGCGTAAAGTCAGTAAAATGAAGACACACTCAGTACTTTCTATCAACTGATTGTCCCGGACGTCTCTGCACTGCAAACCAGCAAAAGTGATTCTGATTCCTGACACACACACACACACACACACACACACGTACACGATCATGTTTGCCAGGAGATGCTCTGAGTTTATTCCTATCAGCTGTCTGTTAATTAAAACAGACAAAGGAAAACACTGGAGGAGATTCAGGGAAACAGATTTACTCTCTTCATCTGTTGATCTCTGTCTGTCGCTCTCTCACTCATTAATTTAACCATATGCAGGAGAAAATAGCACAGTATGTGTTCAGGCTGGCTGACAGCAGCGTCCACACACACACACACACACACACACACACACACACACACACACACACACACACACGCTCCCAGAGGACGCACTTCATCCCCTTTACTCACATCTTAACCTCGACCAGTTAAGCTCACAGCTTCATATCTAACCATCAACAAAGTCAAGTCAGTTTTATTTATGAAGCCCAGAATCGCAAATCGCAATTTGCCTCAAGGGGGTTTTACACTGTGAGCAGCAGCGAACACCCTCTGTCCTTCGACCCTTTGATTCAGATCAGGAAAAACTTCCCCCAACAAACCCTCCGAGCGAAAAAACCTCCAGAAGAGCAGCAGAAGAGAAATCCCTCTCCGGTGACCGACTGACATGCAAAATATGTTGTGTGTACAGAACAGATCAGCAAAAACATGACGATATCTCAACACAGTCGGCAGAATAAATGATGGCAATGTTACGTATCTGCAAATGATGGATATGTTGAAACTAAAAAGTATATTTATGCGGGCAAACCTTATTTGTTTTGGGTCCATTTTTCTATTTTATGTTTGTGCTTATGACCTAGTTAGGAACAAAAAACACTTTCGACTTCCCATCAAAAATATCTGGCTTTGGTGGATCCATAAACAGGTCCTAAAAGTTCTCACGGCAGGTCCAAGGTCTCGACAGAGCTGTCAGAGGTCCTTGACTGGGTTCTAGAAGTTCTTGTGGCGGTTTCATTAGAAGAGTTAATGAAGAGATCTCAAGAGTCCTTGAAGGTTTTAGGGAGATACATACTAAGTCAGAGGCAACTGAATTTCCTGTTGCACATGTTTCACCACTCATCCAGCAGCCTTCTTCAGTCCTTTGATTTGACTTGTGTTTGAGGAGATACTTTATCACCTGGATGACTCAGAATCTTCACAAACACATTCAGTTCAAGAGGAATCTGATGTTTCTATAAAAGCCTTCTTGCTTTCTGCACTTCAAAGTCAGAAACAAAGATGACTGACAGCTCAGCGAGAGGTGTGTTCTTCCAATTAGGAGTAAGAGCCGTCCTGCTGATGTGTTAGAGATGGAGATAGATCCGTCAGTCATCTGTTTTACAGCCTGCTGTCACAAACCCGCTATTATTAGTGCAGCTGATGTAGTGTCAGTTGTTCCTGGTTACAGCTCTCCGACTGGTCGGAGTAGTAAAGCAATGTCCTCACCCTCATGACTGGAAAGTGAAGTGTCGTAGTTCACTAAACATTTCTGGAGCTTCACAGTAAAACAGAGTTGCAGCATTCTGCTAAACAACTGAAGCAGCTGGAGACTTCAACAGAAAAACAACCAAAAAAAACCATCAAATGGCTCCAAACAGCTCATCCGACGTAATCAAAGTCTTCCAAAGCCACAAGCTTGTTACACCTTTTTCAAGCAGAAATCTTCACTGTAGCTGCTAAGCTATTAGCTTAACCGCACATCGAGTGTGTAAATAGCATCTTTTCAAATAAGTCCAGAGACTTGGATTACAGCTGACGAGCTATATGAAGACTTTAATTCACATTTTAAAAGTGCAATACGTGAGAATCAGCTGCCTTCTGAATTCATACTCAAAACAAACAAGGGACAGCATCACCAGAATAACTGCTAACTGCTGCTAACTGTAGCTGCTGTTAACTCAGTTAGCCGTGCAGCTAGCTATCCAGACTGCATGCTCAAAGCACCTTGGGAGTGGCATGGCTAGCTGGTTAGCATGCTAATGTCAAAACGTTCTGTTGCTAACTTCAGTTAATGTTTCTTACATATTGCACCTTTAAAACAAAGATAATGACTAGTTGTAACGAACTAAATACAAAATGTGTCTTTAAGAGCGAATTGTGTGAAAATATGAAGAAACCAGACTTCTCGTTTTATTGCCGTTAGCTGACAACACGTTACGGTTTGAAAAAAACGGCCTTGAGTTTGTGTCGGTCGATCGATAGTGTTTGAAACATTTAAGAATAATTGTCCGTTGTGTATCGATTACCTCGATGCGTGACCTTCCTCCTCCCCTCGCCGTAACAAAAGATACTGAGCAGTGACAGCCTTCACGCCTCACGCTTTCTGTCTGAGCTCATCTTAATAAACCTGCTGCTCTGATAACTGAGCAGACAGATTTAAATTCTGCTCATGATTCTTAGACATGAAACGCTTTCATTTCAAAAAACAAAAACAAAAAAGGAGTTTGGATGTCAGAACAAAACAAGTGCACAAAACCCTTGAAAATACGTTTTACAGGTTTGTGTTGAATGTACACTTGGTCCTCACAAGGACAGAGTACACACACACACACACACACACACACACACACACTCTCTCTGTTGTGTGTGTGTGTGTGTGTGTGTGTGTGTGTGTGTGTGTGTGTGTGTGTGTGTTGGAGCTGTCAGGCTGTGTGTTTTTCTCTGCAGTGTTTTGCTTTAAAGTGGATAATTTATTACTGCAGACCATGTTTGCATAGAGTTCATTAGAATACAAGGAGCCATAAATCATCTCATTGTTCGCTCGCTCTCTACCTGTCTCTCTCTCTCTCTCTCTCTGTGTGTGTGTGTGTGTGTGTGTGTGTGTGTGTGTGTGTGTGTGTGTGTGTTTTATATTTGACTCACGCTGGCGTCCTTTCAACCACAGTTGTGTCTGGTCTGCGTTGACCTTTGCCCGCTGACCTCCTGGCTGTAGGTTGTGATTTAGTTGATCTGGGGAGTCTGAAAAAGTTTTTAAAAAGTCGGAAACTGTTATTTTTTCATTTCATCCACCGTGTTTGGTCGGAGTGAGAGCTCAGAGCACCGGAGATATGTTGGTGTTCACGCTGCACTGCACCTGTTCACAATGTTTACAACCATAATTCTTACGTGTTTCAAAACTAAGAGTCGTTGTGTTGTTGTTTCCTTGAGGCGAGGGATGTATCGCTTGTTCCTATGACCTCATCATTAGCTGCCACTGTATCTTACGCACTGGTCCTTTAAACAGGAGTGAACAGTCAACTCATGACTAATCTGCCAAGACAAATATTGAAATACTGAAAATCTGTTCACATGCAAAGCTTTACAGTGTTTCTGACAGGCTGACAGTTTGCGTGCGGTGTTACTGGCAGTTGGCACTTAGTGTGATGCCGTGTTGTGTGACAGTGTGACAGCGTGGCGTGTGACGGACAGCCAGTCAAACAAAGGTTCATGAATAACTCTCGTACAGTTTATGATGTTTACGCTGCTGTAGGGTCGGGAGGGCTGAGGTCAGCAGTCACATGTCTGCAACCTCCATCAAAAACCTGAACTACAGTCACTGACGTGGACACAATTGTTCATTAATCACTTTCCTTTATGATTTATCAGGAAATGTGATTTCTTAACTTCAAGAAAATATATACATTGATGTGTATCATCATATTTTTTTAGTAACGTAAAGTCTATGTGTGGGAAACACTAAACTCTATCATGTCCATTGAAAAGAAATATCACCAATGAAAACCATGCGGTCGTATTCCTGTTGTCGAGCTAGCAATAAACACGCAACGTCTGGTTACCTTTTCAAAATAAAGGCACTTTTTTATGCTAAAAATAACAACCTCCTTCAGAGAGTCACCGTGGACTATCGGCTCCACTTGGGACTGTGGGTGAAAGGCCTATGAATGAAGCTGTTAATGGAAACGCACCAGGTTCACATTTTGATTTTTGTTCTTTTTTGTGAACTTTCAACAGTCTTCTGCACACGTTGGCTTGAGACTGAGCTGACTGAGTCTGTGTTTAGAGAGTATTTTTGTGGCTCACTAAGGTTCTTTGGTTTTCCATGTTCACCATCTTAATTTAGCGTGTTAGCATGCTTAAATATTCTCATTAGCATCAAACACGTACAGTAGAGGCTGCTGGGATTGTCATTATTGTTGCAGGTATTTGGTCATAAACCAAAATGGAGGAAAGGTCAGATGTTGGCCAAAGCCTACAGGTTTCATCCTAAGGGGACCATGAATGTGTCATCCATCCAGTCATAGTTCAGATATTTCAGTCTAAACAAAGAGCTCTGCAAACGGACAAAAAACAACTCCTTCCTTTACTCGCGGCCAAACTTTCACCAGAATATGTTGTTTTTTAGTCATATTTATATTAAATAAAGGATATTTTTTAAAAAAAGCACAATTAAAATAACGTTTGTTATTCGTCTCTTCAGAAATCTGATGTGAACTATTGAGGAAAATATTTTTTCAGATGTTTTATTGAGCTGGACACAAACGTCTGCTCACAGCCTCCTCTGCTGCTGAACTGAAGGACAGGAGGGTTTAATCAATAATAATGTGTGAGAGGAATACAGTTATATTTAGCTTAGTGTGTGTGTGTGTGTGTGTGTGTGTGTGTGTGTGTGTGTGTGTGTGTGTGTGTGTGTGTGTGTGTGTGTGCGTGCGTGCGTGCTTCCTCCTGCTCATGTCCGAGGCTAATTAACAGACCATAAACAAACATCTAACACCCTGAATGTGTGTGTGTGTCGATGTGTGTGTGTGTGTCTGTGTGAGGCTTATTAGTGAGGCTGAACACACTCCTGCAGCCAGAACACAGTAGGCGATCCCACACACACACACACACACACACACACACACACACACACACACACACACACACACACACGCACACACACACCACGCACTGAGCTGCTATAATGAACCACAGTGCTGCTACACTTATGCTCCATGTAAGGGTGGAGCTGTGTGTAATATATCGCCTCGTGTGTTATATGTTGGCACAAAAACAATCACACATTTGTTTGTTTTCTGATTTTAATGTAATTTCTTCCGGCTTGATTCCACATAAATCACATCCTCACATCATGTGACTCCACCAGCGTGATGTGTTGAGGAGTTAAGAGCTGTACGGAGCCATTTTATGTGTTCTTGGTTGTTCCTCCGTTTTAAATCGAGTCTCCAGCTGCTTGTGGATAATGACATGACATGATAATGATAATAGTTTTCTATTTTCAGATGAACTCATCGTCTATGAAAACACAAAGAACGGTGGTAAATCAATATTATTGTTTATCGACTCTCACCGTACAGTTTCCATTCTGCCAATTCCAAGCAACTTGTGATTTATATATCGTCCTGCTGCCACAACTGCTCAAGAGAGACTCAGAGAAGTCCCCGACACACTATCTCTTCTGTTTGTTTTATGAAAACTACATGAGATTTGTTGGCAATAAGGAAAATATAGACTAACAGCAGCCTCATCCTATAAATAATACAAATACTGTTCAATCCAATGCACTTTTGTCATATTTAATTTAAGGTAAAACGATCATTTATTTATGTTGTTTATACGTTTATATAGTTGAGTTGCTGTAGGGTCGTGTTGTTGTGGTTTATATGACTGTAGTTCAGTACAGTATTTAACATCCAGCGTTATAATGAGGATTTAACCTGAGACTCACCAAACCTCCTCCTGTCTGTCTCTCCTCAGGCTGAACTGTTTTGTTTTTGTTTCTATTTAATTGACAGGACGCACTGAAGCACACCGAAAACACACACACACACGCACACACACACACACGCACGCACACACACACACACACACACACACACACACACACACACACACACACACACACTCAGGCACAAACTCTCGCTTACACTGAGCTGTGTAGTTTTGTTGTTGTAAATCAAAGGTTTCATGGTTGTGACAGATTGGTTTTGCCAGCTGGCTTTATATAGCAATTTAAACATCACACACACACACACACACACACACACTCTCAGACACACACGTAGTGAATAGTGGGAGTGCAGCAGAACTGTCAAGAAAACAAGAATATAAAGAGAAACGATCAGAGTCACGGAGCTGAGCAAACTAACTGTCTGTCTGATAAACTGTCTCGCTGCACAACTCTGTCTCATCGCTAACCTCCTCCCCCCTCGTCTGCTCTCAGGTCACAGAGCAGCGTGTCACCCGAAATTCAGCATATCAGCTTCTTCTAAATGTGCATTTTTTTATTAATAATAATCATTTTACAAAAGTGCAAAAGTATAAAACATCTTCTTGCTTTTGGTGCGTGAATATTGAATGCTTGAGTTACCGACAGCAGGGCGCTGACGCTCAGAGGTCAGAGCTTCTTGCCAGCATGCGAACGCACCACAGGGAGAGGCTTTTCAAGCTTATTTGCACTTTCAGCAGCAATATCAATGATAACATTGGTGTGGATCATCAGACCTGCCAGAGTTGTGAACACCACGTGGGAATCAGTGATTCAGTCGTGTTGTTTACGACAAAGAAACGCTGAGTTAATATGACGATGAGTTAATATGTCGCCTGCTATTCTGTGACCGTGAAAAGCAGCGGTTCCTCTCTCGGTGGATTTGTCATATGAAGGTTAAAGTTTGCCATTTTGGATATTGGGGCCTTCACAAAATTAGACATTTTCCAGAGTCAATTTTTCATGGAGGCAAAATTTGTTTTTTAACCTTCATAGATGACAGATCCTCTAAAAACAAACCTCCCAACCCAACTGTGTCCTTCAATCTGAAGTCCCAGAGAGTCCGTCAGTCGCACTCCCTCGTCCCATCTGCAGCTGTTACAACTAATCTAGTCCAGAACTCTGCAGCTCTTAGCATGAAAGCAGACGGCAAGAAACAAATGTGACAGAGTACTGAACTCTGCAGGCTGATCCAGCTGGTACAGTCGTTCTATAGTCTCTCATCCCGAACTGGTCCAGGTGTGCAGAGTTTCATATCCCCGGTCCAACTGTCCCAAAAGTCTGAGGAAAGGCCTTCAGCTCACATTGAACTGGTCCAGATCTCTGCAGCAAGTCCATTAGACCTGATCCTACTCATACAGACCTCATCCGGATGCAGAAGGCTTCTTATCTCAGGTCCAACAAGTTCAGAACTCTGTAGCTCTTAGCAAGACTCTTCAGACAGGATCTTATCTCAGGTCTAAGTTGTCCAAATGTAGTAAAGTTCTTGGTACTGCTACAAATTCGAAAAGGTCCTGAAGTCTGCAGGCTGATCCAGCTGGTCCAGTCATTCTGTAGTCTCTTTTCCCAAGTGTAACTGCCCCAAGTGTGCAGAGTTTCTTATCCCGGATCACATTGGCATATAATTCTGAAGCAAGGCCTCATGCTCACATTGAACCGGTCCAGAACTGTGCAGGAAGACTCTAAGCCCTGATCTTTGTCATGTAGATCCGACTGATATAAGGTTTTGTCCCAGGCCCAACTAGTCCAAATGCAGTTCAGTTAAACTGGTCCAGGTGTAGAGAGGTTCTCCCTGGTCCAACTGGCCCAAAAGTCTGAAGAAAGGCCTTTAATTCATGTTGAACTTGTTCAGAACTCAAGCAGGTCCTTTTAGGTCAGATACAGCATGGTTATTATCCTGGGTCCAACTGGTACAGACTTTAATAGTTTCTTATCCCACCTTGAAATGGTCCCGTTGCAGTGGGGGTTTTATTTCAGCTCCTGTAAGTCTGTAACTCTGCAGCACCGTTATCTAAAATCAACTCTCAAAACTTCCTACCATTTGGCCAGTGGCCACTGTTAAATCCCCAACCTGACAGTCACACAAAGATTAATTAAGCATGAAGCTTGGGAGATTTTTATGCGGCTGTTGTTGATACTGTTAATTTGAAATTCACCCAGTCGGGGGTGAACACACTGTGGAAGCCTTTATAGTTTCACAGATGTGTAGATGTAAACAGTGTTTGTGCCAAGTGACAACCAAGACTCGCATCGCGTTGGTTGTCGTGGAGCTGTGAGGAGCTCCATCCAAACAGAAAGTGAATATCAGATTCAGTCCCTCAGCTGAAGAGAGAGGGATGAATATTTATCAGTGAGGGTCAGATGGAGGGAGGAGAGGAAGAGGAGGATGATCAAAGGCACAGATCTGCTTTGTTGTGCGAGAGAGAGAGATAAAGGAAGAGAGACAGAAAGACAAGAGAGGTAAGGAAGCAGAGGATGGAGAGGTTTGTCTGTTGGTCCTCTAGTTTACAGTCAGTACATCATTGCATAATTAGCTTGGAAATTAGCATTATTTTAAGGGTGTGAGCGACTGTAATGTAATTTCTAAAAATAAAAAAGTAGTCCATTACACTGCTGCAACACTGCACACTGCAGTTTTCCCCCCGAAACTGTTTGTTGTCTCACTAGGAGGTTCCCCCCGGAGGATCCCTGGAGGAAGACGCCGGCAATACTGCTGCTACAAATATGATCTATACGTAACACGCTGCCGATTTAACGGCATTAAGTGGTTTTTGACCACTGGGGCTTAAAGCAAACAGAGAAAGAAACACAGCCCTGATATCTCCCTGGGTTACAGACGTCCCTTCTCTCTGATTTGTGGAGGTTATTGAAGCCGTGTGCACTCAGGGAGCAGGTGTACAGCCACCACTCGGGCCTGAAGTACCTCCAGTGTGTGTTTCGAGGGACAGATGAGAGAGTCATGTTTGATTAAAATATTGAAGAAGACGCTGGTTTTGAGTATCAATCAGAAATAATGCAGTGAAAGAGATTTATTTTTGGTTATGCTACAAGATACACAAACCTGCACTCTATGTCTCTCATCATGAGTATGCACATCATGGACATCCGGCTCCTGAAGTTGTGTTGTGAGGTTTATGTAACTGTGCTACTTGAATGTTGGAAATAGTCTTTACATAGCCAACAGCTTTGTCAGATATTCCTGCTAACCTGTTTGCATCTAATGATTCACACTTCCAGCAGACACGGGGAACATTAACGTCCCACAAATGTCCTGAATGAATTTAACAGCAATATTGACCGTTTTGTCTTGTTTTGGAAAAAGAAAATGTTCAATGTACACGCTCAGTCACCCAAAAAGCCACCAACAAGGGATGACTGGTGCCACCGCAACAACTAGGGCCACAGATGCTCGCCGACATTGGCCGACATTGGTTGTGTCAGGCTCTGCTCGATGTTCCACCGTCTTAACGAGCTGCTTGAAAACTTTGCTTGGCTCCTGTTTGATGCAGAAAAGGAAGAGTTCGAACCTCCTTCTGGGAGCGGTGACCCCTCCTGGTGTTAACCCGACCCAAACAATCCCAGAAGCGAATGCTGTGTGTGTGCGTGCTGACAGGGTTGAGTTTCTGCTCAGCATTCATCCCTTCGTCTCTGGTATTTTCTTGTCTCTTCCTAAATCTTCACAGGAGACCTCCCTCCGTCTCACTGTTTTCTGACTCATCGTTATTCTCCCTGATGTCGGACTTTTCTCCCCCAGAATCCTCTGCCTCAGCGGTCTTTCAGTTCTGCGTCGTTTCCCTCTTGCCCCGCCCATGATGCACGCACATAACCATGGCAACGGCAGTCACCACACAGCAGAGATGTCCTCCCGACTGGAGGCTCTGTTTGGTTTTAATGAGGCTGAAAGTGGATGAGAGATGACAGCTGAGCTAATGAAGACAAGCGAGGAGTAGAAGTGTTTTGTATAGACTACGGAAACTCGTCTTTTTTAATTATCAGAGACGTAGTAACTAGGATTAATTCTTCTCATTGAGTCTGTCAAGATGAAACCAAAAGTCTCTCCAGTGTAAAATTAATTATATTTTCTATTTGTCAGGAGGCCTCGGCGTACTGTAGCTGCATGAAACCGATCTCGCTGACCCACTTCTGACGGTAACAGCCGGCTGGATGAAGCCTGAAATCCTCTCAGAGCACGAGAACAGAACTCAAATGTAAAGTGTCATGTTTAATGAAAGTGGAGCTCAGCAGCAGTTAGTCTGATCCAGAGACAAATCAAAGAGGAGGAAGTGATTTTACTGCAGAGTGGAGACGCTTACTAACCACAGTGTATGACTGTCTTTATATTGCTGACCGGAGGTTATTGCTGCGTGCAGCGGCAGGGAACCGTCACAAGCAGCCATTTCACTGAATTGTATGAGTGGTTTGAGGCGACACAGAGTTGTTGTGAGACATTCAGTTATAATGTTGGAGCGACCTTCAGCTTCCACCTGTTGAATGCCATTCTGGGCTCTTATTTTGAAAAGGATGTCTGATTAAGCCACTTCATCAGCCCGCTGACAGAGGATGGATTAATATGTAAATGGTGAATATGCGCAGGGTTTGGCTCGAGGCCTCTTCTAATATTAATATTGTTATTTCGGTCTTGTACACACAACATATTTTGCATATCAGTCAATCCTGGAGGACGTTGTACTTCCTCTTTTTTCTCCTTATTAAACATCTTTTAGGGAGTTTTTTCTGTATCTGAATCAAGGCTCTTTGAATGGAGAATGTTGTGTGCTGTACAGATTGTGAAGCCCTCTGAGGCAAGTTATCATTTGGGATTTTTGGGTTATATATTATATAAATTAACTTGACTTGACTTGACCTCGTCACTCCCCACTCCAATAACTTGATTTGTTGGAGGGGGGAGTGACGATGATAACTTCCCCCTCTAGGGACACCGACTTTGCCTTCAGGTGAATGTTAGGCTTTTTGAAATGCTGTATGAACAGCAGCAGCAAGTCTTGGGGAAGAAGTGTTAATCAGAAGAGAAAGATCTTCACCGACTGATTTTAAATAAACAAACTCTAAACTCTAACTAAACTGAATAAACAAACTGACCTTAAAGGACAACACAATGTATACTATTTTACTTTGTTTATTGTTTACAGGAAGTTTCCTTTTTTTAATTTGGCGACCTCTGCTGACAAAAGACTACAGTGTTGAAACTCAGTCTGACCTCGATACGTTGAAATCCGACCCGCTGAAAGGCAAAAAGAAGTCTTCTCCGCGATGTAACAACGTATTAGATTGAAAAAACGTTTGTCTAAGTCTTCTGGACCGACAAATCACAGAGTCCCAATGCTATGCTAGCAATTTGTTACGGTAAAGCAACTAGGTGAGGTTTAGGCGAAGATCATGCTTTTCGTCCACAATTAGAAAGATTCAGTTAATGTTATGGAACAATCCTCGTACTTACAAAAGTCACTGACTGTCTGTTTTGTAACAGGAAATGAGCAGTGATCTCAGATGTCCCTTTGAACTGTCCATCCACCTCATCCTCCTCCCTGTGATGAGTTTCCCAGACTTGTCCGCTCTGAGACTCACGGAGCTGTCCAAACCCAAAATTCATCCAATGCACCAGGGGCCTCAAGCTGACTTTTTGCAGACTCCCAGAGAGTCCACTTGGGGTGCAGACTTCACCAGACTTCATGGATTTAATTACCAATAATTCAGTGCAATACGGACATGACATAAAAGAAATTACTATGAATGTGTAAAACAGTTATTTAATTAAGATGTTACTTGAATCACGTAGGCCAGAAATGATTTTCTAGCACATCAAGCTACAGAGATATATAGACGTCCTTCCTCCTTCAATCCAAGACAAGAACTCCTGGGAAGTGCCAGGATCTTGCAAGGGTCACGTTTTCAGCATCTCCATCCTCAGTGGTGCAGTAAAAGAAATATCTTTAGAGAAGTAAAGTGTGAGTTTAAATGCCATAAAATTGCAGTTATACTTCCTGTTTGTCCGATTCTATGAGAGATTTTTCAAAAGTTTCAACTCCAAAATGAAGAAGAGGAAATGGTCACTGATGTGTTAAATCACAGTTTGAAGTTGTGCGATCCATCTCCACCTGCCTCGAATCAAACTAAACTTTTATAAAAAAGAGAAATATATTTTTAAAAAGGCAAAAGTTTGTTGTTTTAAAACGAGTCGTGCAGGTTTTCAGACCATCACACGGACTGAGCTCTTGAACTTGACACTTCTCTCAGTTGAAGTATCGACCTCACACACCTCATCAAGTGAGAACAACTTCATCTGGAAGAGTTTTGTATTTCAGAAAACTGCAGCAGCCTCAACTGTGACTGCAGCTACTGCCTCGGGGAGTTGAACCAGCGCCTATTGAGCCAGGCAGCAGCTGAACAGTCTGCCAGCTCCCATAGGGTGGTCGGTTTGAATCCCTGCCCAGACACTCGAGCTGCCAGAGAGAGTGGAAGAAGTTTGTATGCATGTCTGGATCCCTTTGCGTCTACAGGCACTGAAGACATTTTCTTTACAGACTGAGCAGGTTGATAATGCTGAGGTGAGATTATTCTGTCATTTAAAGATCAAATTAAATCAGTGTAACAAATTACATCAGAATTTAACGGTACAATGAGATATATGACTGAATCCAATTAAAATTTTGATTATATAAAAAAGCAGTGGTCAATAGAAAAGACTTAATTCAAAGAAAATTAAATATTATATATAACTTCAATTAACCTTCAGTAAAATCCATTAAAAAATTTTAAAGGTCCTGTTTTCAGTGAGTCTGCTGCATTAAACCTGTTCAGCCCACACAGTGCTGAAGAGAGGTCGCTGTCATGTCATCATATGTGATGGATAGTAAATATAGGAGGGAATAACATGTTTATAACATTAGATAAATAAGACGGTTGTACAGTTGCAGAGTTAATCAATCAATCAATTTAGCTGTGGTGCAGGTGCAGCGGCCGGTAGTTCCTCGAAATGATGCTACATTTTTGCCTTTTCTGTGTTTTTTCAACTTCACCATCATGGGAGAAGAAAGCGAGTGTTTTGGACTAAGAACAGCAGACTTCATGGCCCAAGAAGTCTTTACAGATACCTGTCTCCACCATAACATCCAGAACATCTTCACAGAGACCTGTCTCCACCTCAACATCCAGAACATCTTCACAGAGACCTGTCTCCACATCAACATCCAGAACATCTTTACAGAGACCTGTCTCCACCATAACATCCAGAACATCTTTACAGAGACCTGTCTCCACCACAACACAGAGACCTGTCTCCACCTCAACATCCAGAACATCTTTACAGAGACCTGTCTCCACCACAACAGAGACCTGTCTCCACCTCAACATCCAGAACATCTTTACAGAGACCTGTCTCCACCACAACATCCAGAACATCTTTACAGAGACCTGTCTCCACCTCAACATCCAGAACATCTTTACAGAGACCTGTCTCCACCTCAACATCCAGAACATCTTCACAGAGACCTGTCTCCACCACAACATCCAGAACATCTTTACAGAGACCTGTCTCCACCTCAACATCCAGAACATCTTTACAGAGACCTGTCTCCACCACAACAGAGACCTGTCTCCACCTCAACATCCAGAACATCTTTACAGAGACCTGTCTCCACCATAACATCCAGAACATCTTTACAGAGACCTGTCTCCACCTCAACATCCAGAACATCTTCACAGAGACCTGTCTCCACCACAACATCCAGAACATCTTTACAGAGACCTGTCTCCACCTCAACATCCAGAACATCTTTACAGAGACCTGTCTCCACCTCAACATCCAGAACATCTTCACAGAGACCTGTCTCCACCACAACATCCTGAACATCTATACAGAGACCTGTCTCCACCTCAACATCCCTGGTCAAGCTGTTGCACTTGACAGGTGGACCGTGTTCTGATCCAACAGAGAGCAGGACTTCAGGTGGACGACGAGAGGTGGACTCTGTGTTTATAACATCGATGCTTGGTGCTCACAGACAGTCAAAGTTGATGGACAGTGTTTCCCAGATGTCGAACTTTTAATATGAAGATACCGACAATATTATCATCACCATCTTGTTGCTGCTGCTCAAATTCACTATGTTTATGTATATTTGTATATAAATAACAGAATATGTGTTCTGTGTTTGTGTAGCATGAAGACGTTTACAATTCCACATTTCTGTCAGTGTACAAAGTCAAATATACATTTCACATGCCGCAGCCAACACTGACTACATGTCTGCGTCATTTTTTCCAAAAATATCTTTCTGCCCATCCAAAAGCTCCATTTTCAGCAACCGAAAACGCTGTTTACACGTACGGACGGCCAGAAAGCAGAGACAAGCTTTACTTTAAGACTCGTGTACGTGTGGACAGGGCCTTAAACACAACACACGTATCCACCCACGTGCACAGCTTCACTTCCTCTCTATTT
This sequence comes from Pagrus pagrus, assembly GCF_965226575.1. NCBI lineage: Eukaryota > Metazoa > Chordata > Actinopteri > Spariformes > Sparidae > Pagrus > Pagrus pagrus. Next base: position 2,244,305 of record NC_140205.1, read on the forward strand.
CACCGTACACACTTTGATCAGCTGAAGGACAGTTTACTGCAGAAACACCGAAAGCTGCCAAATATGTGCACACACACACACACACACACACACACACACACACACACACACACACACACACACAGCACTGAGGTATGAAGCTGCAGTGTGTGATTTTTTTTTTCTTGCTTTAATGAAGGTTTGAAGTGAATTTGGAGGTAAACTTTTTTTTTCTAAGATCGTCAGCCATCCTCTCCGCAGCCGAGCATTCAGCCTCAGAAACAAAGCTGGCAGGGACGCACATTGTTCCCAAACGTTACACCGTTTTCATTCAGGCTGCGTTGCCAGGAAACAGCCTGTGTCCAAATGTATTACTCTGGTGGCCATACGTCTCACTATCAGCACAGTTCAGTCTACACTCCATTTTTTACGTGCTCCGCCTTTATTAAACTTCTCTGCTGCTTTACCCTGAAGAGGCTCCGAGGCGCCCAGAGAGAAGTCTGTCCAGCGCCGTCCAATCCGGTGGTAGCACGCCATATAAATGAGCGCCAGACTTCCACCTCCCCTCTGGTGCTGCTGACGAACGAGAGCGGCTTCATCGTGTCGGCACAGGACAGACGCTCGGCTGGCCGCCGCGAGTTTGGCGTCATCGGGCGGAGACAGAGTCAGTCCGCCAGGAGGAGCAGAAGTCCCTTCTGTCGTTATCCAAAGAGTGACTGTCTGGGTTTAATTACATTTCCACTTTTTCATTATCTCTGACAGTGTGTCTTTTCACAATAAAATAGTGTTCTCACTGCCTGTTGTTTCATTTTGAACGTCAGCCATTCTAACACGAACACTTGGATCTGAGGATGGGAATGAACGTCAGTGTCTGTTTTTCCGAGGATAATAGTTTTTTGTTCCGTGTTGGGAAAGTTGGATGTCAGATAGTTTATAGCATTAATTTTATGTTAAATATGGAATGATTTCAGTGAGGGAATCCAAACCGTCTGAAAACGTGTGAACCAGTTTGCTTCTTCAAACAAACCACCAGAATTTGTCTGCAGGAGTTTATACATCTTTTCAGATATGATAATTAAATCACCATGTCAACCTTATCAATGAATGTTCTCTCTGTGTGTTTCAGTGGTTTGGTGACCTGGTGACTCCGGTCTGGTGGGAGGACGTCTGGTTAAAAGAAGGTTTCGCTCATTTCTTCGAGTACGTCGGGACCGACTTCCTCTTCCCAAAGTGGAACATGGTGAGTAAAACCATTAAGTTTGTCTAACTTCAAACGGGGAACTCACATGTTTGCTCATTAATCTTTATTTAAACATTTTGCATCGTGTACACTGTAAACTGATTACCTCAAATTTCTCAGTAGACTCGTCATTTTAAGTTGTTTAAACTTTTTAGCTTGTGCAACTTAAAAAAAATTGTCCTCTTTACTTGTTTTGATAATTTACAGTGTGCCACTTTAAAAATTAACAACGTTATGGCCGACGTTAAAATACAGTAGCGTAGGTCTGCTGTATTCAGCTTACTGCTAACGTTAGCAGGTGTTGTGAACGATTCAGCCTTTCGGACTCGTGCTCGGTTTCGTCAACTTCAGTTTCAACGTGGCTGCTTGAATTAATCTCCTCCTGTTCTGCACTTCTCGTCCTAATGTTTGTTGTTGAACCTGTAATTTTACCTTCCTTTGCCATCTTACCATCACAGTTTGAGTTTAGCTCGTAGCTAACCATCGTAGCTAACCATGGGACATGCATGAACGTGACTACGTAGCAGGCTGAAACAAAAATATTACAGGAAATACAAAGCTTATTTTAAATTTCATTTCAGATTAAGTATTCTAATTTAAAACAATCCTGTTTTATTTTGAAAGGATTATATGTCAAATTTATTTTTCAAAATACATTTGTGGGAGACAATTTTATATATTTAATGTATTAGTATCTTTTCATCAATATGTCAATAAGCGAAGCATCCAAACTCACTTCTTTCTGAACTTTTATTACTTGAAGCTAAACGCTAACTGCTCACACTTTGAACTTTATCACCTCTAACCAGCTTTTTGATTTTCTTTTACGCTCTTTTTCAGGATTAATTAGAGAGACGCAGCTGATGTTTTACAGATTTGAACAGGCCCTGCGCTTTTCAGACTAAACTGTAAAATGATCTGATCTTAAAGTCGGTTTATTAGCTTCTCAGATGTTTAACCAGTGTAGATCAGATCTTCTTCAGCTCCGATCACTGAAGTGAAATAATGAAACACTGACGACATCTGCGTGCGCTGTGCTGTGCGCTAACTGCAGCCTTTCTCTCTGATTGTCTGATAATATGAGTCAGATATTTTATTCAAGGTGAACAGGAAATAAAGCTTTCAGTTCAGCATGTCGAAGTGCGTTCAGATATTCTCCACCTCCGTCTGTTCACTCATGAAATTTGATCTTTTTGTTTTTGCCCTGTGATGTTTTCAGGTGAATCAGAGTTTCAGCTCAAGGCTTCAGTCGAGCGTATATGAATTCATTAAAACCCTCAAGACACTAAATACAACACAGACAGAAAACAAGGCATAAACTGTGGATATCAAACTTAAAAACCTGTTTTTCAGAAGTCGAGGACGTCTCTGTGGACAGTTTTTATTGGCGGCTGTTGTTACTTTGGCAGAAATGATTCCCGATGGATGGAAACTGATGACAGCGATGGTTATATGGAGTAACTGGGACACTTAAATGGGCGCGCTGAGAACTTAAATAAAACCCCATTGTGTTGGAGTGGTGGCGGAACAAAACCGAAAATGTCAGACACCACAAAAGGACAATAGAGAAACATGTTTCTCTTTAGTAATGACCCTTTTTAAAATGTGGCACAAAGAGACAATGGGATGACTTATTTCAGGTGATGTCCCAATTATTTTCTGCACAGAAAAGGTTTAAATTTACATAAAAACCCTCCTGGATGAGTCACGAGCAGAGAAGATGAATACCTGATAAAAAGGCGAAGGTGCAAAGCCGTGGACATGAAAACTTAATGGATCCGTCTGCTGATGCTCTTTTATTCTCCTAATTGTTAAAAAATCCCTTGTAGAGTGTTAGTCAGTGTTGGGGGTAATCACATTACAATTACTGATCACGCGATGAAGGCCCCGTACACATGTACATGGGTATTTCTTAAAACAAAGCTTTTTATGCGTTTCGGCCTTCCTACGGGTTTTTGGAAAACCCCTTCCAGGGTGAAGATATTCAGAAACGCTGTTTTCTGGTGTTTATGTGTAGACAGGAAAACTGGAGTTTATTGGCTTGGCTAATTTATACTTTGTTTGGCAGGCTTCTGATTGGCCAACGTGGCCTTACGGTAGAGGTTACATCGCTATCTGTTGCTTTGGTGCACGCTTGACATCGGTCAGAGTTGTTACTCTTACGTTCTCTTACGAAAAACGACGTGCCTTTTCTCTCCTGATATCCATATCAAACCTATCTGCATGGGCTGTTGTGGTAACGACAGGCGTCGGTCACTGCTCACTAGGGGTCGACCGATATGTCTTTTTCAAGGCCGATACTGATTATTAGAAATCAAGGAGACTGAAAACTTAAAAACAACAGTAAATATGAAAACTAGTGAAATGGCTAGTAATGGTGACGTGTTACCGATCAGGTGTTGTTGTGTGAGAGGGTGTTGCATCAGAGCCAAAGCATGAAGCATAGCAGATTTTTGAATAAGTCTATTTTATCTGCGATCTGACAGAAAAATCACAGATACTGATAATTGGAAAAAGGCTGAACATCTGCCCGGGCCAATAATCGATCTACAACTACTACGTACGCTGATGACATGACTTTCAAACATGGAGGCGTGAGAAATGGAGAGCCCTCCAAGCAATCAACAATCAAGCCTCGGTTTATTTCAGCGTGGCACAAAAGATACTCTGAAATCTGATGTGAGCGTCCAGACTGAGACACATTTGTAGGAATCTGCTTTGAATCACATTTCAATCCCCCTCCAGGAAAAAATCTTTGTTTTTTTTGCTGTCCAGACTTCTTAAAATCAATCTGGATGTGCCAGACAAACAGATCTGGGCTGTTTGTCTGAATATAGCCGTCGTGCTGACTCTATAAGTAGGAACAGACCGTTTGAAAGACTCCTAATGAGGTATGACCACTGCTTAAAGGCCTTTAGTGAGAAACATGTCACATAAACTGGACTAGTCTACTATAGAGCCATGGGTTGGTTTGTTAAATCAAACACAAAGAGGTCCAGTTACAGAAAATGTCCTCAAGCAAACGTCCAGAACATCATCGTTTCTAACACTTGTTATTATTTAGATTCACTGTCATATCAGATATTTTATTTCATGTGATCTCACTTCAGATTTGAGGGTTTGTTTGCTCAAAACTGTGGAGCACGTTTTTAATAATAATGGCCACTGTCACAGATATGAGACATGCTGATACTGAACTGATTGAAAGCTCTGTCTTCGCTGTCTTTTTTCCCCGGCTGTCCTCTCTCCTCTTGTCTGTGTGTGAATCTGTCTGACTCGAATCACGACGCCGAAGCTGATACACTCAACTTCAACTTCATTTGTCCCCAAAGGACAATTGGTTCTGCAGCAAGACATAAAAACAGGGCATGGAAAATTAAATAGACAAAAAGACAAAATTCAAAAAGCCGGCTTATACACAGATTTAATCGGCTGAGCAGCATCACACAAGTGATTTCTAACACATGCCAGCCGTCTGTGAGTGTCCTGGGCTGCTAAAGCAAGAAGCTAGAATAGAAACGCTCCCTCAACATGTGATAATTCTCAGTGATTTATCAGTTTTAGGTCTGAACAGGATCGTGGTCCGCCCGTTAATGAGCTTGCAAAAGTCACATAATGAGAAGTTTAGGTGTATTTCTGTGGAAATGTGGGAATGAAACATTATGAGTTCATTTTAAGCCCATTGGTTTATAGTGAAGACATAAATCTTTCCCTAAAACAGCTGCTCACTGAGGTCACTAAGATTTTAACTTAAAGTACATTTGTTGGGGGTTATTTTCAGTGGTGGATGATCCATGTTTGGAGCTCTCGTATCTGAGGAAGGATTAAATCATTCTTCATAGTTTCTGTAAATTCTCCTCCTTCTGAGGATAAATGAACTCAGTGGGAACGTTCAAAACAAATATTCTTCTCTAAAGATCCGTCTGCTGCTCAGTGTCTGCACAGCATCTCTTTTCCGTTTACTGTGTATATCTTAAAATACCATTTGGACGCACAGTGTGTGCATAATAGGAAAGTTAAAACCGGCTGTTGAGGAGGAGGAGGACGTCCTGACTGCTCCTGAACTCTTCCACCGTCCTCCACTCGCACGGATCAATATCTGATTCCTCCTTTTTCTAAAAGTGTTTTCCTGCAGTTCAGCGGATCATTTTCAGCCCGGGGAAAAAACCTGCAGCAGGTAAAGTCACCGTTTTATTTTATTCTCCTCAGGTCGCCAAACAAATTGACGCAGTGAGTCAGCTCGAAACGCAATAAAATTAGAAATGAATTCTTCCTCAAATTTGCTCAAGAACTCCTCCCGACAGAGCGAACGCTGCCGAACTTTAAATTACAACACACACACACACACACACACACACACACACACACACACACACACACTTCCTGCTTTGTCTCTACCGGAGTACGTGGTGATTTACTTCCAACAGAGAGCGTCTTACACCACAACACCTTATCTCCCGCACGCACACAGTCTGTTTCCGAGCGACATGGCATTTTTAAATCCCTGTTACTGCGGTTCTGCTCGGCTGGACACTTTAATAGAAACAAAGTGTTTCTCCAATAACAGGCACGACGATGATAAAGCGTTCTGTCCGTGATAAAGCAATTTATTTATAATACCGGATTTTTATTTAAAAATCCGTTTTTCCATCAGCAGTGAGTCACGCTGCGCTGCAGGGAGGAGAGCGACACGCCGCAGAGAGGAAACGAAAAACAAATACAAATGTGGCGAAGAAGGAAAGAGCAGCAAACAGTTCATGTATAACAACCAATCAATCAATAATCTAATAAAGATAATAATCTGAACATCTGTGAGGGAGTCGAACCTGATCAAGGCCGACTCGTCGAGATATCTGAGCTTTTGTGCTCAGATATCTTACATGTGGTACACTGTGATTAAAAGTGCCACACAGCTAAAGAGAGTTCATTTGAAAGCATGTGTATAAGGAGTCTGAAGGAGTCTTAATGAATGTTACTGTCATTAAGTTTTATTTGGTTAATTATGTCACTGGTAAGACAAAGTAGACTTTGTTTAGATGTCTTTGTTGTGATAAACACAAACACAAACAAGTCATAACAGGTCTAATTATCAAAGTGTTGGCATTCATCTGTCAGGTGTAGCATCACCATCATCGTGTCACTGATCAAGGAATGTATCCAAGAACATTCACTCGTATCATGCTTAAGTACATTTTTGAGGTATTTTGTAACTGAGCTAGCGGAGCCGCCTCGTTAGTGATTCGTCGTTGGTCAAGCAGGTAGACCTGTTGTGGTGGAAATCCCTGCCACGCCGAGTCAAGCCGAGCAGAGCCAGGCCGGCAGGTGTGATGTTAAAACAGCGTTCGCTGACTCTGCCCCGGGTTGCCAGGAACCAAACCTTTATTCCCCGTCTTCTTCCCGACCAACCAGTGTTTGGCAGAACGTTTTAAAGCAGCCGTTTGTTGTGTGAGGTCGATTTCACACCAGGAAAATGAAAAATCAAATTTTTTGGCTTTTAGTTCAGGTCTGTTTCATGTTTACTGACTTAAGAACCGAACGAGAGCTGTGAACATGGAGTCACATGAACGCCTTCAGTGCTGGTAGCTGTCATATCGAATCATCAGAGGAAAATCAAAGGTGAGCGTGAGTCATGCTGCCATTTATTGAGCCTGATGGGTCCTTTTATTTATCTGATGGTCTCAAAGAGCCTCTGAAAAAATAATTGATTTGGAGCTGTATTAGTCACGGCTGCAGCCAGACCTCACATGTCATAAATACTGAACACACACACACACACACCAGACTCCATTTAGAAATCATACAAAATATGTGTTTATCTGCAGCAGACTATAGCACCACTCGGCCTGTACGGATAACTCACCTCTGTTTTATTTTAATAATTTTTAGAGCCTGTTTTATTTCCCTAATTCTATTTTACATGACATTCAAAACAAATTATGAGAATGGGACTTCTTCTACAGCGACGGTCCAACATTTTAATTAACTTTTTGTGACTCACCAAACACAAATACAATGTGTTTTTCTATTGTGAGCAAAGACCAGAACATTTGATTTGTATGGACACAATAGAGCCGTAATGAGGGGCGGACAGGGCGGAAATAACTTTACCTCAAAACAAACACAATTAACTTCTGCTGCACGGCACTTATTCACAACTTTTAAGGACTTGTACTTAAACTAAAATACTTTCTGCTTCTGCTTTCCGCTCTAACTTCACTGCGTTACAGAGAGAAATGTAGTTTAACTTACATGTAAGCATTGTTAAATCTTTGGGTCAACCTAAACTTTCTTGAGACTGATATAAAGTATTGGTTGTTGTTTTCATTGGATTTTTCGGGAACAGTCATGTTCAGCGATTTGCAACATCGCCCATAATGGTCTTTTTAATTGTTACAAGCCAGCACTCCAGGGGAAACGGAGAAGCAACGTAATGGATTTTGGCAAATAAGTTATTCATTGCAGGATTGATTGCTTCATAACTTAAGTTTACAAATGACAACAAAAGAGGCAGAACACAAGAGGAAAAGTGTCCTGAGGCTGTTGATGAATCAATAACAGGGTTTTACCTGCCCGACTCTAAACTGAAACAGAAAGAAAATAAACCCTCAGCTGATTGAAATTCCGACTACTTACCATCCAAATGAAAACACATTTGAAGCAACACCTCTGCTCCTAACGAGTCTGAGGCCAGATGTTTGACTGTGTGTGGGTGTGAATGTGGCTACAAGCAGGAAGTCAAGCTTCGTTGCAGATTCAGTACAATGAGGACAAAACAAATGCATAAGGATACGTTTCTTTTTATTTACAACCGTGGAGCAACGCATAGTAACTAGTGTTGCTTTTAAAAGTAATTACGTTACTGCGTTATCGACTGAGGAAATAACACGTAAGAGTACTTTAGAGTTACCAAAAATTACAGTCAAACCTCTTTGTGACTCGTTGCATTAAGAAATTTGGATATTGCACTTAGTCATATTGCGATTTTGATTATTTTGAAATTAATTGTGCCACCATTTTGTAGCCTTCTTTACGGCCCACAGTCGGCAACTCTGCAGCCTAATAATAGGAATGACAAACACAATATAACGTTTACATCTTTATTCTGCTGACAGTCTGACAGTGAGCTGGGCAGAGGCATGAAAACAATAAACAAGCACTTCTCCTCCAGGTACAACTTACATTTCACAGTGATATTGTTCTCAAAATAATATAATATTCAAAATAATGGGAATATTTCCATGAAGTTAACGCTGCCCTCTCTGCCCTCTCTGCCCTCTCGCTACGTTAAATTAGCTAGCTATGTGCACTGACACAACTGTAGGTTTACCTTCAGCTGGGACGCAGCAAATGCTTCAGGGATTTTATTTTATTTTGGTGGCGACAAAAGGAAAAAAGCAATTTTACAGATTACATTCATGAAAAACTAACTAAATAACGGATTACTTGAATTACAGAACTAACGCATTACGTTACGCGTTATAACGATGAGTGGCTCTCGAACAAGTTACCCTCAACGCTGGTAGTAACACAGTCTGAATCATCAGCACTGCTGCAGAGATCGCTCTCAGTTTAATAAAGATGTTAAACTGTATTGGATTTGTGTCTCCTGACAGCTGATGGATTAGTATTCAGTCTGAGAGTGAAACACAATGAGAGCTGTCTGTCATGCAAACCTGCTGTGTACATGAGGAGGAGACGAGCAGGAGGAGGGAGGAGCGAGGGGGTGGAAGTGAAGGAGGAGACGAGCAGACGTTTTAAAGTTCAGCGGCTGCTCTTGAACGCACCACGTCCCCCCATCTGTGTGTGTGTGTGTTTGTGTTTACTGGCCTATTAGCTGTCCCTCCACATGTGGGTCCATCTGGTTCATAATGACCATATGGGCCAGATGGACCTCCCTCCACCGCCCCCCACTCTCTCTCCAGGTGACTTAAAGTGTCTCTTAATTAGAGCTGATGTCTCATTTAGTCTCATTTTTCTTTCAGTTTCATCCAAATGTGCCATTTAACTAATTAACTGATTGTGTAATTTGTGGCAGAGTCTCCTGATTCTTTACCTGTGTGTGTGTGTGTGTGTGTGTGTGTGTGTGTGTGTGTGTGTGTTTGTGTGTGTGTGCACTTGTAAACCTATATAACAGTGGACTTCGGCGTCGTAACACTTCCACCAACAGTGGACTTGAAAGCCAACAGGGGACATTTTTATGGTTATCTGCAAAAATACAGATTTTTATCGGCACATTTCACCTTAATGACTTTGAAGTTAAAATAAATGACACCAAGCAAAAATATTCAAACCATACTCGATAGATTTTATGGCTGTTTTTATGGTCCTTCAAGTGGAAATAGTCTTGATGTCTTCTGCATCATTTTAGGCTGAAATTCAGCCTCAAACAGGCAGAACATCTGTGGAGCTGAAGCTCTGTAATATTTTCACCCCTTAAAAAAGTACATAATGTACAAATATGCGACAAAACTGAGCCAATGTGATGCAGCCAATAGGGCTATTTTACTGCTTTTCACAAGCTGTAGGAAAGTGCTCATTCTTGTGTTGGAGGTTTTATTATATTGCTTTGTGATGAAATTCATCTCCTATATCAGAATAGTTTGTGCACAGAGTAAGGAAACTCTCTGCCTTCACTCCTGAAGCTGTTTTTTATGAGATGTATAGATAGATTATTATAGATTAGTTCATTGTTCCTGTGAGGGAAATTGTTATAACCTCCAAGACAAAGCACAAAGTAAAAACAATTTAATAGAACAATAATAAAGCTATAAAAATGTAAGATGTAAAGGGTAACTTATTCAAGTGTGTTGTGTGAAGAATTGAGGAGAACCACTGCGTATGTGATAAAAGTAGTCACCCAGTTCTCCTCCTCTCTACATCTGAACACAAATATCTGAACTTTCTCCTCCTCACATTTTCAAAACAGGCTCATTATGGATTATTTTTATTTGGCGTCATCGCACGCCGCCTTCCCAACATCACAAGACTGATTTCAACCCATCAATGCACATCACGCATGGCAGACGTAGCGAGACGAAACAAAGACGTAAACAGACAGAGAGGGAGGCTGGAATGGGGAGAAAAGGCGTGTTAGTGTCTCCTATCTGCAGAGACCCTGCAGCCCTCTGCCTGGATTTTCTTATTTTCTCACTTTGTTGCTGCTCGGGACGATATTGTAAGTATTTTTGGTGCCTAAACCAAACCATACAGCAGCAGAAAACAAGAAGAGAATAGAAAATAGCAAGTGAAGCTGCTTGGAAATGATGGTAGATGATGTTCCAGGAGCGACACCAACACAAGTCGCAAAACTATGACACCATGCAGAGCCCGTATGGCATTTGTTTGCCCGTAAAACAAAGTATGATTATTTTTAGACTCGTGGATGTGAATAAAAATGCACAGTATGAACTATGCCTCCTTTACTGTTTACTTTACAGTGTCGGCAGATAAGCTGCCTACTTTCACGCTCTGTACTTATTTATTTTAATGAAGGAGGTGAATCAAAATAAACTAAAAAACAGAAGCAAATAAGAAAGAGTCAGGTTCAGGCTGTGAGAAGCAAAACAACGAATCTGTACTCAGTGTTACAAAGGCCTTTTCTCTCAGTCTGACGACGTAGATTTCAGGGGCTGGAGGACCTGTAAAGATGAAACATCGATGGCCCATTAAGTGCAGACAAAAAGGTACACTCTGATGCTAATGATGTGTTTGGGCCCAGAAAGAAGCAGACGATGAGGGCGCTACAGTCTGCAGCAGCTCTATAAAACACATTATCTTATATTTTTATGCAACAGAGTACCATGTTACAGCCTCGTCCTGCAGAATCACTGATCTTTTCTGACCAAATTTGCACAAAATAATTACACATAGGATCACAAGCAATTCAATACAAAAGCAGCATAATTATGGACACTGTTAACGAGAGAGAGAGGGAGAGAAGAGACTGTATAAATAAATGAGAAGTGAAGCACAAGTGATCTGAATTTTTTGTACATTTCACACCTGGGATCTTACTTCCCCCGCTCTATACGGATATAAACACATACATCATTGGGACAAACGGATATCATGCCATGTTTTTTTACATAAATAAAGACAAACTTAATGTAGAACATTTGTCAAAAAGGCCAAATAATGTATAATTTGTCAGTGACAGCATTTCAAAATGTTTGTACTGTTACTTTCAACTCAACAACTCACAAAATTAGGCGATTTTTTTTTAAGGGAGTCTGGGGGCTTTTTCCACAGGTGTCAAAGAAGTAGCCTATATGGGTTACTGTGTAGTAGATTTGTAAAATTTGACATGTTTGCCATCGATAAAATGTTGTCTTCTTTCATAAATTGAGTGTAAAAGCTAAAACCGGTTGAAACAGCGGGTTCAAACAGCTGCTAAATGTTCACAGGTAAGACACAGACACAGAAGCAGTTGAGCTGGTGCAGACAAACCTTTTTTACAAAGAAAGAAACATCTTAATGTGTTGAATGTAATGCTGAATTTACAAGAAGGCACAAATGATTTAGAATTTGCTGGAGCAAAGTTTCACAAAGTTTGTTAAGTTTCTCCTCACTCAACAACTCTTTAAATCATGTGATTTGTGAAGGGAGTCTGGTGATATTGTGGTGACTAGTTATCTGAAACAGACCGAGCCCAAACATGTGATTTACATCACAGTGAACCAGATGGAAATCAGACAGTGTGTAATCCATTCTGCCTGTTGTTGTGGCTTCTTCTTCCTCCTCCTCCTCCTACTCATTCTCCTTCTCCTCCCTCTTCTTCTTCTCCTTCTTCTTCCTCTTCTTAGCCTTCGTCTTGTCTCACAGAGGGCGTCAGTTGAGGCGGCTCTAACACTAACACCTAAAATCGCATTATATTATTTAACAAGATGATAATTTCCCTCATATAGACGGAGCCATAACTACCAAGAAGTAGCCTGATCCCAGCAGACATTATAAGATCTAAATTTCTCTAACGTTCATTAAAAATGTAATATCTCAGGAAACTTTTGTTTAACTAGATGTAGATTAATTAAAAACTAAATCTACTTTAATCCATGAATTACACAGAGTCACATTGGACCAAGAATTAGCCACATCCCAGCAGATACTGTTAAAGCTGATACTAATTTAAAAAGAAGTTCCTGTTCATTCTGTTCATTAACGACGGAAACTTAATAAGCCAACAATCGTCTTGCTTAACAAGATGGAGGTTCATTAAAACCAAATCTCCATAGTCAACACTGTAATCCATGAATTAGACAGAGCCGCACTTCTCCGGATTTAGCCTGATCCCAGGGGTAATTTAGGCAGAGCTCGTTATAGCTCGACATGTTTGCAGATATCTATTAAAACCCTGAAACCAGGCGAGCAGAGGAAGTGGAGGGGGGACAGGAAAAGGAAACAAGGAGAAGAAAGACTGACAGAAAACAAGGAGAGGAAACGAAGGTGAGGATGTAAAAAGAGGCGAGGAGTAAAATGAGGAGGAAACAAAGGAAAACAGTGAGGGAAGGAAATAAGAAGAGGAAACAAGGCGAGGAAGGACACTCGTGGATGAAACTGTGATAAGGCAAAACAATAAATGAAAGAAGAATGAAAACAAGAAGAGAAATTACAACAAATCAACAGAAGATGAACAACAAACATCACAATAAACAAGGATTAACCAGACGATTACACAACTAAACCTTTGTTTTCTGCACCAACTGTTCCACTAAATGACGATTTGTTGACCGACTTTGTTTTACAAACTAAATTATTCATCTGTGTAAAGCTGAGCTGGAAGAAAACCAAAGTAAAAGCAAACATCAGAATCCAAAAATCACTGCGAGGAGTAAACAGTGACACTGTGGGGACGGATATCTGGCTCCCCTGTTTTTAGGGTTAAGTACTTGTTGATCCTCGAGGTGAAACTGGGTCATGGTACAATTGCTCCCATTCCAGAATTGAAATAAATATCAGCAAAGAAATGATAATAAAAACTAGAATGACACTCAGTAGAGTGCATACCTCCACCAAGGCCCAACAGTCCCCTTTAAGTCAATAAAGCCTAATTTCATTATCGGCCAATTTCCAATTCTATTAATTTCCTTAAGTCTGACCCAATATATCTCATGCATTTTTAGGGAAAATCCAAACACAAACCATATTCATAAAAGTGTTAGTATTAATTACATTGTGGGTACTCGGTAACACACCTTACTACGAGGACTCGCCCACCATGTGGGGACAATCAGCTTCCCTCTGGTTTTATGGTCAGAATTCTTTCAATATCCCCATAAATGACAAAGACAAATGTTTGTGTGTTTTCAGGAGAAGCAGCGCTTCCTGACTGATGTCCTCCACGAGGTGATGCTATTGGATGGACTTAGCTCCTCCCATCCGATCTCCCAGGAAGTGGAGCAGGCGACGGACATCGACCGAGTCTTCGACTGGATCGCTTACAAAAAAGTAAGTGCCTGGTCGCAGTAGAAGAAGAATATCTGATGAGCCCTCATGAAATGTGATGACACATTAGTGGCCTGCAAGCTAACATGCTAGCCACAATAGCCTGCCAAGGTAATTGGCTGAGCTAGCTTGTTTCTAACTGGAAAACAGTATTTTCAAGAGATGTTTTTGGACTAAGGAGTTCTTTTCTCCCCATATTTCTTTATACTCATGCCGAGTGCTAGTGCTAATATGATAGCTTGCTACATGTTGGACTTTCAAAGGTGAGCACTTTAGGTTCATCAAAGTTTAACTGTACTTGAAAGCTCAACGCTGATCTACTTTCGCAGCATTTCCAGTGAAATTATTTGATTGATGTGATGTTAACAATTGAGATCATGTTTGAAAGCGTGTGTCTCTGTGCTGTCTGTAGGGGGCAGCGTTAATCCGGATGCTGGCTAACGTGATGGGACAGACGCTGTTCCAGAAAGGACTCAATGTAAGTTCCTGTCGTCATGCAGGTCCAGCTGTACACACAAAAGGTTTGTGTATCTGAGGACAGCAGGGAGAGCTGGGTTTGGCTTTAAAATGGATTCAGGGGGAAGCTGTGAGTGTGTGTGTGTGTAACCATATTTTGACTAAACCCTGACTGTTTGGAGCACACTGAGTATACAGATGGGCAGCGTGTAAGTGGATTTGGCTGCAGGGGCAGTTTGAAAGGAAGTTTCTCAACCTGTTTTCTGCTGTAAAGCTTCACAATACACTGTAAGCGACCTGGATTCAAGCTGAGGAGAACCGCTGTTGTCCAAGAAGGAAGGACATCAAAACATCAACAGCCACTCTTTTAACTGTACAAAGGGTTGATACTCAAAGGAGTGACGGCCCAGTCGCCAGGGTAAAATATTAGTGTCATATCACGTTCACATTATATATCCATGACCTAGCTTTCATATCTGGAGGTGCTGAAGGGGTTGGTGATGGAGTTACAGGCGACATGTGTGATACCATCGGATATTTTTAAGGAGACTTCAAGAGAATTTCCATCACTGTTTGTGGTGTTTTTAATGAAACCTCGGGATGTTTCCAGCTGTGTTCGTGGTGATGACACCAGGTGTTTTTAACAAGACCTTGGGACATTTCCATTTGTGTTTGAGGCAACAAAACCAGATATTTTTTGAAGGAAGTTGGACCATTTCCAGTAACGTTAGTGTTGACAATACTGAGTGTTTTTAACAAATCCATGGCACATCTCCAACTGTGTTTGTAGAGACAAAACTGGATATTTTTCACTGGCAGTCGGGCCATCTACAACCCTGGTTGTGGTAACAAAACCAGGTGTTTTTCATGACACCTTGGCACACTCCCAACTGTGTTCATGGCGGCAAAAACCAGATATTTTTGAGGGGAAGTCAGACCATCTCCAATCATGGTTGTGGTGACAAAACTGGGTGTTTTTAATGAGACCTTGGGACATCTCCAGCCGTGTCTGTGGTGTATTTTAAGCTAAACCATGATGTTTTCCTAACACTAACCAAGAGGTTTTTGTTCCCAAACCTAGAATAACATAAGCACAGCGTTGTGACAAGAGAACAATAGAAAATATATCTCATAAAGAAACTGAAAGTTTTGACTTACGTGTGGTTTTGCAGAAAGGTACATTGCCACATTTCTTCTGGTGATAGGGGTGGAAAGGACACACTTATGAGTTCAAGTAAACCCGTCTAGGCGTCCTTAGCAAAATACTGAACCCCCAAATTGCTCCTGATGAGCGGGCAGCCTCTGCCATCAGTGTATGATTGTGATAAGTGTTGTAAAGCACTTAAAGCGGCCAGTAGACTGGAAAAATGCTATAGAAATGCAAGTCCATTTAGCATACTTTATTTATTCATTAAATGCTCTTCAAAGCCTACCCTGCACTGCCAAGAGAGATATTATGGTTGGGCATTGATAAATATTTTATTTATTGTCGTCCTAAAACTAGTTAAAGTTAAATATATATTTTAAAAATACTGCAATGAGACTATAAAATATCCACATGTGTATATTTATGAATGCAGAATATAAACTTCTGAAATTCCCCCTCAAAAACATTGAATGCCTCCCAAAGGCAGAAGGTTTGGGAGGTTTGGGGAGTTTAATTTAATTTTCTCATGCAGTGTGACAGGCTGCTCTAGCGGTTAATGAGGAGCCACAAGTTCCCTTAACCCGATCTTAGTTCCCTCACAGTTTACTCAGGGACAAGTTCAAAGCAGAATTCAATGAATTGATCCGGGCCGGAGCAGCGCCGGCTGTTGTAGAAAGAAATTAAACATGAATCAGAGAGAAAAATGAAAGTAGGTTTTGCTTTATGAATATTGATCCCCTGTTTTCACTGCGGATGATTTAATTTTTGACACAGCAGTCATGAATCTGTCTTGTTGACTTTAACCTTTAAAACATAAAGTCGAGTACATAACATCAGCGGTGTTAATGACAGAGTGCGTTGCATTATTTACGGTTCAGCTGTGTGTGGCTCTCTGATGGCTCAACTGGTTAATGTTAATGTCTTAGGAACATCAGAGCCGCAAGAGACGCAGATGAAATTCACATGAAGCTCATTTTTATCCACAAATATGGACCAATCTGTCGAGAGTCGCTGTAAAAATGATGTCATATGATGTAAGGTGAAAGTAGGTTAAATATAGGATTTGTTCTGAGTACAGGGAGAAAGTATCTACATTCAACCACCCACACACACACACACACACTCACACACACACACACACACGCACACACACACACACACACACACACACACACTCTCACCAGCACACACACACAGACACACACACACCATGCCCTGATTTTGCTGCAGAAACTATCGTTGACCCGGAGTTACTGAGAACCAGATTCTATATAAAAACACTGCTGATCCAGCAGCAGAACAGAGATTACTGCATGTGTGTGTGTGTGTGTGTGTGTGTGTGTGTGTTACAACTCCACGTACAATGTGCTGAACATTACGCCACACTACCAAATAAGATTCAGTCCTCAGCTGCATAAAAGATCGTCTTGAGAACATCTTATCCTCACTGGTTTTCTTCATATTAACTCTGCAGAAAACGGAAAGTTTAGTGGAAAATGTGAGAAACATTTAAGAAATCTCTTCTTGTCACAACGCTGTGAGGTTTAGGCTCTGGTTTTAATTTTTAAGGACACCGCAGGACATAAATGTATATATTTGACAGGGAGGTGGGCCATCGCCAGCTGTGTTCAACATCACCTCGGCAAAACAGGCAATTCAAGTGAAACCACGATGTTTTCCTAATCATGATTCCTGAAAACAAATCAAAAGGGAGATTTTCTGTTTTCTCAAATGAGCCCTTTTGTTCTGTATTCTCGATAAATCAGTGTTTCCCAGTGATGTGAATAAAATATCTGCAGGTCAGAAACAGCCAATTATAGCAGCTCCAGTGTGACATGAATGTGGAAGAAACTCCTGAACCTCATTAATAATTATGGATCCGACCTGCAGTGGATCTAAATAACAGAATAACAAACAGTGAGTTTGTCCAGTCGGCTGCTGAAAAAGGCAGAATTAAAAGGTCACAGCGGTCTGTCGAGGATCTGGATGCGTCTGCTCTGCTGATGGAGAGCGGAGGTCAAGGTTCACCCTCCGATGTGAGACAACAGGCCTCATTAACGGCCCGTGTGCTCAAACAGGGCCAGGAATCCTTCACCTCCACCCTCACAGCAGTTACAACAAATGTCTTTTAATGAAATTATTATCACTCTCGCGCTGCGTCTCCCGACAGACGGCTTGTTATCACTGAAAACAGTTTGGTTTGGGCGGATCACGCTGTTAAACCGGTGCTGGAGTGAGGATCAGACCGTGTGCGCTGTTTTATCTCTGCTCACGTCGGCTGCAGTGAAGGTGACAGAGTCGCACTTATCAAAGCCACACACACTCGGCTGCTATCATGTGTGTCATCTCGTTCCAATAAAGAGCTCCTTCGTGCCTTATCAACCTTCATACACGCCGAGACAACCGAGTGACTGTTTGTGAGGACTCGTCACTGAGGAATCAGTGAGCTCAGATTAGAGCTCAGTCTGTGTAGGTGTTCAGTGTTATCTCGGATGACTTTCCAGCCTTTTTCTTGTTTTATCATAAACCTCAACAATCCGGCAACCTCCCAGAGCTTTTATAACGAACGGGTTTTTTCTCCCCCGTGCCGGAAACCGACGCCGATCAAAAGAGACAAGAGCGTCGCTGACGAAACGCGGGGTTGAAAAGCGAAGCCGCCACGCCACTAAGTCCCGTTTGAACTGGGCGACTCTCTCTGGGAGCTTCGCTTTGTTTTAAAATATAACTTAAAGTTTGAAGTCAGAGAGGGGATTGAGCCCAAAGCCCTTTAAACTCCCTGCAACACGAGCTGACAGGTCTGTAATCACACTGAGACTTCTGACAATCATTCAACACTTTCAGATGCTCAGTGGTTGTTTCTGAAAATATCCCCAAAACAGAAGGACACATGCAGTTCAGAGCACGTCTCTGCAGCGTCAGTGTGGGGCAAATGATCTTAAATGAATGAAATAGTAATCACCACAACATGAGCCCTGTTCACACAGAGACTCCACGGTATCACCGCGACGAAGGCTCCACTTTGTTTGTTCACACTGCTCGGCTCAGTCGTCCACTGCTGCTTTCTGCTGATCACTGTTTTCTGGAGCGTCTGTGACATTAGCCTTTGTTTAAAGATGCTGTTAAAGTGTCTTTTCTGTCTAAACATATCTCTTTAAAAAGTAGAGTACTGAAGGCGAGGCAGAAACAAAAACAGACGTTATCTTGCGGAAATTTCTAACAACAATCCACCAACAGATGTCATTTCCTGTCACGTGTTGTTTTGAACGTCTGCACACTGATCATTAATTGTCTTTTGTTGTTTGTTATTCTCAGGATTATCTGCTGAGCCACATGTACAGCAACGCAGCCAGAGACGACCTGTGGAGCAAACTGTCTCAGGTAACGCTCACCTGTCCAATCATCTGCCCTCCCCTGGCTCGAAGGCTTTGAGGCAGAGCGTTCAGACCTGTCGCTGGTCCCAGCAGGGATTCAAACCTGCGACTGTTCACATGTGACTCTCCAGGGCTTCAAGCAGCCAGACTGACTGAAGCTGTTGATTATTTAACGAAGCGTCTCTAATGAAGGCCGGAGAGACGCTCGTTAAGACGGGACAGACGTGAGAAAAGTTGCCATGGTGACGTGACTGACAGGTGGAGGCGGGGATGTTTAATCGGATCAATCTTCGTTAGTGTTGTTCGTTACACTGAGACTGCTCTTTAATTAGCTGCCAGCCAATCAGAGCATCGTTCTTCTCTCATTGAAAGGTCATAGATGGATAATAAGCTGATAAATGATCTAAAGACTTATTTCATAATAATTAGTCATTTTTGATTAACTGTTGTCCAGGCGATGCGTTCAGAGGGGCGGGACATCGACATCGGAGGGATGATGGACAGGTGGACTCTACAAATGGGCTACCCGGTCGTTACCATCAGCAAGAACCAATCAGAGCAGCTCCCCACTCATTACATCACTGTCAACCAGGAGCACTTCCTGTACGGACAGGAAGCCAGGAGCAACAACAGGTAAGACCACGTTCAAAGCACTTCCTGTTTCGACTCCAGGTGATACAGAGAGTTTTACTAAATAAATGAGTAATTTAAGTGATTTTTTTCTTTTTTTTTTGGACACTGATCCAAATATAAACAAAATGGTGCCTCAACAACCTCAGAATCAAAAGCTTTTGTCCAGCTGGCTCACAGACGAGATGAATGTAAGTCCTGGGGACGTCTGTGTTGTTTCTAACAGGGACAAAGCTACTTTATTATTCTCCGTTGACAAGGCTCAACAATACAAACGATTCACTTTTAAAACACAGAAAAGGGGATTGTCAATACAGCAGCTGGTGTTTTGAAGCCAAAAAAGCTCGACTTCCCAGCTGTGGTGATACCTGGATCACCCCCGAGCCGGCTGACTTCTGGTTTAGCGCCCTGTATAACTTGAAGGGGGATTAATTTATAATATAATTTAATGTCACGGCTCTTCTAGAGTTTCCAAATGATATTGGACCAAATGGCTCAAACCAGACAGTGTAACGAGTCATGTCGCAGGGGAAAGACCTTTAATTGTGCAAATACGCTAAAGTTTCAACAGTACTGAGCAACACTACGACTAATACTGGATCAGGTGTACAGGTGTGAGTAGATAGTTGGTTGAACAGGGCTTCAATCTATTGGACAATGAATCCAAGGGCAGAGTTGCCATGATAATAACTACATAATAATTGTGGTCGCCAGCAGCCGTCCTTCAGTCGTTCAGTCGTTCAGTCGTTCAGTCGTTCAGCGGCGATCCTCCTCGCACTCTTTGCTTCACGCCTCAATAAGCACTAAGTTAAGTTTGTCCTCCATTTTCTCCTGAAAAAGCACTTTTTCAGTTTTTCTTCACATTCTTTACCACCTTTACATCATTTATATTTCATTTATATTTGATTCACTTGATGTTTTATTCACATCCTTCACTACGTCTGGAGTTTATTCTCTTCGCTGTTTTATCGACCCACTTTCTCCTCCATCAATACTTCATCAGCTCCTTCCCTCTTTTTATTTTCACCTGTTGTTCACTTTCTTTCTGTTTTCTTTTCTTCTTACTTCTTTCTCTCTCTTTTCTTCCTGTCATGTTTCCGTGCTGTAGCTGACATTTACAATCACTCTGACCTACTCCGTTTCTCGCCGAAAGTTTCTTTACCTCTCTCATTTCATCTTTCCCTCCTCTTCTGTTCTCCTTTTCGTCTTTCATCTGGAGTCTTTTGTGTTTCACTTGAGCTGCTCTGCTCCGAGTCGCTCCCGAGGTCTCCTCAGCTGATGAACTAAAGCTGTTTGTTGTAGGTGGAGCTCGACTCTTTCTTTCTCCCCTCGCTGAGTCTCGTGGGGCTGCGTTCAGACGCACTCAGTGGTCCCGGGGTGTTCACCAGCTCTTGTAAAAAAAGAAACTGTTGTTGTGTTTGTAGCTGAGCCGGCGTCACGGCGGAGCGCGGTGGATTGAATCAGAGGCTGATGCTGCTGTTTGATCACGCGTTCAGAAGCACAGCAGTGTCCCACAGTGTTACCATTGACTTAAACTCCTGATTTATTTGTATTTATATTTCTTTATTAACATGCAGGGAAACATAAAATTCTTGGAAACATACAGGAAGAAGTTGAAATATCACGGTTGTCTGTCTCAAACACTTCAGTAACCACACAGCTCCTAATAACGTGGCTCTGTGGAGGAAATAAATCCGTCTTCAGTCGCAGCACTCAGGCTTTAGACCCTCTCATCGTACAGTAACCGCTGCTCCTGCTGTGTGTGACACCACTCATGCTCGAGATGAAAGCAATATTGTGCAGCACTTGAAAATCTGTTCACGGCTTTTTCATGAAAAAAATGTAAATAAGCTGCTTTTAATGATTCTATTTGAGGGCCAAACACACTGAAAGTAATAATTGTGGCGCCTCATTTGATGCTCCTGTGGCGCTCTGCGGGCGTCAGATTTAAAAATCCCAGTAGCAGCAGAGAAGCAGCAGTGTTTTGGGAAAATTATGCTATTTATATGAAGTACTCATATTCCTCCATAGCATTTATCAGGCCAAGGAAGCCTCAGCTGATAGAGACACGGAGCAGAGCTGCCCAGTCTCCAGGATAATAATGTAAGCAGTTAAAGTTTCTGCACACCACAGATATGTCTGAGGCTGATGGTGTTTATTAGCTGAGGTGAAGCGGTGGTGGCATCATTATAGCCAACAAGCTTGCCAAGTGGCGGTTCGAGTTTCACCACTGGATACTTTGAAGGACACCTGGGTACAATTTTCCAGCCATGTTTGTGGCAACAAAGCGGGATATTGTTCACAGGAAGTTGAGACAAAAAACACTTTATTTCATGGTAATTCGGAGCATTTTTCATCTGGACCGAGGCGACCAAGTCATGTATTTCAAGCCGAACTTTTTGATGCCTTTTTAAAAAAAAAAAAAAAAAAACTTGAGAAGTGTTAAGGTGACATTTTAAAGATCACAGTATATTATTTACATTCTTCCCTTCTGGCAGTTCGAGGGAGACGTTTCAAATTTGTGTCGCTTTATTTTCTCACCATCAAACAGCCAACGCAGCGAGGCAAATAAATGCTTTTTAAAGAAGTGAGCTGACAGCAAGAGAGACGAGGAGACACCAGAGGACAGCGAGAGCTAACGATAAGGTCGAGCTAATGATACTGAAAATAAATCAAACAGGATCTCAGTCGGCAGTCGAACACAACTCGTCTCTGTGACTGTCGAAAGAGAGAAGACGCCACCTGACAGGTAAACAGGGATGTGATTGGAGGACGAGAGGCTGTTTTATTTAATTGGCTTTAAAGTTAAACATCACAGTCATAAATTATTCTACAGAAGCTGTTGTTAGAAAGTAAAGTCTATTTATACGCTGATTTATATTTCAAGGCAGATATCACAAAGTGACAAAAATAGTAAACATGCATAATAAGTAGACAAGTAAAACATTCACATAATGAACATTAACACAAACAAGGCAAAAACTGCACATCAAGAAATGGAAACATTGGAAAAACTAAATCATTTTAAAGTCCGTAACACTTTCTTTGACGCCTGTGAGCCACAGAGGATTGCCATATCCACCACCCTCCACTCAGTCAGGGTTTTCTATGTAGTTTGAGTGCTGTCATTTCTAGCAATGCATCTTATTTTGTAGGTGTAGATTCGAAATGTGGATCTGTTAAGTCAGCAGTTGCACATCGAATATATGAACATCGAATAAATAAAGTACAGTAAAAAGTGCAACAGGCTTGTTATAAGCCACTCGCCAGTATGCTGTCAGAATCGTAGTGGATTGTCGTATCCACCGCCCTCCACTCAGTCTTCACACACCTTGAAAATAACAGCTACATCAGGATGTTGTGTGTTGACTTCAGCTCAGCGTTCAACACAATGTCCGATCCTACATGGGTACGCAGGTTTGTTTGTTGAGTAATACTCATACTAATGTTTATATTGCATCATAGACATCGGTGTACTTATGAGTTATGATTATTTTATAAAGCATAATGAATATTCTTATGTATATATGTGACTATACAGCACTATAGGTGCACGTTAATGCATTATAAGTATGTTCATAATGCGATATAATGCATTATATACATAGGCTTCATAGAAAGTGTTACTATGAAGATTTTTAATAGTAGTTTTGATCAAAAACTTGAATGAGAAGAATAAATGGGGTCAGAGTGTTGGGTGGGACCGAGAGATGACATCTGACAAGTTTCTTAAGTTTCCCTCGATGACGCACCAACAGTCATACTGCCTTTCTCTCAGTGTGTGTTTGTGTGTGTGTGTGCACAGAGTTAATGGTTTATTCATCAAAGACAGAAACCAGCTGAACACACACACACACACACACACACACACACACACACATACACACACCCTATTGTCTAAAATAAACAGGCTTCATTTCGATCAAATATTAATAAACACATTCTGCTGTCCATGCTGCTGACTGTGTGTGATTTTCTGTGTGTGTGCGTATATGTGTCAAATTGAGGGGTGCGCTCCTGTCACTCACGTTAATATAAATATCAGAATTAATATTTGGTTGCTAGGCAGCGGTATTGATCCACGGTTGCCTGCGGCGACAGGTGGTATGGGATCGGTAAATTGGTCTCTCTCTGGCTGATTGTGTTATAGTGACCCCTGTCTCTCCCCCCCCCCCCACACACACACACACTCACTCTCCTTAAATGGACGAATTAATTGTTGATTGTTTGCCGTCTGTAATTAAAATCCACTTTAATTAAAATATGAATCAATTTGATTAAAATGAGTCCAATTAAAACCTGAGTCTGACGCTTTTAATGGAACTGGTCCCCCTTTAAACGCTGTCATTAGTACCCACATACCCCAACCGTTTACATTTAAATGAGGCTGCTGCAGTGTGTGTGTGTGTGTGTGTGTGTGTGTGTGTCAGCAACGTACTGGTCACGAACAAAAATCAACGGGAAGCCATTTTTGTCCAAATGAGCTCTTTACTCTCTCAAACATGCTGTAGGCGAAGAAGTACTCACTGCAATCACACATTCTGCCTCGAGTATGTTATTTAAGTTGAGTTTTATGATCAGCAAATTGTACTTTGTGATCAAAAGTAAATATAAAGTAAGTGTTTTTGTTTGTTTATGCAAAATGCTTGAAGGAAACTGAGGAATTTCCTGAGGTATAGGCAGATATAATATAACAGGCTGGTTAAAAGGCACCAGCAGATCTACAGACGATGTCATATCCTCTGCCCTCCCCTCAGTCAGTGTTTTATGTAAAGTTTGAGTACCTTTAATCTCTAACAATGTGTCATATCTGTATATTTTAGACATGCAACATCTGCATGGACTTTCAAAATAAAGGCACCAAAAGTACTTGATCAGGTTTGGGAAGCATTATTGTTTTACTTAAAATAACTCCTTTCTTAAATGAAACGTCATACTCACACGCTGACCTCTAGTGGATCCGTGGGTGTATTACATGCTTTGCCATTAGACTGGGCTGAATATTAATGCAATATAGTGTATTTTGTGCAGTGCAGTAATGCAGGCGATGTACTGGACCGTCGTGGTGAAGAGGGAGCTGAGCCTGAAGCCAAAGCCTTTGATTTACCAGTTGATCTATGATCCGACCCTCACTGGTGGTCATGAGCTGTGGGCAGTGACCGAAAGAATGAGATCATGGATACAAGCGGCTGAAATGAGTTTCCTCTGCAGGGTGCCTGGGCTCAGTCTTAGAGATAGGTCGAGACGCTCAGACATCCTTCACATTGAAAGAGCCAGTTGAGGTTGTTTGGCCAACATTTTAAATTCCTTAGGAGGTTTTCAGGGCACATCCAGCTGGTAGGAGGCCCCAGGCTTGACCCAGAACAGACTTGATGGATTATATAACTCACCGGGCTTGAGAACACCTTGGGATCCCCCAAGGAGGAGCTGGAAAACAGCTGGAGAGACCACTTTACTTATCCTTCTCCAACTGCAATCCATCCCCAGATACGAAGCAGAAAATGGATGGATGTTAATGACATGAATGCAATGAAAGGGAAATATCTAAAGGGATCCTGTCCTGTTCATTGGACTGGATGTTTCAGGTTATTTGGGGGGTGGGTCGGTCCACACAGGACGGATATTGTGAGCCAGATATCTGATGTTCATTTAATGGAACAGACACCAGCTAATGGCTACTTGGCCTTTACTCACATAACTGTCTGCTTCTGTTCTCGTAGACTTCAAGTGATCTACTTTGTTCTTTCTTTAAGTATTTAGTTTTGTATTGCTGTGGATACTGTGGGCACATCTTGTTCTGCAGGGAAAAGATGGTTGTTTTAGCTGTGATATTACTTCAAGGACTGCCATGGGTAGAAAACCACTAAGACGAGAGGCTGTTTCGACCCATTATTAGTGTTACTTCTTTAAACTATTATCTTCTGTTTTGTCACTGTTTGTTACTGATTGTTAAAAGTATTTGTATCCATGTCACATACATTTTTACAAATGACAATAATGTTTGTGACTGTTGAGGAAAAAGTTGATCTTTCTGCGTAACACTGGTTCAAAACAACCGTATTTTAGTTTGGGTAAATGAACTGTTTTTAAAACAGTGGTTTATAGTGTGTAGTTATAATCTCAACACATACTCATTAGTCCTCACAGCAACATAAATCACCATTTCCAAAACAACGTGACTGTTGCACCAGACCTTCGTCATATGCCTGCGGTTTGGTTGGGTTAAACTTCTCCCCTGGACTTGCTTTTTGCTGCTGGAGTGTCTCTGGGCTATCTTGAGCAGACAGGCTGGATGTACAAAGGGCAGGCAGCCCTCCCTGCAGACACTCGGCCTGTCCACTCTCGATATCCCAGAGACACAGCTGTGAGCTGAAGGAGTTGGTGTGTTTAAAGGGGAAAGTACGGCTGGCAATCTGCTCACCACCAGCAGCAACGCAGACACGCCAGTACACATGTATAATTGCTCCCTACAGCGTAGGCCACTCTGCTTAGAGCCGACGTGCAACCATAAATCAGACCGTAGGCAACAAACAACATGGTCACGTTTAGGAAAAGATTGTGGTTTGGGTTAAAATCAGCAGGTGAGTTATGTAATTGAAGTTATGTAGGCAAACATAATTTAAGTTAGGCAAGGTTTGGTCTATAAAACATCTATTACAGTGGCTAAAACACACCTGTCTTATTTTCCTTGGATCTTTTCCTGCACTCAGGTCACATTAATCTCAGTTCTGCTAGGTTGAACCTTGTGAGTAATCGTCATTCTGCAGAGCCGAGTTCCTCCTCCATCATTCAGTCAGTCCGTCTGCCTTTCAAAAACCACTTATCTCCTCAGCATCAGCTACTGAGGATCGTAGAAAAACAACCTTGTGTGAGCTCAGCTGTGATGCAATTTTGAGATAATCGGTGGGTTTTTAAAATATATCACGAGTCTGATATATGGGGAATTCTCTCCAGCAGTAGAGGAGCCTCTAAAGGAACAGAAAGAAAAAATTCAGTCATTATCTGCTCGCCCCCTTTTACACCTTTTTAAAAAGAGAAATCTTCACTGTAGCTGCTAAGCTTAAAGCGTTAGCCTGCATCCCTTCTGAACTGGTTGACTGAACCTGACCACGCATCAACGGTGTAAATAACATCTTTTCAAATCGATCTGAGATCCTGATTTCTTACATCTTTCCCTCCTACTGGAAAGAAATGTTAGAAGATGGATTTTTTTCTCTTTGGACTGAGCTAAAACTAAACTAGTTTCCCCGGTCTTTGCTGCTAAGATAAAACTAAACACAAGCTGTAGTAGCCTTGAACAATCACTGACAGCACTTATAAACATGAACTCACCTGGTGTGAGCCTTCTTAGAGACTTCTAAGGTGGAAAGAAACAGCTGATTCGGTGTCATCTGGTGCCACAAGCTTATGTTTTGGGGGGGATTTTGTTCAAGAGTCAGGGAAACAGACAGACAGGTGGATTGACGCCAGTTCAGCAGAAATGTGGAGGCTGTGCTTAAAGGAGCACTTCACCCGAAAGTGGAAATTCAGGCTTCATCTACTCACTGAAAAAGTAAGTAGTTGAAAGTCAGGGGGAGTTTTGCAGTCCAGAAACTTTAAGCCAAAATCTTCACCACAACATTTCTGAAGCTTCACAGCGAAACGGCGTTGCAGCATTCTCCTGAACAACTGAAGTAGCTGGGGACTTGTTTTAAAAACAGAAACAACCAAAAAAAACAGCAAATGTCTCCATATAGCTCGTCCTGTGCAATCCAGGTCTCCAGGAGCCCCGAGATCACAAACTGATCTGAAGAATGTGCCTGTTAACACTTTTATCTCAGCAGCTACGGTGAACACTTTGGCATAAAAGGGGGTTTAAACAACTCATTCTCAGATCAGTTTGGATCTCTTTGCTGTGAAGCTCCGGAAATGTTTTGTGGACTTTCGTCCCTTTAAGCATCTTTCAACTGATCTGAAAATCTAAAAATCAAACTCACCACTCACACAGTTTTCCGCGGACAGCACATTTAACCTCTGTGGCTCTCTGAAGAAGACAATAACCCTCAGCCATTTCAGCTTGACTGATGTCGGCTGGCTGCTGCAGCTATTACACCCTCTCTCTCTGTAACACAGCCAGTGTCGCTCGCTCCATTTCCAGCTGACTGATGTTGAATGATCATCACTGACCATCGCTCTCTCTCTCTAATGTCTTTCCATCTGATAACCGAGGCAATAAAACTCAATCCAATTCCAGCGGCCATTACTGACATCACTCTCCCTCTCTCTAGTTTACAGTGGCAGGTGCCATTGACGGTCGCTGTGGGAAATGAGTCCAGTGTTGGTTCAGAGAGCCTCATCTGGATCAACAACAAGACAGGTACGGTCCTGACGGTGTGCTTCACGTCCCGAAACGCTGCTTTTCATCATTAATCGAACATCTCCATAAAAGTTCATTCTCATCATCCTGCTTTCACGTGAGATAACGAGCCGTTACCTTTGGGAATATTTTTGTTATGTTAACGGTGCAAATTAGCTCCTGATCACGTATTAATTATCTCATTATCGTGAGAGGTGTGATTTGTGTTTAATGGAGTGAAAAAGTGTAACTCACAGGGAGAGTCCTTTGATAAAAAGCTTTTCGTGTTGTCAGTGTTGCAGTCTGTCGGCAGAGGAAATAAACCTCATCCTGTTTGTGTTGTTTTGGGGAATTAAACTCTTTTTTTTTCTTTTATGGAGAGTGAAACCCATTGGCTCAGTTTTTGAGGAATAAACTTTTAAGTTTTGCTTTTGTGTTTTGGAGGATGGGACTCTTTCTAGGTCTGTTTTTGCGAAATAAAGCGAGATAGGCTTTGTTTTTAAGAGGCAACAGCTCGCTTTGTCTGTGTTTTTGTGAAAATACAGTTTATTCTTCTTCAGTTTTTGGTGAGAGAACCTTTTTTTCTTCTGTTTCTGATGAATAAAACACTCCCTGCTTAAGTTTTTGAAAAATAAAGCCCTCTCTTGGTCTTGTTTTATGGGTCACGACTCATTCTAGTTTTGTTTTTGAGGAATAAAGCTGGTTTGAGCTTTTGGTTCTAGTTTCGTAGAAGAACTCTTCTGGGTCCGTTTTTGGAAAACAGGCTTTCCTCATAAGGTTTTTGGAGAATAAAACTAATTCTGGTTCTAGTTGTGTTTTGGAAACCTTAATTCCCTCTGGTTCTGTTTTTTGAAAGTAAAACTTTTACCTGACCTTCTACCTTTTCTCAGTTTTTGGAGAAAGGAGCTCAGACTGCATACGTTCTTGGAGAAAAACACTCATTCTGGTTCTGTTCTGAGGAGTAAATCCCGCTCTGGTTGTGTGTATTTACAGCTGTTGGCAGGTGGTGGACCTGTTTCTGGTAGAAGTCCATCTCCTTGCAAAGTGCATGGTGAAAGGAGGCAGTTTCTAAGTGCAAGACTTCAAGACAGTTTAGTTTCAACCAGTGGGAAAGAAGTTGAGAAATTGGTCCAGACTTGTGTCAGCAGCTATTTTCCTCTTTTTCCTCACCTGGCCGTTATAAAAAGTCTGAAAGCTCCTACGAGATGTTCTGTTGAAGCTGACGACCTGAACTGAAGCAGTGTCAGCACGAAGGGTGTAAAAGATCTCGCAGTTTATATTTACCTGTAAATGCAGCACCTGTCAAAGTTAGAAGTGACGTCGATCAGGTAGGTGTTTTTATCAAGTTTAAATTAAAGCAGTGTAGAGTGCAGCTGCACTCAGTTTTTGTCTGTCATCATCTCATCCGGCCCACATACCGCCTGGAGCGATGGCACTCCAGTCCGCTCCTAACCAGAACTGGAACTGGTCTGGGTCTTATTCTGTTCGCTCTTGGCTGACACTTGGCCTGCTTATTGCTCAGATCTGGCAAACAAGAGTGGATCCAAGTGCCATCAATCCACCCGGTATGTGGGCCAGATCTGGACCACATAGCTATATCATGAGAAGATCACCAGGACCTCGTAGTAGCCAACAAAGAATCCACAACATTCACCAGTCCTTCATATTTGTTTGAACTTTTAGGGAATTCTTTTTCTATCATTATTCCAGAATCCCACATGATTGGTCGGATGGACGACAAAACCTGGTTGCTAGGCAACATCAACCAGACGGGCTACTTCCGCGTGAACTACGACCTCCAGAACTGGAAACTCCTGATTCAGCAGCTCCACAAAAACAATCAGGTATGTCTGTCTGTCTGCGAGGCAGTCTGTCTTTGTTTAAAGGGGAAACCAGGCGCCATATTTACATGTTTTGTCGTCTAAATGGTTCATACTCACTTGGAATCGGTCCAGTAGGTCGTTGAGCTGGCAGCGACGACACAGCTGCAATGTACTCCTTAGGGCCAACTCCGGCTGTCGGAGTCACGGCCGCTAAAAGTGCTTGTTTTTGCCACCGACATGACGTTGTTATTCTAAGTGTCATAACAGAAATTATTCCTATGAAGATGGACCTCTTTGTTAAATAATAAGATCCTCTTTGTGACCCAAACCACAAGTCTCGCTCAACGAGAAGTTTCTCTCCGAAATCTGATGAGAAGTAAGTTGTCGCAGGACGACGATGGTGGAAACGTGACTGGAGTACCTCAACGAAGTGCCAGCAAAGTCGTGGCTGACTAACTGATTTTGATAATCTAGATGAGGTAACAACCGTAACAGCTCATCTCGCGAGACTCAGCGAGACTGGCACAGAGGATCTTTGTCTTTAGATTCACAAAAACGAGCACTTCTGGCGGACATAACTTTGACGGTCGCAGTTGCCCCAAAGGACTACATTGCAGTCGTTTGAATGATTTACACACTCAAACATGTAGATACAAGGCCCAGGTTTAAAAATACCACAATTCCCACTTGAACTCTCTCTCTGCTTCCTGTTTTGTCTCCTCTCTGCCTTTACTCTCTCAGATCATCTCCATTGGAAACAGGGCAGGACTTATCGATGATGCCTTCAACCTGGCCAGGTGAGTCTTCCTTTAACCACAACACACACATATTCAGTCTGCTTTAAAATCCCCTAAACTCTCCTGATAACACATATTTTGGTTTGGTATGGATTGGTTTCCATTTCTGGTCCTAGTAGTGTTCATGAAACATGTTTGAGTGGACTTTATTTGAATGTAGGTAAACAGTCTGTGTGGAGGCGGACTGCAAGGCCCGAAATATGATCTTCAAACGCCTTTTATTACCTTTTTATCAGCTTTTTCATGCCCTCATGAGGCATTATGTTTTCAGGTTGTCCGTCTGTCCGTCCCATTCTTGTGAACGCGATATCTCAAGAACCCCTCGAGTGAATTTCTTCAAATATGGTACAAATGTCAAAGTGTAAGGTCACTGTGACCTCATGGCGCGAGAACGCATTAAGGGGATTTCTTTAAATTTCGTACTATGACTCAAAGTTATAGTAATTAAAACTAAATGTGGCATAAAAATGACTGATAGCATAAACTGATGAGGTTATGACATTTGATACCTAAAAGGTCAGAGGTTAACTTCACTGAGGCCTCGTACTTCTAGTCAACATTTCTCTGGATTCATAAGCTTGTCTCTGTTTACTGAGATTAGTCATCTCTCAACTCCCAGCTCCATTTTTCGTGTCTCAAGTTGCTAATCTGAGTGTAAACACATGGAGGAGGAAATGTTGGCCAGGACATTCGTTGGCTACACCGTCAGCCCAGAAACGTTGGCCTTTGCCCCCAGAAGCTAAATCATCATCAGAGGAAAGTTAATCCGTTCCAAGATTGAAAAAACTCCACGTTCAAAGACTTCACAAACACACAGAGAGGAGTGAACACTGTATTATAACAGAAGACCGTGGTGGACAAACGATCTGTTTCCTGTTCAGAGAGTCTCATCCGTCTCTGAGCCTTTGAGACATCTGGACACACAGAGGGAGACGCCAGCCGGGCTGATCTATTGTTCCCGTCTCTTCCTGTTTGTTTTTAATTGCTTCACTTTGAGGAGTTTCTCTTTGTTGAACAGGACGGATGATGTGTCCGCCTCCCTCAGATACGTCTGTTTTGATGGACTGCGTTTTCTGAGCGGACAGATATATTTCAGAGTTGTCGTCATTCGTTCAGCTGACAGAACCGAGGAGGTGCTTCTGAGTCGGCTGTGTGAGTTCAGCTAAGACCTATGGATGCTCATACAGATTTACATTCACACACCGGTCGTGTGGATGGAGCTGATTCCTTCACATCCACAACCTCGGTGGCTCCGGGATTATCACTCTTGCTTTTGCAGAGGGAGTTTAGCTTCTCTCTTTGCACATTGAACCCTCCGTCGTGCAGCCTCGTTGTGTATAGAAGATGAAAGGCGACACACGAGATAACAGGCGCCATTGTAAATGTAATTTTACGGCACTTTTACACTTGGAAATGTATCTGAATCAGCCATTGTTGTGTGACGGTTGAAGGAGTGTCTGTGAAGTTACAACTTGGACTCTGAGCGGCGTTTCTTTGTACTTTTTCTCGTAAGACGGCGGAAGCTTTCGAGTCCGACTTCTCTTGAACGCAGCATTAGGAAACACGGGCTGCCACTCATATTCACAGTAGGATGATTGACATTTCTTGTAATGTTAACTGACGCTTAAAAAGTCAAGTTGTCAGCCTCCTGGTGGGTTTAAAACGAGCGGTATAGATGCAGAGTGAGCGTGAACAAGCTTAGAGAACGAGTAAATGAGGGAGTTTCATGTGGCTCACGTATTGAAGCAGACATAAATAACCATCAAACGCTCGGCGGATCATCTACAGATGTTTCTGAGTTTTCAGTTTCATTTTCCTCCTCTGCCTTTTCTACATTTCATTCAGTCGTCACGTCCGTTCAAACATCAGGACCAACACACGAGCGAATGCAGCAGGATCACTCTTGTTTTTGTTGTGAGACAATGGGGCTCCAAATGCCACCATTATGTTTTAATCCGTCTAATTTGTCTTTTCTTTTAAAGTTCCTACTGTCCGTGAAGTGCTTCACGAGTTAAAAGCAACAGTGACATTTAGCTCCCAGAGTGGCAGTCGGGCTGACTCGTGGTGATTTAGCTTTCACCAGTGGGAACGACATTTTGACAAGTTAAAATGTCATCTTGACTGGTTGTAATCTTAAAGGTCTTGTTTGTGAGGAAGCTGACTTTTGAGTCTCATTCACAAATCATCAAATGCCGACGCTTTGGGACGGTAGGTCGGGTCTCAAAAAGCTAACATTTACTTAAGTTTTCACGAGTTGGGAACGTTAACGAATATTAATTTGTTCTGCAGTTGTGAGAGTACGTTACTAAGAAGCCATAAAATCAGTTTTTATAAATTTCCATGCTATTTTTCGGACAAAAATCCGTGCTTGGTGTAAAAAAAAAAAGGTTTTAAATCAGGACCAACAAGACACACGGCTGAAAACGAGGTAGTGGATGACGAAAAAAGCAGAGTTGGTCAGCAGTAGTCAGTAGAAGAGAAAGTGTGTTGTGTTGTAACAGTACAAGCAGTGCAAAGACATAAAGCATAAATACTGGATAATATGTGTACACTGTGGATGGATTATGTACATTTTCTGCATGTGTTTACTGACACGTGCACATGGTTACAGTGTACATAATCCATAAGCTATAAATGTGCTCGCCATTTTACTTTTGCTATCTGGAGACTCGCAGACACAAATCATGCTGCTGCATTCACTCCTCTTATCGAAAACAAGCCACGAGAATGGACAAAAACATGTGAATCAGACCGAGTTGACAACAGCAGAGTTTCTGTTAGAGCCGGGCAGGATTACACCGCGACTGCAGGGAAAGTGACAGAAGCACTTCTGGCTCTGCGAGATGACCGTCCTCGTCGCTGCATTCAGAAGCAGACTACCTGCGTGAGAGCGGCGTGAAAAAAAAAAAAAGGGGGGATTCAAAAGCAACCTGAGCCGGACGGAAACTGTGATGATGAACGAGCGAGCGGCGAGGCTGAGAGAGAGAGAGAGAGAGAGAGTCGTTTCTCATCGTGATGTTTTCAGCCCGGAGCTTTCTGAGCGCTGTGACCAAAATCTACTCCGACACAAACCCTACAGCTCAATCTACCCCCCCCCACAACTCCTTCTTTCTTCTCTATCTGCCTCTCTCAGCCATCTGTCTGCTGTCATGTCGAATGAGCAACAGCTAGACACTGCAGTGCCGTCCTCTTTACTCGTGTGTGTGTGTGTTTTCACAGTTGTGTTGTGTGGATTCATGTGTGTGTGTTGATGAGTTGGGAGCTCAGCAGGAGGTTTGCGTCAGGACAGAAAAAGACACAGGAGTGCAGATCCATTAATATTCACTCTGACAGCAGACGAACGCTCGCGCTTCAGCCTGTATCTGTCGCTATAGTAACGCCGAACATCACAACGCCACATCAGAAGACACGACGGAGAGGCTTTCTGGGTCTGATGTGGCTGTCGTCGGGGTTTTGTCGGCCTCAGAGTAGTTCAGAGAGAGTTTTCTTTTTTTAAAGAGGTCAAAGATGTGTTTTTAAGTGAAGAGCCTCACTTTGAACAGTTTTTATTGTGTGGATTCTTCTGATGTACACACAAACTGTACTTCCCTCACTGCTGTGGTATTGGGGTGAAGCCACTGACTGTAATAACAGTGGAGCTGTGAAGAGCGAAGCTTGACGTGGGTGGTACCCAAGGACGTTATATTACATCTGGATCTCAGTGTTGGAGGTGGAGCCACGTTCATGCCCATGAGAGCTGCTCAGCGGCGGTTTGAAGCCTGAACTGTTCGACTAACTTGACTGAAGATGAAATAATTTAATCGTGCTGCTCTTCTAGACTTTCCAGATGGACTGAGTGGCTCACTTGTCTGTTGAACCATCTGACCTCTTACAGTGTTAAAGTGAAAACAGAAAACGTTTCAAATTCCCCCTCCTGATGTTTCCCCGTGGTATTACTGTGTTAGCAACATGGCTACCGCTAACAGCCTGGCCACTGTTCAAAGCAAACAAAACAGCAAACAGCCGGCTGTGTTAATAAGTGGGCAGGTTTTGAGGTCACCATCTCCAGTTATTCCAGTTGCTCCACCGTTACCTGGGGATAGTGACTGGGGAAAACAGTGCCACTTCCTGTTTGGTTGTGTAAAAGGCAGACGTGCTTCCTGTTGCGCTGTAGTACGACCCGATCTCATCCGGGACGAACAAATCATCCGTCAACGACCACGTGTTCACACACGGTCCTGCATGAGTTCAGCCTCTCTCAACAGGGAGGCTGCGTGCAGAGGAAGCTTCGCCGAGCTCCGTGACTGAAGTGACAAAACACACTGACGTCACTTCAGCGTTTTTCTCTGATTGCCGATCATTGATTTCACTTCTACAGATCTTTAATCTCTGAATTAATCTGAGAAATGCTGATCCTGCTCGCACTTCGATCGGCTGAAGCTTGAGTAATTCATGGGGCGCTAAATGCTTATTGGTGGTGGCGGGACTGTGTGTGTGTGTGTGTGTGTGTGTGTGTGTGTGTGTGTGTGTGTGTGTGTGTGTGAAGCTAGTTTAGCAGTAATAAATGGCTGTGTCTCTGTGAGTGTGTGCTTAAACAGTGATGGATGTCGCCTCTCCCTTTGTGTGTGTGTGTGTGTGTGTGTGTGTGTGTGCATGTGTGTGTGTGACCACTGCAGTCCCTCGTTAGCTCTCCACTGAGCCTTGCTAATGGCTAATGGACAAACAATTAACTGGCCCTTAACGAAGTTAACAAGTTAATGAGCTCGTTAAGGCTGGGGAGAGACACACACACACACAGACACACACACACACACACACACACACACAGACACACACACACACACACACACACTCTCTCTCTCACACACACACACACACACACACACACACACACACACACTCACAGACTGTAAATGAGAGGGAAAATTGAAAATCTATAATGTCTTCACTTCTCTGTGAACTGAACAACCTGACTAACAGTTTAAACTCTGCCAGCGTCCTCCAGAGCTCTGCTGGAGCTGTGAAGCTCGTCCAGAGGTCGAGTTCTCAAGGAAAAATCAAAGGGTTTCTCCTCTGAGGAGCAGGAACGTCCCAGTCTAACATTTAGAAAACTGCCCAAACCCAAAGTGCTGAAATCAATCTTCAAATATTTGTTACTAGGAAACTGTTACGGCTTAATGAGTTTTTTTGTAAATGGACGATTTGGACCTGGTTCTGAGCAGAGGGGACAAAAGTCCACACACTCTTCAGATACTTGTGTAAAAACAGACTCTGGTGAAAGCAGAAGTACTGATTTAACAAACGCACCACAAAGATAGTTGATTGTTGAGTCTCATTCCCAGGACGTCAAATAGCCACATGTTGGGTTGGTAAAGCGTCCCGAGCAGCAACAAAGAGAGGAAATAAGAAACTCTCTGCAGATACGAGACACTAACACGCCTTTTCTCCCCATTCCAGCCTCCCTCTCTGTCTGTTCACGTCTTCTTACGTCTTTTACGTCTGAAATCAGTCTGGTGATGTTGGGAAGGAAATAACAATAATCCATAATTCACCTCAAATGCATCAAACTAAAGTAACGAGCCTGTTTTGAAAATGTGAGGAGGAGAAAGTTCAGATATTTGTGTTCAGGTGTGTGGAGGGAAAGTACAGATACCTGAAACATCTACTGAAGAAGATGGCTCTCAAACGGGACCAGTTCTTGATTACCTCTTCAGGACTGCAGTTTGTCGACACCAGGAAGTAACCGATCCCACCGATGTGACAGTCCTGACCACACTGTAACCGCCTGTAAAACTTTTTTGTTGTCTGGATTAAACAAACAATATCTGACGTGTCAGTTTGTGAGCTAGCTGTTTCCCATCTTTATGCTTAGCTAAGCTAACTGGCTGCTGGCTGTTGCTAAGTCCTTGTTGGCAAGTCTTGCAGCTCAGCACCTATTTGGCAGCGCTCCTGGCAGCTTTTCCAGGGTAACAAGCCCGACCTTTATCTAAATGAATGGGGAAAGAGCTATAAATTCAATAGTCACTGGGATGTATAATCATCATATAATCTCCTCCATGCTCATTAAAAGTCCGTCTGCTGTGCGTGTAGACTGCATCTCTGGCATTATGGACTTTCTTTTCAAAATGCTATAAACAGTTCGTCTCCTCTCTTATAACACCTCCGCTGTAGCTTCATCTTTAATGTTGAGTGGCAACAATCGCCTCATACGACACTCAGAAAGAAAGCAAATGAGCGTGTTCCCCAAAATGTCAAACTGTTCGCTCAAAGGTTGGATGATTATTACAGATTTCGCATTCAGGTTCTGAGAGATTTAGTCTTTTATGCATATAAATAAGTGGCTGTGGAAAAAAAAAGACACTTTATAAAAGACATTTTTTATACAAAAGGATAGAAAACAAAGGGAGTCCCGGGATGTTTCTTCATGTTGTTGCCTCGTAATATCTTTTGAGGAAATGAGAAAATCTGCGAGGACGGAGGCAGAACGAAATGAAAAGGCTGAGAGAAGAAGATCTTCACTCAACAACAAAAGAAACACTTGTCTGTTATTTAGTCAGTCGTTGCCTTGACGATAGATGCCACGATGGACGCCCGCGTGTCGAAGTGGAAAACACTGATGCAGAAATATAAAAAGGCAAACAGATCGATGGTCACCGCTTTCTCTCTCCCTCTGCCTTCCTGTTTGGTCCCGTCGCTTGTTTGAAGCGTGTAAACAGGAAGTCTCTGCAAGCTCAGTGGATTATGGTAATGCCTCAGAGGGCCAGGTGCATGATGGGAATGGAGATGAATGTGTGGAGGTTGGTCGAGGTGGATATTGAGGCAGATTATGGAAATATGAAGGTCTGGAATTTAGAGTTTCCTCGGCTCTGCGAAGATTTAGAGAGTCTTATCTTAAACAGATTAACTTCCTGCGGAGGTCTCTCTCTCTCTCTCTCTCTCTCTCTCTCTCTCTCTCGCTCAGCCTGTCTGTCCGTCTCTGTAAATTAAAATACAGTCCAAAAGACATTTTCAGTACAACAGCATTAAACCTCGTCACCTCCTCTGTGCGTCTGCCACTCACTTTGATTGACAGCTCTTCGATAAAGGTCAGCGCCGGGCCTCGGTCGCAGTCATACATTGCTCTGCTTTACTCTCATTGGTCACTTCGCTCTCCAATCAATAATTAGAATAAAACCAATAAAACTAACATCACCCCTGCAAGTTCACTTTCTGTCCTCGACGGCCCGCCTCATTCATATTCATGAGCCGTGGGTGGGGCTGAAGGTCGATGCAGGAGGCAGGTGAGCGCCTTCCACCCACCCCCCCAAAACATCATTAATGTTAATGAATGCACAAAGGAAGCTCGTTAATATTCATGAAGCGGTGGCTGTAACCCGGGCAGCTAAATAGCTCCGATGGCATTTAGAGGCCAAGTTTTTCTTAATGCGTCCACACTGTAGTTTCACACACACACTCTCTCTCTCACACACACACACACACACCACAGAGACTGAGGGCGACACCTGAGGGTTAGAGAGCAAATGTATATCAGGATTTGGCTTCAAATTGAATTCTTGTACCTGAATTCACCTCTGTGTGTCCCGGACTGTGTTTTATTTAAAAAGTTTGGAGTTCAGAAAAAGAAAAGCTGTCATAAAATATTTAAGTATGGGAGGCCATATGGGCCAAAAACGCATTTTAGTTTACTGTTTTGGCAAGCTGTGTAAAAATAATTTAAGAAGGGGAAAAAACATAACAAGCCAAAACATAACAACACAACAAAAGGACAGGAAACAATACAATATATTATGTGACACGCATATTGAAAAGACAAAGTATGGTGGCTGGGATGTGCCAATCCAGGGAGCAAGTTTAAAAAAAACCTGAGGAGCTGATTTCCATCATTACTGGAAATTTGGACTGCAGAAACCAGTTTGAAGTTTCTTGGAGATGTACTAAAGAAATAAGCAGATATTTACTATTATCTCAGCGTATTATCATTAAATAATGGCCGGGTCATTGCAACAGTTTTTAAGGTAATTGTTGTGATAATTTGTGGGCAAGTTACTGGGTAATTACCACCATCTTACCATGAAATTAGTAGACCTGTAAAATGTTTTGTTGTGTGTTGTTGCCCTTTGAAACAAGACTTTGTGGCAATAACACAAGCTTTATCACACACATGAGAAGTTGTATTTATAAGCAGTTTAAAGCAGCCATGACCTGGCTTCAAAGTGAATTCAACTGTATGGAAGGCCAAATGGGTCAAAAATGGGTTTTAAAAGGGGGACAAAACACATGAGCAGAGGAAATAAAATAATTATCGTACACTGGCATTGTGTCCTTTGATCTCACACTGAAAAGACACAGTTGTAGTATGGTAGCTGGGATGTGCCAATCCAGGGAGCATGTTTATTAATACATTTAAAAGTTGACCAGCCTGTTGACCTGTCGCATGTTACAAGTCATCTTTGTACTTCATCTCACGCATGAAAGTTGAATTTCTGAACAATAACAAAGCACCCAAGTTACTTTGCTACCATAGCGTTACTTGGTCTGGGATGACCAGTAGCTTCTGGTGGCTAATATTAGCAAACCACAGTCCTACTGTCAAGTTAAAAGTCAGAAAATATATTGACTTTTAACAGATATACAAAATTTGGGGGCCAAAATTTGAAGAAAAAGTTATGTTTTCATGATCTTAGCATTCTGTAAGAAAATACTTTCACCAGCCAACAGAAAAAAAGGCAAAAAAGAAAAGGACATTTTTAGACAATTGTGCACGTGGAGCCAGTTGAATGGTCTTTTTAGTGAGTTGGAAGTTCTTGTTGTTAGTTGGTCTTGTTTTTTCATGCTTTTTCATGCTTTCACAACTTAACTGTCCTGTTTTCTCTCGCTTCTCTCTAATCTTTCAGGGCCGGGTACCTCCCACAAGGTGTTCCATTGCAGCTGATTGGCTATCTGCCGGAGGAGATGTCCTTCCTGCCGTGGCACTCCGCCAGCCGAGCACTCTACCAGCTGGACAAACTGTTGGACCGCACAGACGAATACAGCCTGTTCAGTGTAAACACCCAATCAATCAATTACCATCTCAATCAGTCCTTAAGTCTATCAGTCAGTCAGTCAGTAACAGCTCCATGTTAGCAGAATAAACTGTCTCTTCACCGCTGACAGCTGGCTGTCTGTTAATTAACACTTAACGGTGTGTGTGTGTTTATCTAGGACTATGTGCTGAAGCAGGTTGCATCACGGTACCATCAGATGGGTTGGCCAACGAACGTCCCTGGAAACGAGGGAAATGTCCTGCAGGCGTCCTACCAGACTGAGTATGCAACACACACGCATACACTCTACAACACACTCCTCTTAATATTATCATACTAATAACATAGAGGGCCCTTTTTTAATTATAGAAACATGATGCCAATTGCAAAGTGGCAGCTCTGGGGGTGCACAGAAGGTGCGAGTGTCTCCAAGCACAGCTGCTAATGTGGTTCACGTATGTGCAGCGGCACTGAGTGTAATGAAATATTAATGATTATTGAACACAATGTCAGTCAGTCACATCACTGCCAAAGACTGGAAGTTAGCAGAGATTTACTGTGTCACATGTTGTGTTTTGTTAGCTAATAGTCATCAGTTGATCCTGTAGCCATCATTTTGTTGGCAGTAGAGTTAGGACAGAAATTCAAGCAAGAGAAATAGGTTCCCATGTACCCACATGGCATTTCTTTTCTTGTGAAACATGTTTTTTTAAGACCCTAAAGGCGTCTAGTTAAGAATATTTCCCAATGGCCCATGGTGTTTGTTTGACAGCCATCTTGAATTGATGTCCACTAGTGTAGCAAGAAACGCAGATTTTCTGAACCACACAGCATACAAAGATAAATGAACCCAGCATATTTCTACAAAACTACGGATAAGTTAAGTTAAGATAACTTTCCGTTTGTTTAGGTTGGATTTTCTAGTTCTCTCTTGTAACAGCACTGTTCAAGCTCTGGTGAGGTTTAGGCACATGAACCACTTAGTTAGGGTTAGAAAAACATCATGGTTTGGCTTAAAATTCCCGTTTTAGTCGCCAGGATCGTGGATGGAGATGGTTGACTTCCCGTCATTTGGCAGCCCTGTTGGCTATAATAACCCCACCACCATCCCCTCCACCTCCTGATGTGAAAGTCAGCTAATAATCATATATTGTGATCGTGATGTACCACGTTTGATACAAGTGTCAACCTTAGAGGTATCAGTGGTTTGCAGAAACATTAACTGACATTTCATCCTGGAGACTGTGCTGCCAGAATAAGTGCTCAGCTTTCTGCTTGTAAAAAAACTTCACAGTTCACCCAATGGATGTCGGTGAATGTGAAAGCCTTTTCAGATTTGCGGTTCTTAAGGAGTTTTTGAGCGGTGCTGCCTTGCCCTTGTCCTTGAAGGCACTGGCACAGTTCTCACCACTGAATACATCGCTCACAACTGAAAACCTCACGATGAGAATATGAACGTTGAGAAGCTGTGCACAGTCAATGTGGTTGTTGGTCCACAGATAAACAAACTCGATCTAGACGATAGCAGTTTCTCCACGCTTCCATTCTATGCTTAACTTCACTAAATAATGCCCCTTTCACACTGGGCAACAAACCTGCTAACACCCACTACCATCTGGCTTTTGTCCTTAATGTGAATGGCTGCAATCGGTTTTTACTGCTGCATGAAAAGTCTCAGGTGTAACAGG
The DNA here is from genome assembly GCF_965226575.1 of Pagrus pagrus. Taxonomy (NCBI): domain Eukaryota; kingdom Metazoa; phylum Chordata; class Actinopteri; order Spariformes; family Sparidae; genus Pagrus; species Pagrus pagrus. The sequence continues at coordinate 2,285,214 of NC_140205.1, forward strand.
TGAAGTGAAATGTCTCATTCCTTTGCCACTTCCATAATCAGCTCAGGAAGACATGATGCATCCAATTCAGAATATTTTTAATTAAGGCTTTTTCAGGAAAAAAAAAAACTCCTGCACATTGTCCGCTCACTTGCAATTAAGTTTAATGACAACAATGTTTTGGTACTCAGACCTTCATCAGGTTATCTTGGATCCTAGAATCACTTATTTTTTTTATTATTTATTTTTAGGGGTTTACCCGCATTTTAAAACCTGCATATACATGCTAATTTAGTGTAAAAGTGGTATAAGTCCCGTATCTATCTCTGAACTAGATGCACAAATTGGTTTCCACCTCCAGACAAGACATTTTTGTAAAATGTCCAAATGTTCATTTAATTTTCTGATGACACTTTCCTTCCTCTCTGTCTGTCTCCAGGGAGTTGCAGAGGGAGCTCATCATGTTAGCTTGCAGCTTCGGGAACAAACAGTGTCACCGTCAGGCCGTCGCCTACATCTCTGACTGGATCTCCAGCAACAAGAACAGGTAAAAAGAAATACACCCACATATACACACTGTGCATTGTCTGTGCTGGTGGAGCTACAGGTTGCTCCAGGAACGTATAGAAAAACATTGTAAAAGACAACTGAATTATTCTATTTGATTGGATGTTGCAGCTGTGAGAAATGTGGACTCTTTCTGTGAGCACTTGTGAGTTCAGTCAGATCCTGAGCTGAACACAAACACTCCCACAGACACTCGGTGCATCTGTTGCTCACGGCTAACGTCTGTACAGTTGGTTTACTGACTGTTTGCGCCGATTAAATTCAAATTTTGCAGCTGTCAGATTCATGCAAATGGCACAAGACTGAAAATCTGTCTCTCTTTCCATCTGCACACACCTTTAGGTTTGAATATTTAACTCTCAAACACACTCGACACTCTCGACACCCAGTGACAGAAGTTCTGCTTTGACTTTTTGTAAACTGTGAAAGGTAACAGACACAACATCCGTGATCCGTGTCTTTTATCTCACATTTCTTTTCTCCCTCCTCCTTCCGTTCTGCCTCTAACTTTTTCTCTTTCATGTGCCGCTGGCTCATTCACTCCCTCCCTCAACGGGATATGCAAAATTAGATTTCAAACGGCAAATGAAATAGAAACAGATGCTGGTGTGTTCTGTAAAGGACAACAGGGAGCCGGTGATAAGAGACATGCTTAAAATTAAAAAACACTAAATTAAACACCGTCTCTGACTCCAGCCAGCAGATTTTTATGAATGGATTCTTGGAGAAGGAGTTCTGCGAAGGAGCAGCAGCTGGTCGTGTCCTCGCTAATGTCCGATAACATGTTAACATGTAGTCTGAACAGTGAATATTCCTTGGTTTCTCCTGAGCAGCTCTCGTAACGACCCTGTGGCTGTGTGTTGGAAAAGCCCCACTTTCCTGTGTGGCCTTTGAGAATCTGAGAAGCAATTTGAAAATGCTCCACTCTCAGTGGTGAAAAAGTGTAGGGTAAGTCCACATTCATGCAGAATTAATCTCTCCAGGGATGATTTTTTAATATTTCATGCTCTATTCAGTGATTTTAATCCCATCTGGAGAGCACATGTATGTGGTTTTCCTCCCCGTGCCAGCGTATTCATTTCAAAACCGCTTTTTATCAAAAGGCTCCGATAATTGGAGTCTCATCAGGAGGGAGCTCATCCGACCTGTCTCCACAATTACCGGGAAAAAGCGACCGGAGAACACATGGATCTGGACTTAATTTAGCACCCTCAGTACATTAGTTCTGTACTTTGCAGTGATGTGTATGAAACTGCAGTAACAGTGAGAACAGTGAGCCTTTGATATGATGAGTCAAACAGCAGACCTGCGTCACACCTGCGCCTCCTCCATATTAAAGGGTGTTAGGAACCACCTGCTGTAATGTGACTCTGGTGCAAATCCTGTGCTGAACAATGAGTGTAATTACAGCTTATATTTTAAGTCCGATATCCCCCTGGTTTATTAATCATGTCCCACTGGGGTTTTATTCCAAATTAGCCGTCTAAATGGTCCAAAAAGCTGTGTTTTCAGTTTCATCCAAGTGTGGCTGCAGCCATTGATGGATTAACCTGGTAGGGGGTCCTGTGGCAACAATGAGCTGCTGGGCCCCAATGTAACCCTCCTTCCTTCCACTCTCATTGTGTTCAGTGTTTCTATGGTGCAAAACTACCTTGGCCAGTGAGTTGATTAAATTAATTAAAATAATGACGGACTAAAATGCAGAATATGTCATTTCTGCCACCAGGGGTCTCTTTATCAAAACAACACCAAAGACATTTGCTCATTCCAGGGGGTCGGTGCAGAGCCAAACCCTCTGGAGGAATAAACGCCCAGAGTCACATCAGATCCAGAGCCGTTTACCGACGGGAGGAGAGCTCAGAGATTACTTTTTAACTTCTGGGATTAAAAGGTGGATTTATCTTCACTCCTGTTTATCAACAGGACTGCAGCAGTGATCCGCGGAGGTGACCTCCATTGTCGGAGGTGTTTATGTTCTGTAATGTTCACTGCTGACTGGAGCTGGAGGGGAAATAATGAACGTAATGTTACAGAGAGAGAACCAGAGTCTCTGGTGAGTGCTGAGTTGAGTCAGAGTTGACCTGAATAAATGATCCACGGATAAACTGCTACGCCGTTGGTGAACACGTCATCAAACGTGAAAATCTATCAGACGTATTGAGGCACACATTTTCAGAAAGGACTTTTTTTTTTTAGCGTTATGTTTCGTCAGGTTCGCCCAAAGTCTTTCCTCACTTTCTGTCTCCTGAAAGTACCTTGAGTAAACTTGTGGATTTCTCTGGTTCGAACATTGTTGTAAACATTTATTATTATTAATATTATTATTTCATTATTCATTATTATTATTATAACATTTTATCTGGTGTCAAATCAAAATTCAGATTTCTCCAACACTTTGACATCACAAACAACTTTAGCTGTACTTTGTTTTTAGTACTAATTAGCCAATATTAACATGCTAAAATCCCAAACTAAGATGTTGAACATGATAAACATTGTACCTGCAAAACATCAACTTCAACTGTATTTGTCCCTGAAGGCTTATTGGTTTTGCAGCATGACATAAAAACAGTACATGTGAACATCAGAGTTCATCTTAAAGCACCACTGGATGTTAGTACATCCTCACAGAGCCGCTAGCATGGCTGTAATACTTTTCAAGAAAGGTTGATTAATAAAAAGGTAAACCTGCAGAATCGTATTAGATCCCAAAGACGTTGTTTTAAAGCATCCTAACTCCTCAAATATTTGAGATGGGAACATGCAGTTTCTTTACTGTTGAACTCGAGAAACGACACCAGCTGGCGAGTCCATGGGAGCCATTTAGGTCTCTATTAAACTATCACGTAAAGTTGTAAACAAAGTCTTGCTTATTGCCTGGCATATTGCTCATCGATCATTTTTCATCTGCCATCGTGCTTAGTGAAGAGTCACGCTTCTGAATTGGACACTTCCATTGGCTCGGACGGCCGCCCTCGCAGCCAGTCGGAGCGTCTGATTCAGAGGCTTGGCTTTGAGCTGTGCTGTGGACCCAAACTGGAGCCACACAGCAGCTTTTCTGAGCTCAAAGCGGAGAAGAAAAGTTGCTCTAAGTTTCTTGTGAGGACAGAAAAAGATACAAAGATATGGAGAGGATGAGCTTCAGTACAGCATGACGCTTGTTGGGCCTTATTTGAGGCTTATTTATGATTCTGGACAGGAACTGCCATGATGCAAATCATGTTTGGCAGGAAAATAAATGGAAATTCCTGGCAAAAATAAAAGGCCCATGGACCCTGCCCAAGAGAATGGGCTTAACTCATAAACAGAAGAAGATAGGAGCTTCAAATCACTTTTAACACAACCCAAAGAAAAAGTGTGACATTTTTGGTTTGTTTAATGGGCTAATGTCTCCCATTATAGCGTATAAAACTGTTGACGAGTGATATAAACAATTAGCTGAGCTTGTGCTGATTCTGGAGATGTGTAAAACTTGGTGATTCGGTTAAATATGACACCTCCAGACCTCCACAACCTCATTTTTTGCTTTGTTACGTATGTCTAGGACACACTGCTCTCTGCACTGGTAATGAGTATTGGCATTGGATATAAATCATGAGTCAAGGAGTCGTTAAATACAGTGTGGATCGGCTTCCAAGAGATTCATGGCTCGGCTTCACAGATCCAACATTTTGGACCTAATCCAAACAGACCCACAGAAAACCAGCATGTATACATTTATTTATGCTGATGCGAAAGGGACCCGAAGAAAAGTTACAGCTGAAAAAAGCCCAAATGTAAATCAGACCTGATCCAAAAGACACTCTGGTGGTGGTAATTTACCCTGTCCTCACAGTTCAGGCTGCTGCTGCCCTCCGAGCACTGATAATTCGAATCACCAATCGATAATCCCTCGGGTTGAATCTCATTTTATTTCAGAAACAGAAAAGGGTGGTGGGAATGGCAGAAAAGCGCGCTCTCAGCTAAACTACTCATGAACCAGACACGATACACCCTCCTGCTACTGCTGTCCAGTGTGATTGACTTCAGCTGTCAGAGCTGTCAGGAGCCATGAGGATTCATAACTGAACTATGACCTTTTATTTCTGTCTGTCTAAATGATGTGTGATGTTTTAATCTGGACGGACACTGTGAATAATGTATTTCTCATCTTATCTGAGGTGTAAAGTCGACAGAAAATATCATTAATGACGTTGATTAAAACGAAAAATATCAGAGGTTGGGTAGGTTTTTGTAGCCTGCAGACGAAGCCTTGTTTTGATCCGGAGCTCCAATTAAAGTTACTGCATTGATCTCTTAACACTTCCTGTATCCATTTCAAATTAAAAGCCCTCTAAAATACATATATCCGTTTAAGTGTACACTATGTTTTTAACATTTTTGGTACGTTATGTTGCCGTTAAACAGCCTTTTCCTTTGGCACTACATTCCCTCAACCACACAACATCCGTACATCAAAATACGCGAACTATCCCTTTAATCTCAAAAGAAGACCATCTAAGTTGAACTTTTGTGAGAACATGAAAACATGACGTGTCGCAGTTGTCCTGATGGACTGTAATCATGAGCTCTCATTATGTTGCTCTTTAAAGCGTCTGACTCTTGTGCCACGTCTAGTGGTAAAATGTGGTATTGCCGGTCCAGTCGGGTCTTCGGCTTGATATCAGACAGGTTTGAAAATGTTTAAGTCGGCCCACCCTAATGTCTAAAAGACGCAAAGTTTCGGAGTCGATTTTGAAAACCCTTTTTCCTTTAAAAAATGCCCATTCATGCCCTGTGATCACCAGTTGTTTAGGGATTAGAGACAGTAGCTCAGATTTTAAAATCCACTAACAGCCCTGTAGCAGTAGAACTGGACCATACATGGGGCTGATTAAGGGGAGAGTATCCTTCAAAGGAAATGCCTCTCAGATGGTCAAATAGCTTCGGAAACCCCCTCCGGAGTCAGATTAGTGGTGTCTGACTGTAACTCTCTGAAAGTGACAGTCTGGCTGTATTTGAACTCTAGCTCTCTATTTTACTGCAATCCATGCCCATTAAAAACAAATAGCAGCACATCTCAGCTACAAATGGGTCAATTTTGGTCATTCTGTTAGCAAAGTCTATGTTTCCTGAGCTGACTGAAGCAAATCGAGGTGAAGGTGTCATGATCAAGGTCAATATCAGGGTTATGTTGCACCAAAAAGCCAATAAAAGATGGCTTTGTGGCTTGTAATTGGTAGATTTTGATTATCTTGCCACCAGAATGTATGTTCGGGGGTGTTAAGTTAATTTTCTATTCCACTTCAGCGAGGTCACAGTGCCGAGCTGTGTTCAGGTCTTCACTGTGCCTTTATCCTGTGAGAATCATTTCATGTTCATGTAATAATACCTAAACTCTTAATAACACGTTTCATCCAGTCAGTTCTTCACAAACAGCTTCTGTATACTTGTAAACTTTTTCTCACTCTTCTTCAAACTAAGAAGAACTCGCAACCATAAGCTTTTTTTGGCGAAAAACATTTCTGTGCATTAAATTTCAGATGTCGCGCGTTTTATCAACTAAATCCGGCCAGCTGCTTTCAATTCCTCTGAGCGGCGCCGCTGACAGGACAGCTGGTTGTGAGATAGTAACAGAGTAACAGAGGTCAGCGTGGATTGAAAGTAAAGATGCTTCATTGGCACGTCTCATATCTGGTGTGAATCTGCAGTCGCAGGACGAGCTGTGGTCACAGTCACAGCACAGCAGGCGACCGCGGTCGGGCTTTAATTACCTGACCGGGTCCGAGTTCCTCTGTCGGGTACTTTAAATGTTTTATCACTCTGGCTGAGTAATTTTTAAAAAGTCAGAGTGACATTTCGACTGCGGAGTCGGACGGACAGACAGAGCAGATGGCGAGGAGACATGTTTACTGTCAGGATGGGAGTTTGATGCAGGGGAAGCATTGAGTGGGAGGAGGAGATATTTCAGGAGAAAGACAGAGCTTCAGGACATAAAACATCCTCTACAGACTGCTAAAACACACAGTCACACACACACACACACACACACACACACACACACAGTCGGTGTGTTAGTTAATGGGATCAGAGCCATCTGGAGGTTTCCAGAGACTCAGTTCCTCCATTTTATATTCTGCAGAGAAAAACTCTACATTATTACTGTTATTTTTATTAGGAATAGCATCAGAGGCTGGAGGAGCGCCAGAGATAAGGTGGTGATAGCGGCAGCAGAACCACGGCGGCGGCAGAAGACGCCGTCGTACTTCGTGTTTTACACGATAAATAACCTGGTGGAAGCTCAGACGTCACGTTATCTGCTCCAACACACTCAAACACACACTCCAGTACACAGTATGTGGCAGATGTTGTCTGAGAAGGACTTTGATGCCACAGTCAGCAGTAATGTGGAAGTTAGCCAGTGTATGTGTGTGTGTGTGTGTGTGTGTGTGTTGAAGCTTGCTCTTAAGTGGAGCATCTCTAAAATGATTTCCCAGGTCGGTGAATGATGTAATTGTCCCTGCATCACTCACTCTGCACACACAGAATAAACACACACTCAAACACACGCACTCATGACACACACACTCAAACACACACACTCATGACACACACACTCATGACACACACACTCAAACACACACAGGTTGTTCAGTATATAATTTCTGCTGCCAGCTGAGCACACTGTATTGTGATGAAAGTTTTTAGTTTTGGTTTACTGACAATTTAGGTCAAGTACACTGACACACACACACACACCAGCACGCACGCACGCACACACACACACACACACACACACACACACACACACACACTTCCTCTCCTTCACACATTGTAGTGTGATGGAAATGTTCACCTTTTGCCTTACTGATGATTCAGGCCAGTAACCAGCTGGGGCACAGAGTGTGTGTGTGTGTGTGTGTGTGTGTGTGTGTGTGTGTGTGTGTGTGTGTGTGTGTGTGTGTGTGTACCTTTGTGTATAAAACAGCCAACCAACAACATTAGTTACCTGTAGTAACTCCAGTTCTATGAGTATCTGCTAGTACGATTTCAGTCGGACTAACACAACAGTCCAACTTTGCTTCTTCTTCTGTCTTTACTTATAACTCGTGGCTTCTTCCTCCTCGACTTAGGAAAGTAAACTATCTTAACAATGACGACTGTTCTGATGCAGAAGAAACACAGTGTCGACCGAGGAACACACGTTATGAGACACCTGATTTATAAATCCGACCAGATTTTGATTTATACCAACAGTCTGGCTTCAAACACGGTGGATATCAGACAGAAGTTCAATAGTTAAATTCCAACACAATATATTCAGAAGTGCACCTGCCAATCAGGGGTTTTTAGACGTTTTAGAGTCCCAGTTGTTGGGAAAGTGTCTTTAAGTGTCCACAGGAAAAGTGAAGGGATGTTTTAATGGAGCTCCCTAATGGAATAAAAATGTCTTGCTCTGTATCCAGAGAGAGTTCTGGTTAATCCTGAGGACGTCTCTTATCTGGGTTTTCAGTTTTATTATCTTTCCTGGTCCACTGTCACACTCACATCCAGCACAGAAGTCAAACCACATACCGCTCTACTGGAGACTGGGTCGGTCTGATGGCTGGATCTTGTGTCTTTGCAGGATTCCTCCCAACATCAGAGACATAGTTTACTGCACCGGCGTCAGCCTGATGGACGAGGACGTGTGGGAGTTCATCTGGATGAAGTTTCACTCGTCCAACGCCGTCTCAGAGAAGAAGATCCTGCTGGAGGCTCTGACCTGCTCCGACAACATCTTCCTGCTCAACAGGTACAAATCACAGCGCTGTTTAGTTCGTGTGTGTCAGCTCTGAGAAAAGGATAGACGATGAATGGTTTGACCTCGCATGGAAACAGAAAGATGTCTGTATTTTAATGTCCATGTATGAGACTGATTGTTTTTAAATTGCCTGTCTGAAAACTCAATATTACAGATCTGAACATTGACTTAGAAGTTCTCTCTCACTGTTGGAAGAAGAAACTTTGCATTGAGGGTTAGGGTTAGCCGTGTCGCAAAGTTTCTTTTTAATTTTCTCGTCTCGCAACAACTCTTAAAATCGTGTGATTTGTTAAGGGAGTCTGGTGAGTCTTCTTCATCATCGTCGTCGTCTTCTTCTTCTTCTTCATCATCACAGTCTTCTTCTTCTTCTTTTTCTTCAAGTTCACCATATCAACTTAAAAATTGAAGATGTGTCAATGTTGTGTCGACAACTCGTTTCTGCTGCCCACAAGTGGCCCAAAAAGTCAGTTATTGCAGGTTTAAAGATTACCTGAACACTTAATCTACTCTTTTGAGTTGGTATATTGAATGTAGTACAATATCACTTTATCACAACACAAGTTTTGTTTCCTTTTTCCAGAGAATAATCAGCTATTCTTCCTCTAGACTCCCCAAAAGTCAATAAAGTCTGGCTCTGGCTTCAGTTTCTCCTCAGAAAGTTCCTCCATTCTTGTTGTGGTTTGCTCAGAGTTTACTGCTGACCTCACTTCACTCCCAGATAATCTTCCTCCACAGTTCATGTGCTTAATTGCATCTCACAGAGACGCTTACACATTAATTTATGAGGACACACAACAGCGCTGGAGAAGAATGCAGCTATAATTTATCTCGTGGCAGCGGAACAAGCAGCAATCACAACATTGATATATTATCACATCAGAAAGTTGCTGTGGGGAACGTATTAGCAAACTGTCTCCTGTTTAAACATTCAGCAAACATGAGGCAACATTATCATCCATTTTTAGTCGTGTTTGTGTCTTTAAGTCCAATATTCACAGTTCTTTTAGCTCTGTTTTTGGTCTCCACCACCTCCCGTGGGATTTAGCTGTTGTTTAGCTGCTAAACGCTCCGTTGTCTTCACCTGCTTTAGTCTCTGACGGCGTCTGTCTGCTGTTCAGTGCTGGGCAGGTAGTGTTCAGAACTTGTCAGCTGGAAACAGCTGCCTGCTGCTGCTGCTGGAGATTAATGAGAGCTGTGAGACTGAAGCAAAACAGTAAAGTTGCAGGTTGTAAAATTAGAACAATACTATGAGAAAAGGGCTGAGAGGAGCTGCAGCGTCTGCTGACTCTCTGGGGGTTTGTCAATACAAGCAACCGTGTTCATACGACATGGATACATTTTTAATACACGAGTATGGATGAGTGCAGCTTTATGTCATCAGCCTTAATGTTTTCAATATGTCTGCTTGATTTAGATTTTATGGCTCAATCCCATTTCCAGTTTCTACCCCTCGTGTTTTCAAAGCGCCCCCTTGCCTCTCAGAACAGAGTTACAAGAGGTAGTGGTTAAGATCTCCCTCTGCGAAATGGAGCAACCGTTCAAACCTTCATACATCCTCAGGTATTGGCATTGTTGGCATTAATGTAAAATGTAAAACCACGTTCTCCCATGCATCCTTCTCGTTTGCATGGATGCTAAGCAATACAACCACTAGGGGGCGCTGCTCAGAATCAAATTGTTCTTGCACGCCACCGTCCAGTTTCCTCCCGGCTGTTCTGTAGCAGCTGTTCGTCTCTGTGCCCGGGCAACATAACATCATAACATCTTAATGTCTCTTCAAAAGGTTCCTCCATTTTTATAAACTTCTTCCTCTTGTCTTGTGGTCGTGTCTGGCTTTAACTATCACTAACTATTACTGCCCCCCCATGACTACCGGAGGTACTGCTCCGTTAGTCCGTATCCGTAAGCTAGTGTTGTAGTCAAGACCGCACCAACCGAGACCAAGACATTACCGAGACTGGAGAGTACCGGGACCGAGACAAGACCAAGACCATATATATCAAAGGAAAATCATAACAAAACATCAAAATGTGAGTTTTCTTTTTTTTTTAGCTGGGGGAAATCTTTACACTACCAATGATTTGAAGGTATTAGTTGTTTTTGAGAGGGTCTTTTTTCACTCTTATCAGTAAGGATGGACAAAAAGCCCATCAGCGATGGTCTTGACCAGTCTTGTTCAAAGTCCACCCAGTCCGAGGCCGAGACAAAAATGGTCTTGAGACCAATCTTGAGTACTACAACACTACCGTAAGCTTTCAAAAATAGGAATAATACAAATACAAATAATAAACGTGCAGGAATACAGATGAAATGAACGCAGAGTGCCGACAGAAGGGCTGAGTGCTGTGGATACGGGGTGTGTTGTGATTGGGTGTTTGACTCTCAAAAATTGGATGTTGAGGAGCATTTAAAATAAAAGGAGCACTCAGCTGTGTTACAACATGGTAATGACACTTTAACAACACTTTGACCCGAAACTTCAGGGAGCAAAATGCTGACTGTGATGGATTTTTTTAAACTGCAGCATGTTTCAGTGTCTGCGAGTTAATTTTCTGTGGCGCACGAAAAGAGAAACAGAAACGTGCAGTTTTGCCCGAGGCCGTACATGTACACAAATCTGTGTGTGTGTGTGTGTGTGTGTGTGTGTGTGTGTGTGTGTGTGTGTGTGTGTAAAAAGCAGAGTTTTTATCAGGGCCTAACTGCCGCTATCTCTTGTTGAGAAAAATAACAACGATGGATCTCACACACACTCAAAACTGTACAGTGAGACCGATCGGTGTGTGTTTGTGTGTGTGTGTGTGTGTCAGGTATTGATTTTCTAGCCACAGTAAACTGTTCTGCAATCAGAGAGGTTGTACTGCATGTTCTGATAGGAGCTCTCTCTCTCACACACACACACACACACACACACACACACACACACACACACACACACACACACACTCTGAAGCGCACACTGATTGGTCACACAGGAAATGGTTTCAGCACAGAGGGATTGTGGGAAAAGGGAGAGAAAAATTGATTTGGGAGGTTTAATGAAAAGACAGCGGCTACAAACAACACACACACACACACACACACACACACACACTCAGTGTAGGGATATAACAAACAGAGAAGTGGAAACAGTCAGAGAAGATGAAGGTAAACTCTGATCACAGTGTTTGATGAATGGACATCACTCTCTTCGTCTCGCTCAGTCTCACATCCTTCACAAACTCGGATTAATTTGTTCACTCGTCCAAATTATCAGGATTCTGCCGACAAACACTTCATGTAATTCCCTCAATCTCTTACACTCTGGGGGTAATCAGATTACTGGAGCTCATCTAAGTGTGGAGTCTCATTTTCAAAGGAGTAATTAGTGGTTTGACAGAATCACCCTGCGGCAGGGCTCCGCACAACAAACCCAAAACTGCAAAATGTCAATTTCCATCCGAGAACTTGACCTTTTTCTGCCTGTTTTACGTAAACAGATATGCAGCCTGTGTTTGTGTGTTTGGCTTCCTGAGGTGAAAAAGAAAAATGTCCCTCCTGACAGACAGTTTGAAAAAGCTTTTGATTAATCTTTCTGTTCTGTGTCTCTGTGTCTCCCAGGTTACTGAACCTGTCTCTGACCTCCGACCTGGTCCCAGAGCAGGACGTGATCGACGTCATCATCCACGTTGGTAGAAACCCTCAGGGTCGAAACCTCGCCTGGAAGTACTTCAGAGAAAAGTGGGACGTCCTCAACGCACGGTGAGAGACTGAGAGAGTCCATCAGTCCGTCAGTCCATGTGGAGGCTGTTGAACGTGACACAGTTAACTCTGTCTGTCTGTCTCTGTTCAGTTATGGTGAAGCGCTGTTCATGAATTCGAAGCTCATCGGTGGAGTCACAGAGTTCCTGAACACCGAGAAGGAACTCAACGAGGTAAAAACACACAAACGTACACATACGGACAGTAATTGTTTGGGTCACAGGACGAACAAAACCAAGAGGGACACCTGAGGAACCAGACGTCCAATACCAAACGGTTTGGGACAAATACACCGTGTTGTAGTTACTTCTGTTTCCTACTCGTTACCTCAACTTCTCAAATGATCACTACAAAGCCTTAAAGTCTACGTAGTCTCAACAATCATCTAGTCTTTTGTAGTTCGTTCACCACCACAGACCTTTCAGAGTCTTAATCCTCTGTAATGTTTGAAAGAGAAGAGCAAAAACAATGTTTATTGTAGCCTTTGTTACTGTAATTCATTACACATGGTTATTTATATTTCAAAGAGTTGAGCGAGCACTCGGCTGCAACGAGCATCCGGTTCAGATAATGTACTTCCTACGAGTACGAGGATCATCTGAGGGAAATGTGTCAATGGAAATCGTCTTTTGGTAGCTGACTCAAACGTATTAAAAAATGTCCTCTTACTCTTGAATCAGAAACGTTGATCTGAAGCTTACAGTTTTCTAAATATTAAATATAACCGCTATGGTTTCCCTGATATTTTCTTTGAAACAGTGGTTTTCCTGAACCTCTTTACTAAAAGGAGAAGGTAGAAATGAGAAATAAAATGAAAGCAGAAGTTTGTTTTTAATCCATCTTCCTAATGTTCCCAACCTCACATTTTCTACATGCTGTAAAGGGTTGTGGGTGTTTCTGAATCAAACTCTCACTTTTCATTTCTCCTTTGTGGTGAATACTTTTGTGATGAAAGCATTTTGTTTGAGATTTTTTCCAACACTTCTGTTGGTATGGTAACAAAAAACGGCCTCAGCGTGGGCTGTAGTGTCTGTGAAGCCTCTGAACAGAATCAGCAAGAATTAAAATGGAAACCCCGAATACAAAAACTGCCTGAAAGGAAACGAATGATGCGCCTTTTATTTCCCCTCTCAAAGTGGGAAGAGAACAGAGTGTAAGTGTAAGACAGAGGATAATTAGGCAGGAAGAGAATAAGGGAACAGATAGAAGAGTGAACTGAAAGTGAAGAAGAGCAGAGGAGTGCAGTTAACAATATGAACTGCATTAAAGTGAGTAGAGGGGATGGATTTTCACCATTTCGCTCCAGTGAATCTGTCAAACTCTGACCAACACTAAGTTTCCTCTTTAGTCCTTAACTTTGTTAATTCTCTTTCCTTCAAAGTTTTTCTTTGGACACAGAAAGTTTCTCTTTCATACTTCACCTCTCGCGCTGGAAACCATTTCCTTAGTGGCCTTTTAAGACAAAGTTCCACTTTCATACTTTCATGCTGGAAATTTTACCTTTAATTATGAACCTTTTAAAGAAAGTTTCCCTTGAATCATCAACCTTTCAAAGGACGGTTTAACTTTAATAATTCACTTTCTTTCGCTCAAATGTTGCAGTTTATTGAAATGTCATTGAAAAAGGGAAGTCGTCTCTTTACTAAAACATCAAGCAGCCTTTAGTTTTTGACCCGACGGCTGTCTGATGACTCGGTTCTTCACTTTGGGCTGGAATTAGATATATCATATGGACCAAAGTATCTGGACACTCCTTCTATTGGAGTTGTTTTTTCAGCCCTCTGTATTTTCACTTCAGTTTTATATCTTTATCCTTTTGAGCTGACCATAGTAAGTATCCAACACTATGCTTGAGCGAACGTTCCTTCACACTGAAACACAGAACTCTTTCTGCCAGTTGAATGATTTCCACCTCATGTCTCAGGAATTACGTTTTGCCTTTCATTGGCTTGACAGACAGGTCTAAACGCTACAATACCCACGAGCCTCTGCCACAATCGGCATGAAGAAGAAGCCAGTGAGAGACGTAATCAGAGCAGTTGAAACATTTGTTGTAACAGATGAAAATGAAACCTCTTTACTGCCATATTTAGCTCTGTGAGAGAAGATAAATCAGTAATTTAATCATTAACTTTTTCATTTAGTCGAGTGTAATTACATTTTTCATCCTCTTTAGGACCATGTTATTTCCTTGTTTTTCTGATCTTCTTGGTGTCACACTGGGGTTTAAATTTCTAATTCTAATTTCTTCCTATCATCTTCCTTGTCCCTCCTCCCTCCATTATTTCCCTCTCTGTCTCTCTTCTTCCTGTCCTTTCTTTCCTCAGTTAAAAGAGTTCATCCAGTCGAGTGGCGTGGGGGCGGGGCCTGCGTTGCCGCGGGCGCTGGAGGTCGTTGAGGGCAACGTGCGCTGGCACCGCCTCCACCGGCGGCAGTTCTACCAGTGGCTGCGCAAACCTCCGAACCTCGCCCTCGGCTAACGCTACGCCAACTAGCTAGAGTGAAGTGACTGCAAACTGACTGCTAAGCTAATGCTAATGCACTGCTAGCTTACAGATGCAGTCAGAGAGAGTGAATGAAGAGAAAGACTGACTTGACTGGTCGTTCAGCTGGTTTCTCAACTGGTTTTGCTTTTAAAGAAATGTGTTTTCAAGCTTTTTGTTTCAGACGGATTATTTGTGTGACTGATGTGGTTAAACTGGTTTTCTGCACTGTAAAAAGTAAAGACAAATTTACGTGACTAAAAGTGCAAGCTAGCTAGCAGTCGCTGCTTCTGTAATTGCAAGCTAGCAACTAGCCTCACAACCAAAACATTGTGATTATGATCAGAACGTTCTTGGAATTAGCAAAATGAGATATTACAACAGCAGATTGGTGTGGTATTGGTATGGTTTCTTATTGACTCAAAAACCAAAACTACAGTTTGTTTTCAGGAAATTTTCTGTAAACTACAAAAAAAAAAAAAAAAAACTTAATACATTAGCAACACGCAATTTGAACTATGCGGACCTTCCTGACATCAATACTGGAAGTCAGGAGTGCAATATGGCCTGTGATGCGACTTACAACAGCCATGAGCTGTCCTGCTTCTCATGTCCGAGCTAAAGGTCTTTGTAGGTCTGAAGATCAGAAGATGACCAGAACAGAAGCTTTGACTTTCTAATTTGATCCTGAAATTGAGCTGAATTTAAAAAAAAAAAACAGGGAAAGCATCCAGACCAAACTGTATCCTACTTAAAGGAACAAGCCCAGTCACGATGAATACATTTAATTGGCTGACTCGAGATGAAGCTTGTGTTTTCTAATCCAAATTCGTCATCAACCAGTGACCCAGAACATTTTAAATCGGACCTTCCTGTGTTCTCTACATGAAACCAGCCGACAGCAGAAGGCAGATCTCCCAGCAGTCAGCTGCATGTCGATCATTGAACAGAGCTGTAATTAACACTACATGGACTCGGTGTCCTCTGATCACAGCACTCAGAGGACTCATTCAAACTCATTAACTCTCCACAACATTCAAACTGCTTCAGCCTGAATTTGAAAAGCAGCTAGGCTTTTTTTTTTTTCTTTTAAGATCAAAAACTACAGCAGTTTAGAAAACATCAGCGGGTTTGGGAGGCTTTGCTGGGCCCCTCCTCAGAACTGTTCTTTGTGTATAAAAACTCATAATAGCTTTAAGATTTTGCTCTAAACCACAGGGAACATCACATGTGGAAGAATTACTGACGAGCATTGATGTTGTTGTCTGTTTTAAACAGCCTAAAGTGAAAAACAAATCAATGAGGCAAAAGATGTTCTCACATAAAAGGCATGTTGGGATGTAGTAGAGGTATAATGGAGACGAAATCTGACTGTACTTTAAACATTTCTGGACATCAGATCGAAAAGCTCCAGTTTACATTTCCAAGTCTCCCATGTGAGAAACTGTCATCTGTGCCGTCCATATATTTACATATTTTGACAGATGCAAAGAGGAAAAACCAATGAGTGAAATATAAAAATCATTAAAACTCTAGAAGTGCAACGCGTGTAAACCGCAAAAAATTAGTACAAAACTCATAAAATATGTAAAAATCCACCAGAATATAATTTTGTGTAAAGTTTCATGAGTTTTTGAGCATGTTTAGCCCCAAAATTAGATTCTTGTCACAGAAGAAGAAGAATCAAAATAATATTTCCTTCAGTTTCAATAGAGTCCTCACGCCAGTCGTTGCCCTAGCCCTAATTAAAGGTCAAAATGGATGACTTTCTAATGGATTTAGGTAATGGTAGGTAGTTTTTTTAAGTTCTAAATGTGATACATGTGTGTACCAAATTTCATACATGTCTGTGAAAGCAGTCCCGGGGCTGCATTTTAGGGTGTGCTGGCGAGTTATTTTTACACCATAACATTTTGTGCAACGTTTTGTGATTTTTTTTTTTGTGAGCATGTTAAAGCGCTCAAAAATATGATTCTTTTGGAAGAAAAATAATAACAATAATAATAATAAAGGGCCTTGACACCGTTCATGCTTGGGCCCTCATAATTACCTTTTGAAAGCAAATTAAAAAAGTGCAGCACAGTGAGAAGAAATTCATAACAAATTAAAAACAAGGACATTTTGTAAAACTAAAGAAAAGACAACAAAAACATTGATTTGACTACACAAAGAAAGGCCAACTGTCTTTCTTCGGTTTCTCGTTAGTTATATTTTGTTGTATATTGAGAGACATCACACATCTTCATCCTAACTTTCCAAAGTTGCTGTGTCAGAAATAACTTCCTGCTTCACTCATTTCCTTTTCTTTCTTAGTCATGAACTTTGTAGAAAATTGAGATTTCAGAAAAGTACTTTGGGTCACCGCTGACATGGTTTTATGTCAAATGAATAATGCAAAGACAAAGCCTTGCATAGTGGAATGTTTAGCCAAAACTATTTTTTTTTAAAAATATTAAAAATATCTATGGACACTGCAATTCTGATTTATCTGTAGGATACAAAGTACAATTCAGACAGTGGAACAACAGAAGGTAAACCTCGCAGTAAACAAAAACAGAGAACTATTTTGATGCAACTCAAGTTAAAATAGTTTGTCCAAACTTCACCCACCTGCAATCTGTCAACCAATAAACTTGCTCTTATTTAGTGACCTGTAAAACCTGATAGTTATCTCCTGAGAAAGACTGACTGAGATTAAAACTCTGACCAAATAAAAACTCAACAGATCTCCTTGGTTTCACAAAGCACAAAACCAGAAAGTTGTTGATTGAAGCACATCGGCCTCGGCTACTGGACAGAAAGATAATTTTTTTAGCCAATCAGTGGTTAGCTTTTAGTCAATCCTTTTTTCTGTCCCCAGATTTACGGATAAATGAGTGGAGGGTAGTAAAATTGGGGCAAGGAAATGGCTGACGAGATAATGGAGACTCTCTGAGTGTGATAATATGCTGATGATGATGTGGCTTTTTACATGAGACTTCAGATGGCGACAGTTAAAGTTCATCCTCAGTGGACTTTTACAGTTTGTGTGACAAGATTGGAAATATGTGAAGGAATTTATAGCATGACAGATTCTGCAGCATGATGGATTCTGTGGTGTAAAATCCCACAAGTCAGCAGGAACGTAAACTTCACAGGGCGGTGGATTAATTAAATTCTAGCCTGACGGATCTTATAAGGCTTTGAATATTGCAGTTTGATGGATTCAAAGTACGACTGATTCTTCAATGGACCAACAAATTCTACGATTCTAATGATTTTATGGGGAGATGGATGGAAGTTGTTAAAAATGCGATGGACACAAATCTCCACAGTTTGACGGATTTGATGGATTTGACGCCATGATGGATTGTACAGTGCAACAGATCCTTCCACATGACAGAGTGTACAACGTAAATTGTTCTTGAGCAGTTTGACAGAAAGTATGACGGACTCTACAAGTCAACAGTTTTTCTAGCAGCATGGATTGTACAGTTTAATGGGCTCTGCTGTGCTGTGGATTCTACAAGATAAGAGTCTTACGACATGATGGATTTCACAGGACAATGGATTTTACAGGGTTTGGATGTCTGCTTTTTCCCTCAGCATTTTGAACTGTGGAGTCTCAAGTCTTGGAAACAACGAACTGGGAACAGGAAGTGTGGAAAAAATGCATCTGTGTGACGTTTTTGGGGTCCAACGTGGAGACTTTTAGGTATTTTGGAACCTAAAATGAAACAAATTAATTATATGAACTGAAGTGTGGTGCATTGAACCTCCGTCCTGTTGAACAGACTTTTTGAAGTTATTCCTCTTCTGTTAGATCCGGCATTGATGTTAATAATTGAGCCATATATGAATTAATGGGCCTGCCTGCTTCTATACACAGTGTGTCCAGTGATGTGTGTGCGTGTGTGTGTGATGAAGATGATTATGAAGATAACGGCAGCACTTGTGGCGATGAAGACTGCTGTGCCAGTCATGATAACTAAAATTGTTATGATTATGATCAGGACTCAGGATGATGGCAGATTTAATGATGACGGTCGAGTCAGTAATTATAAATGTTGATGATGTGAAAAAGCTAATTAGTATTATTATGATTATTATGCTAATTATTCAGTGCATTTCAAACCAGTATTTTCCTGTCAGGGAAATTTGCTTTTCAAAAGACACAACAAATCTGCCCCGTGTACAAACAGTGTTAATCATAAAAATAGAATATTTAAAATCAAAATGTGGAACTTGAAGATGTTAAAGCAGAAAATGTAAAAAGTGTGACGATGATGACGACGTGGGACCAAAATGCGACGGAAACAGGAAGTTGCAGAGCAGAGTATAATCCTACTTCCTGTTTGCACTGCTGTGGTTTCCTGTGTTTTCTGATTGGAAGATATTAAAATGGTTAACCTTGAGTGTGATCCAGTCTTTTTCAGTTCTGAATCAAAGATCAAGTAATGAGAATGCCCCCATGTAATTTTTTTTGCCTTTGTTTGAGTTTCACATGACTTTTACGAAAATATCACATGTGAAATTGTGATTTTCACATGACCCCAGCGCAAATTTAATTTTTTTCAATAATATCCTCAAGCTTTCAAGATTCAAAAGAGCTTTATTGTCATAGTCTCTGACAAAACACTTTGAGTGTTTCACTGCTACATGAAAAAACCCAGATAAGCGAACTTTGAAAATGTATTGTCAAACTTACAATCAATGACACATTTTGAACAGTTTATAGGATGGTGAGGTCCTTACTGTTCAACACTGCTGCTAAAAAATACTGTCCCATACAGTACTGTCAGATACTGTTTCTCTCGGTTCAATATGAAAGGAGGCTCACACATCTTTCAAATTCATACTGCTGACTTCTTTCCCTGGCAGCCTGAAAATCACAGGACTTGACACAACAGACAAGTCCTGTGATTTTCAGGCTGATATCTTTAAATTTGACCATTTACAACAGGGGGAACGCATCCTGACATCTTGGAGTATTGCTGCCAGATACTGTTCCCCCTCTGTTCAACATGAAAGGAGGCTCACACATCTTTCAAATTCATACTGCTGACTTCTTTCCCCACAACAGACAAGTCCTGTGATTTTCAGGCTGATATCTTTAAATTTGACCATTTATAACAGGGGGAACGCATCCTGACAGCTAGGAGTATTGCTGCCAGATACTGTTCCCCCTCTGTTCAATGTGAAAGGAGGCTCACACATCTTTCAAATTCATACTGCTGACTTCTTTCCCCACAACAGATAAGTCCTGTGATTTTCAGGCTGATATCTTTAAATTTGACCATTTACAACAGGGGGAACGCATCCTGACAGCTTGGAGTATTACTGTATGTGCTTGTGAGCTACAATCTGTTTACGTTCCCCTGCCGGTGCTCAGCCTGCAAGCTGCTGTCTCCAGCTGTAGTCATCTCCACATCCCTCCAGAGGCTGAGAGGAGAAGGAGCATTTATGATGACAAACACAAGATGATACGTCACAGAGTGAAGGAGGAAGTCAGCAAATGTGACTAGACATAATGTGAATACAACTTTAAAACATTACCGTGTTCATGAACATTTCTGTCTGAGTCATGTCAGATTTCATCCTTCAAAGTTGGTTGTTTAACAAGACAACTTCCACGATCCCGCAGCGCTTCATGACGTCTTTTGTTTTCATTGTTTTGACTGAGGGACCCCTGGAGGCAGACATTACATCCCCTGCATTTAAATAATAAAAAACATAAATTAAAAAATCACTTTGATGTTATTTTTCACTGCACAAAGGGATGACTCATTTGTGGAAGCTGCCACGAGTAAACTCTTCCTTTAAAGTTCATTGTTAGAGCTTGAAGTGATGAAAACAGGAGCATTACTAGAAGTTGAAAAGCTTGTAGTAGAAGTTTGAAAGTGTATCAACACTTCTTCATGAATCCTGGTAGCCATGTCCGTCGCCATGGAAACAATGCGAACAGTCAGGTGGCCCACTTTGCCGAAATATATTACAATAAAACTTATGAGCGCTCATTATTTAACTTCAGGGAGGAAGAAGACTGAACAGACTGTCGGGATTCAAACCAACAACCCTGCAGAGCTGTCTGTGTTTTCATGTGTATGTGTGTGTGTGCTTGTGTGCGTGTGTGACACGTCTCTAAACTTCATCCTCAGTGATGAATGACTCCATTGTTTTTCCCACGGCATCATGGGAAATCTCGCCGCGGATACACACTGTGAGTTTACACTGTGTGTGTGTGTGTGTGTGTGTGTGTGTGTGCGGGGAGATTAATGGGAGTCAGAAAGGATGTGACAGAGAGAGAAATGAGCTCAACAGATGATAGAGAGAGAGAAAGAGGGAGATAAAGGAGTGCTTTGGTGTTTTGTGAACAGAGAAGAGACAAAAGAGAGTCGGTGTGGCAGTTTACTAAATTGAATCTGAATCCGATGAAGGGCTGGAAAGGGACAACAACAAGAGAGGAAATGAAGAGGAGGGAGGAAGATTGACTCAGAGAAGAGCTTGATAGTGCTGTCAATCAATTATATTCAAATTTCTAATGCGCAAAATTAGACAGTTAATATTTATTATACACCGTGTACACAGGCTTATGCAATGTCAATGTCACCATCAGCGAGTGGTTGTTACACTAGAGGGCATTCTTAATTACCTTTACAGTGGTTGCTTTCTGGGTAAATAACCACAGAGTGCCACAGGAATGAGTCCAAACCAAGGACGTTTAATTATATCTGGACACAGCCATGGAGACGAAAGCTGCTCAGTGGAGCATGAACACAAAATGACTCCATAAAAATACGCAGATCTTCCGTGTTGTGAGACTTCCACCAACTGAGCCAGCTAACTCCCGGTTTAGCGCCCGGCTAACTCAAA